>NW_027506911.1:0-300000 GCF_052324685.1 Brachyhypopomus gauderio | reverse complement strand
TTCCTCTGCTTCCTTCGGCTTATGGACAGTCTTTGTCCAAAAGTAAAAAGAGATGTGGCAAAGATGTCAACTGTTTGCTGGAGGAATCCAAAGTGACCATGTTCTAAGAGACCTTTGAAGGTCATGAAATGATTCCCTTAAGACTAGAGCTGGCTGCTTCATGCTTATCGTAAGCAAGCAAGGAGTCAGTAAGAGAGCTTTGGAGAATGTGGGCATCGATCCCACTACCTCTCGCATGCAAAGCAAGCGCTCTACCACTTGAGCTAATCCCCCTCTCAAGAGTTTATACTTTTGATTGGAGTTTTAAGGAAAGCTTACGGATCAGCTCAGCCCGACTAGGAAATAATACCGAATCCAGCATTGACCCACAAGGTTTTCTCATGTTGGCATCATGATAAACATTGCCAAATTAGGTCTTGCCGTACCTGTCCGTGAATTTCACTGTGCCGAAACCGTTACGCTGTGAAAGCATGTTGCAAGAACCTAAGGAAAGGTAACAGTCGTTGATAAAGTTTCGTTTGCATCTCGACGTGGTTCATCTGCAGCTTGCCGAAATAGCTCAGTTGGGAGAGCGTTAGACTGAAGATCTAAAGGTCCCTGGTTCGATCCCGGGTTTCGGCATGAACTCGACCTAGCTAGGCGGAAAGCCTCAGCTTTTGAATGACCTGTGCATTCTGTTGAAAAATTATAAACAGACATAAACTGTTTGATGTTTTGTTGTGAGATTTCACAGTGGGATTGTCAGAACTCGAGACTCTAGATGTTCAATTCATCTGCTGATAAAGCATTTGGAGAAGGAAATGTGTAGGTGTCAACTTGCATGTACGCGTTGTCCAAAAGCATAGGTGTACCACTTCACGACATGCTTAAGTTTTGACTGAATTGGACTTTCCTCTGCTTCCTTCGGCTTATGGACAGCCTTTGTCCAAAAGTAAAAAGAGATGTGGCAAAGATGTCAACTGTTTGCTGGAGGAATCCAAAGTGACCATGTTCTAAGAGACCTTTGAAGGTCATGAAATTATTCCCTTAAGACTAAAGCTGGCTGCTTCATGCTTATCATAAGCAAGCAAGGAATCAGTAAGAGAGCTTTGGAGAATGTGGGCATCGATCCCACTACCTCTCGCATGCAAAGCGAGCGCTCTACCACTTGAGCTAATCCCCCTCTCAAGAGTTTATTCTTTTGATTGGAGTTTTAAGGAAAGCTTACGGATCAGCTCAGCCCGACTAGGAAATAATACCGAATCCAGCATTGACCCACAAGGTTTTCTCATGTTGGCATCATGATAAACATTGCCAAATTAGGTCTTGCCGTACCTGTCCGTGAATTTCACTGTGCCGAAACCGTTACGCTGTGAAAGCATGTTGCAAGAACCTAAGGAAAGGTAACAGTCGTTGATAAAGTTTCGTTTGCATCTCGACGTGGTTTATCTGCAGCTTGCCGAAATAGCTCAGTTGGGAGAGCGTTAGACTGAAGATCTAAAGGTCCCTGGTTCGATCCCGGGTTTCGGCATGAACTCGACCTAGCTAGGCGGAAAGCCTCAGCTTTTGAATGACCTGTGCATTCTGTTGAAAAATTATAAACAGACATAAACTGTTTGATGTTTTGTTGTGAGATTTCACAGTGGGATTGTCAGAACTCGAGACTCTAGATGTTCAATTCATCTGCTGATAAAGCATTTGGAGAAGGAAATGTGTAGGTGTCAACTTGCATGTACGCGTTGTCCAAAAGCATAGGTGTACCACTTCACGACATGCTTAAGTTTTGACTGAATTGGACTTTCCTCTGCTTCCTTCGGCTTATGGACAGTCTTTGTCCAAAAGTAAAAAGAGATGTGGCAAAGATGTCAACTGTTTGCTGGAGGAATCCAAAGTGACCATGTTCTAAGAGACCTTTGAAGGTCATGAAATGATTCCCTTAAGACTAGAGCTGGCTGCTTCATGCTTATCGTAAGCAAGCAAGGAGTCAGTAAGAGAGCTTTGGAGAATGTGGGCATCGATCCCACTACCTCTCGCATGCAAAGCTAGCGCTCTACCACTTGAGCTAATCCCCCTCTCAAGAGTTTATCCTTTTGATTGGAGTTTTAAGGAAAGCTTACGGATCAGCTCAGCCCGACTAGGAAATAATACCGAATCCAGCATTGACCCACAAGGTTTTCTCATGTTGGCATCATGATAAACATTGCCAAATTAGGTCTTGCCATACCTGTCCGTGAATTTCACTGTGCCGAAACCGTTACGCTGTGAAAGCATGTTGCAAGAACCTAAGGAAAGGTAACAGTCGTTGATAAATTTTCGTTTGCATCTCGACGTGGTTTATCTGCAGCTTGCCGAAATAGCTCAGTTGGGAGAGCGTTAGACTGAAGATCTAAAGGTCCCTGGTTCGATCCCGGGTTTCGGCATGAATTCGACCTAGCTAGGTGGAAAGCCTCAGCTTTTGAATGACCTGTGCATTCTGTTGAAAAATTATAAACAGACATAAACTGTTTGATGTTTTGTTGTGAGATTTCACAGTGGGATTGTCAGAACTCGAGACTCTAGATGTTCAATTCATCTGCTGATAAAGCATTTGGAGAAGGAAATGTGTAGGTGTCAACTTGCATGTACGCGTTGTCCAAAAGCATAGGTGTACCACTTCACGACATGCTTAAGTTTTGACTGAATTGGACTTTCCTCTGCTTCCTTCGGCTTATGGACAGCCTTTGTCCAAAAGTAAAAAGAGATGTGGCAAAGATGTCAACTGTTTGCTGGAGGAATCCAAAGTGACCATGTTCTAAGAGACCTTTGAAGGTCATGAAATTATTCCCTTAAGACTAAAGCTGGCTGCTTCATGCTTATCATAAGCAAGCAAGGAATCAGTAAGAGAGCTTTGGAGAATGTGGGCATCGATCCCACTACCTCTCGCATGCAAAGCGAGCGCTCTACCACTTGAGCTAATCCCCCTCCCAAGAGTTTATTCTTTTGATTGGAGTTTTAAGGAAAGCTTACGGATCAGCTCAGCCCGACTAGGAAATAATACCGAATCCAGCATTGACCCACAAGGTTTTCTCATGTTGGCATCATGATAAACATTGCCAAATTAGGTCTTGCCGTACCTGTCCGTGAATTTCACTGTGCCGAAACCGTTACGCTGTGAAAGCATGTTGCAAGAACCTAAGGAAAGGTAACAGTCGTTGATAAAGTTTCGTTTGCATCTCGACGTGGTTTATCTGCAGCTTGCCGAAATAGCTCAGTTGGGAGAGCGTTAGACTGAAGATCTAAAGGTCCCTGGTTCGATCCCGGGTTTCGGCATGAACTCGACCTAGCTAGGCGGAAAGCCTCAGCTTTTGAATGACCTGTGCATTCTGTTGAAAAATTATAAACAGACATAAACTGTTTGATGTTTTGTTGTGAGATTTCACAGTGGGATTGTCAGAACTCGAGACTCTAGATGTTCAATTCATCTGCTGATAAAGCATTTGGAGAAGGAAATGTGTAGGTGTCAACTTGCATGTACGCGTTGTCCAAAAGCATAGGTGTACCACTTCACGACATGCTTAAGTTTTGACTGAATTGGACTTTCCTCTGCTTCCTTCGGCTTATGGACAGTCTTTGTCCAAAAGTAAAAAGAGATGTGGCAAAGATGTCAACTGTTTGCTGGAGGAATCTAAAGTGACCATGTTCTAAGAGACCTTTGAAGGTCATGAAATGATTCCCTTAAGACTAGAGCTGGCTGCTTCATGCTTATCGTAAGCAAGCAAGGAGTCAGTAAGAGAGCTTTGGAGAATGTGGGCATCGATCCCACTACCTCTCGCATGCAAAGCTAGCGCTCTACCACTTGAGCTAATCCCCCTCGCAAGAGTTTATCCTTTTGATTGGAGTTTTAAGGAAAGCTTACGGATCAGCTCAGCCCGACTAGGAAATAATACCGAATCCAGCATTGACCCACAAGGTTTTCTCATGTTGGCATCATGATAAACATTGCCAAATTAGGTCTTGCCATACCTGTCCGTGAATTTCACTGTGCCGAAACCGTTACGCTGTGAAAGCATGTTGCAAGAACCTAAGGAAAGGTAACAGTCGTTGATAAATTTTCGTTTGCATCTCGACGTGGTTTATCTGCAGCTTGCCGAAATAGCTCAGTTGGGAGAGCGTTAGACTGAAGATCTAAAGGTCCCTGGTTCAATCCCGGGTTTCGGCATGAATTCGACCTAGCTAGGTGGAAAGCCTCAGCTTTTGAATGACCTGTGCATTCTGTTGAAAAATTATAAACAGACATAAACTGTTTGATGTTTTGTTGTGAGATTTCACAGTGGGATTGTCAGAACTCGAGACTCTAGATGTTCAATTCATCTGCTGATAAAGCATTTGGAGAAGGAAATGTGTAGGTGTCAACTTGCATGTACGCGTTGTCCAAAAGCATAGGTGTACCACTTCACGACATGCTTAAGTTTTGACTGAATTGGACTTTCCTCTGCTTCCTTCGGCTTATGGACAGTCTTTGTCCAAAAGTAAAAAGAGATGTGGCAAAGATGTCAACTGTTTGCTGGAGGAATCCAAAGTGACCATGTTCTAAGAGACCTTTGAAGGTCATGAAATGATTCCCTTAAGACTAGAGCTGGCTGCTTCATGCTTATCGTAAGCAAGCAAGGAGTCAGTAAGAGAGCTTTGGAGAATGTGGGCATCGATCCCACTACCTCTCGCATGCAAAGCTAGCGCTCTACCACTTGAGCTAATCCCCCTCTCAAGAGTTTATCCTTTTGATTGGAGTTTTAAGGAAAGCTTACGGATCAGCTCAGCCCGACTAGGAAATAATACCGAATCCAGCATTGACCCACAAGGTTTTCTCATGTTGGCATCATGATAAACATTGCCAAATTAGGTCTTGCCATACCTGTCCGTGAATTTCACTGTGCCGAAACCGTTACGCTGTGAAAGCATGTTGCAAGAACCTAAGGAAAGGTAACAGTCGTTGATAAATTTTCGTTTGCATCTCGACGTGGTTTATCTGCAGCTTGCCGAAATAGCTCAGTTGGGAGAGCGTTAGACTGAAGATCTAAAGGTCCCTGGTTCGATCCCGGGTTTCGGCATGAATTCGACCTAGCTAGGTGGAAAGCCTCAGCTTTTGAATGACCTGTGCATTCTGTTGAAAAATTATAAACAGACATAAACTGTTTGATGTTTTGTTGTGAGATTTCACAGTGGGATTGTCAGAACTCGAGACTCTAGATGTTCAATTCATCTGCTGATAAAGCATTTGGAGAAGGAAATGTGTAGGTGTCAACTTGCATGTACGCGTTGTCCAAAAGCATAGGTGTACCACTTCACGACATGCTTAAGTTTTGACTGAATTGGACTTTCCTCTGCTTCCTTCGGCTTATGGACAGCCTTTGTCCAAAAGTAAAAAGAGATGTGGCAAAGATGTCAACTGTTTGCTGGAGGAATCCAAAGTGACCATGTTCTAAGAGACCTTTGAAGGTCATGAAATTATTCCCTTAAGACTAAAGCTGGCTGCTTCATGCTTATCATAAGCAAGCAAGGAATCAGTAAGAGAGCTTTGGAGAATGTGGGCATCGATCCCACTACCTCTCGCATGCAAAGCGAGCGCTCTACCACTTGAGCTAATCCCCCTCCCAAGAGTTTATTCTTTTGATTGGAGTTTTAAGGAAAGCTTACGGATCAGCTCAGCCCGACTAGGAAATAATACCGAATCCAGCATTGACCCACAAGGTTTTCTCATGTTGGCATCATGATAAACATTGCCAAATTAGGTCTTGCCGTACCTGTCCGTGAATTTCACTGTGCCGAAACCGTTACGCTGTGAAAGCATGTTGCAAGAACCTAAGGAAAGGTAACAGTCGTTGATAAAGTTTCGTTTGCATCTCGACGTGGTTTATCTGCAGCTTGCCGAAATAGCTCAGTTGGGAGAGCGTTAGACTGAAGATCTAAAGGTCCCTGGTTCGATCCCGGGTTTCGGCATGAACTCGACCTAGCTAGGCGGAAAGCCTCAGCTTTTGAATGACCTGTGCATTCTGTTGAAAAATTATAAACAGACATAAACTGTTTGATGTTTTGTTGTGAGATTTCACAGTGGGATTGTCAGAACTCGAGACTCTAGATGTTCAATTCATCTGCTGATAAAGCATTTGGAGAAGGAAATGTGTAGGTGTCAACTTGCATGTACGCGTTGTCCAAAAGCATAGGTGTACCACTTCACGACATGCTTAAGTTTTGACTGAATTGGACTTTCCTCTGCTTCCTTCGGCTTATGGACAGTCTTTGTCCAAAAGTAAAAAGAGATGTGGCAAAGATGTCAACTGTTTGCTGGAGGAATCTAAAGTGACCATGTTCTAAGAGACCTTTGAAGGTCATGAAATGATTCCCTTAAGACTAGAGCTGGCTGCTTCATGCTTATCGTAAGCAAGCAAGGAGTCAGTAAGAGAGCTTTGGAGAATGTGGGCATCGATCCCACTACCTCTCGCATGCAAAGCTAGCGCTCTACCACTTGAGCTAATCCCCCTCGCAAGAGTTTATCCTTTTGATTGGAGTTTTAAGGAAAGCTTACGGATCAGCTCAGCCCGACTAGGAAATAATACCGAATCCAGCATTGACCCACAAGGTTTTCTCATGTTGGCATCATGATAAACATTGCCAAATTAGGTCTTGCCATACCTGTCCGTGAATTTCACTGTGCCGAAACCGTTACGCTGTGAAAGCATGTTGCAAGAACCTAAGGAAAGGTAACAGTCGTTGATAAATTTTCGTTTGCATCTCGACGTGGTTTATCTGCAGCTTGCCGAAATAGCTCAGTTGGGAGAGCGTTAGACTGAAGATCTAAAGGTCCCTGGTTCAATCCCGGGTTTCGGCATGAATTCGACCTAGCTAGGTGGAAAGCCTCAGCTTTTGAATGACCTGTGCATTCTGTTGAAAAATTATAAACAGACATAAACTGTTTGATGTTTTGTTGTGAGATTTCACAGTGGGATTGTCAGAACTCGAGACTCTAGATGTTCAATTCATCTGCTGATAAAGCATTTGGAGAAGGAAATGTGTAGGTGTCAACTTGCATGTACGCGTTGTCCAAAAGCATAGGTGTACCACTTCACGACATGCTTAAGTTTTGACTGAATTGGACTTTCCTCTGCTTCCTTCGGCTTATGGACAGCCTTTGTCCAAAAGTAAAAAGAGATGTGGCAAAGATGTCAACTGTTTGCTGGAGGAATCCAAAGTGACCATGTTCTAAGAGACCTTTGAAGGTCATGAAATTATTCCCTTAAGACTAAAGCTGGCTGCTTCATGCTTATCATAAGCAAGCAAGGAATCAGTAAGAGAGCTTTGGAGAATGTGGGCATCGATCCCACTACCTCTCGCATGCAAAGCGAGCGCTCTACCACTTGAGCTAATCCCCCTCTCAAGAGTTTATTCTTTTGATTGGAGTTTTAAGGAAAGCTTACGGATCAGCTCAGCCCGACTAGGAAATAATACCGAATCCAGCATTGACCCACAAGGTTTTCTCATGTTGGCATCATGATAAACATTGCCAAATTAGGTCTTGCCGTACCTGTCCGTGAATTTCACTGTGCCGAAACCGTTACGCTGTGAAAGCATGTTGCAAGAACCTAAGGAAAGGTAACAGTCGTTGATAAAGTTTCGTTTGCATCTCGACGTGGTTTATCTGCAGCTTGCCGAAATAGCTCAGTTGGGAGAGCGTTAGACTGAAGATCTAAAGGTCCCTGGTTCGATCCCGGGTTTCGGCATGAATTCGACCTAGCTAGGTGGAAAGCCTCAGCTTTTGAATGACCTGTGCATTCTGTTGAAAAATTATAAACAGACATAAACTGTTTGATGTTTTGTTGTGAGATTTCACAGTGGGATTGTCAGAACTCGAGACTCTAGATGTTCAATTCATCTGCTGATAAAGCATTTGGAGAAGGAAATGTGTAGGTGTCAACTTGCATGTACGCGTTGTCCAAAAGCATAGGTGTACCACTTCACGACATGCTTAAGTTTTGACTGAATTGGACTTTCCTCTGCTTCCTTCGGCTTATGGACAGCCTTTGTCCAAAAGTAAAAAGAGATGTGGCAAAGATGTCAACTGTTTGCTGGAGGAATCCAAAGTGACCATGTTCTAAGAGACCTTTGAAGGTCATGAAATTATTCCCTTAAGACTAAAGCTGGCTGCTTCATGCTTATCATAAGCAAGCAAGGAATCAGTAAGAGAGCTTTGGAGAATGTGGGCATCGATCCCACTACCTCTCGCATGCAAAGCGAGCGCTCTACCACTTGAGCTAATCCCCCTCTCAAGAGTTTATTCTTTTGATTGGAGTTTTAAGGAAAGCTTACGGATCAGCTCAGCCCGACTAGGAAATAATACCGAATCCAGCATTGACCCACAAGGTTTTCTCATGTTGGCATCATGATAAACATTGCCAAATTAGGTCTTGCCGTACCTGTCCGTGAATTTCACTGTGCCGAAACCGTTACGCTGTGAAAGCATGTTGCAAGAACCTAAGGAAAGGTAACAGTCGTTGATAAAGTTTCGTTTGCATCTCGACGTGGTTTATCTGCAGCTTGCCGAAATAGCTCAGTTGGGAGAGCGTTAGACTGAAGATCTAAAGGTCCCTGGTTCGATCCCGGGTTTCGGCATGAACTCGACCTAGCTAGGCGGAAAGCCTCAGCTTTTGAATGACCTGTGCATTCTGTTGAAAAATTATAAACAGACATAAACTGTTTGATGTTTTGTTGTGAGATTTCACAGTGGGATTGTCAGAACTCGAGACTCTAGATGTTCAATTCATCTGCTGATAAAGCATTTGGAGAAGGAAATGTGTAGGTGTCAACTTGCATGTACGCGTTGTCCAAAAGCATAGGTGTACCACTTCACGACATGCTTAAGTTTTGACTGAATTGGACTTTCCTCTGCTTCCTTCGGCTTATGGACAGTCTTTGTCCAAAAGTAAAAAGAGATGTGGCAAAGATGTCAACTGTTTGCTGGAGGAATCCAAAGTGACCATGTTCTAAGAGACCTTTGAAGGTCATGAAATGATTCCCTTAAGACTAGAGCTGGCTGCTTCATGCTTATCGTAAGCAAGCAAGGAGTCAGTAAGAGAGCTTTGGAGAATGTGGGCATCGATCCCACTACCTCTCGCATGCAAAGCTAGCGCTCTACCACTTGAGCTAATCCCCCTCTCAAGAGTTTATCCTTTTGATTGGAGTTTTAAGGAAAGCTTACGGATCAGCTCAGCCCGACTAGGAAATAATACCGAATCCAGCATTGACCCACAAGGTTTTCTCATGTTGGCATCATGATAAACATTGCCAAATTAGGTCTTGCCATACCTGTCCGTGAATTTCACTGTGCCGAAACCGTTACGCTGTGAAAGCATGTTGCAAGAACCTAAGGAAAGGTAACAGTCGTTGATAAATTTTCGTTTGCATCTCGACGTGGTTTATCTGCAGCTTGCCGAAATAGCTCAGTTGGGAGAGCGTTAGACTGAAGATCTAAAGGTCCCTGGTTCGATCCCGGGTTTCGGCATGAATTCGACCTAGCTAGGTGGAAAGCCTCAGCTTTTGAATGACCTGTGCATTCTGTTGAAAAATTATAAACAGACATAAACTGTTTGATGTTTTGTTGTGAGATTTCACAGTGGGATTGTCAGAACTCGAGACTCTAGATGTTCAATTCATCTGCTGATAAAGCATTTGGAGAAGGAAATGTGTAGGTGTCAACTTGCATGTACGCGTTGTCCAAAAGCATAGGTGTACCACTTCACGACATGCTTAAGTTTTGACTGAATTGGACTTTCCTCTGCTTCCTTCGGCTTATGGACAGTCTTTGTCCAAAAGTAAAAAGAGATGTGGCAAAGATGTCAACTGTTTGCTGGAGGAATCCAAAGTGACCATGTTCTAAGAGACCTTTGAAGGTCATGAAATGATTCCCTTAAGACTAGAGCTGGCTGCTTCATGCTTATCGTAAGCAAGCAAGGAGTCAGTAAGAGAGCTTTGGAGAATGTGGGCATCGATCCCACTACCTCTCGCATGCAAAGCAAGCGCTCTACCACTTGAGCTAATCCCCCTCTCAAGAGTTTATACTTTTGATTGGAGTTTTAAGGAAAGCTTACGGATCAGCTCAGCCCGACTAGGAAATAATACCGAATCCAGCATTGACCCACAAGGTTTTCTCATGTTGGCATCATGATAAACATTGCCAAATTAGGTCTTGCCGTACCTGTCCGTGAATTTCACTGTGCCGAAACCGTTACGCTGTGAAAGCATGTTGCAAGAACCTAAGGAAAGGTAACAGTCGTTGATAAAGTTTCGTTTGCATCTCGACGTGGTTCATCTGCAGCTTGCCGAAATAGCTCAGTTGGGAGAGCGTTAGACTGAAGATCTAAAGGTCCCTGGTTCGATCCCGGGTTTCGGCATGAACTCGACCTAGCTAGGCGGAAAGCCTCAGCTTTTGAATGACCTGTGCATTCTGTTGAAAAATTATAAACAGACATAAACTGTTTGATGTTTTGTTGTGAGATTTCACAGTGGGATTGTCAGAACTCGAGACTCTAGATGTTCAATTCATCTGCTGATAAAGCATTTGGAGAAGGAAATGTGTAGGTGTCAACTTGCATGTACGCGTTGTCCAAAAGCATAGGTGTACCACTTCACGACATGCTTAAGTTTTGACTGAATTGGACTTTCCTCTGCTTCCTTCGGCTTATGGACAGCCTTTGTCCAAAAGTAAAAAGAGATGTGGCAAAGATGTCAACTGTTTGCTGGAGGAATCCAAAGTGACCATGTTCTAAGAGACCTTTGAAGGTCATGAAATTATTCCCTTAAGACTAAAGCTGGCTGCTTCATGCTTATCATAAGCAAGCAAGGAATCAGTAAGAGAGCTTTGGAGAATGTGGGCATCGATCCCACTACCTCTCGCATGCAAAGCGAGCGCTCTACCACTTGAGCTAATCCCCCTCTCAAGAGTTTATTCTTTTGATTGGAGTTTTAAGGAAAGCTTACGGATCAGCTCAGCCCGACTAGGAAATAATACCGAATCCAGCATTGACCCACAAGGTTTTCTCATGTTGGCATCATGATAAACATTGCCAAATTAGGTCTTGCCGTACCTGTCCGTGAATTTCACTGTGCCGAAACCGTTACGCTGTGAAAGCATGTTGCAAGAACCTAAGGAAAGGTAACAGTCGTTGATAAAGTTTCGTTTGCATCTCGACGTGGTTTATCTGCAGCTTGCCGAAATAGCTCAGTTGGGAGAGCGTTAGACTGAAGATCTAAAGGTCCCTGGTTTGATCCCGGGTTTCGGCATGAACTCGACCTAGCTAGGCGGAAAGCCTCAGCTTTTGAATGACCTGTGCATTCTGTTGAAAAATTATAAACAGACATAAACTGTTTGATGTTTTGTTGTGAGATTTCACAGTGGGATTGTCAGAACTCGAGACTCTAGATGTTCAATTCATCTGCTGATAAAGCATTTGGAGAAGGAAATGTGTAGGTGTCAACTTGCATGTACGCGTTGTCCAAAAGCATAGGTGTACCACTTCACGACATGCTTAAGTTTTGACTGAATTGGACTTTCCTCTGCTTCCTTCGGCTCATGGACAGTCTTTGTCCAAAAGTAAAAAGAGATGTGGCAAAGATGTCAACTGTTTGCTGGAGGAATCCAAAGTGACCATGTTCTAAGAGACCTTTGAAGGTCATGAAATGATTCCCTTAAGACTAGAGCTGGCTGCTTCATGCTTATCGTAAGCAAGCAAGGAGTCAGTAAGAGAGCTTTGGAGAATGTGGGCATCGATCCCACTACCTCTCGCATGCAAAGCTAGCGCTCTACCACTTGAGCTAATCCCCCTCTCAAGAGTTTATTCTTTTGATTGGAGTTTTAAGGAAAGCTTACGGATCAGCTCAGCCCGACTAGGAAATAATACCGAATCCAGCATGGACCCACAAGGTTTTCTCATGTTGGCATCATGATAAACATTGCCAAATTAGGTCTTGCCATACCTGTCCGTGAATTTCACTGTGCCGAAACCATTACGCTGTGAAAGCATGTTGCAAGAACCTAAGGAAAGGTAACAGTCGTTGATAAAGTTTCGTTTGCATCTCGACGTGGTTTATCTGCAGCTTGCCGAAATAGCTCATTTGGGAGAGCGTTAGACTGAAGATCTAAAGGTCCCTGGTTCGATCCTGGGTTTCGGCATGAATTTGACCTAGCTAGGCGGAAAGCCTCAGCTTTTGAATGACCTGTGCATTCTGTTGAAAAATTATAAACAGACATAAACTGTTTGATGTTTTGTTGTGAGATTTCACAGTGGGATTGTCAGAACTCGAGACTCTAGATGTTCAATTCATCTGCTGATAAAGCATTTGGAGAAGGAAATGTGTAGGTGTCAACTTGCATGTACGCGTTGTCCAAAAGCATAGGTGTACCACTTCACGACATGCTTAAGTTTTGACTGAATTGGACTTTCCTCTGCTTCCTTCGGCTCATGGACAGTCTTTGTCCAAAAGTAAAAAGAGATGTGGCAAAGATGTCAACTGTTTGCTGGAGGAATCCAAAGTGACCATGTTCTAAGAGACCTTTGAAGGTCATGAAATGATTCCCTTAAGACTAGAGCTGGCTGCTTCATGCTTATCGTAAGCAAGCAAGGAGTCAGTAAGAGAGCTTTGGAGAATGTGGGCATCGATCCCACTACCTCTCGCATGCAAAGCTAGCGCTCTACCACTTGAGCTAATCCCCCTCTCAAGAGTTTATTCTTTTGATTGGAGTTTTAAGGAAAGCTTACGGATCAGCTCAGCCCGACTAGGAAATAATACCGAATCCAGCATGGACCCACAAGGTTTTCTCATGTTGGCATCATGATAAACATTGCCAAATTAGGTCTTGCCATACCTGTCCGTGAATTTCACTGTGCCGAAACCATTACGCTGTGAAAGCATGTTGCAAGAACCTAAGGAAAGGTAACAGTCGTTGATAAAGTTTCGTTTGCATCTCGACGTGGTTTATCTGCAGCTTGCCGAAATAGCTCATTTGGGAGAGCGTTAGACTGAAGATCTAAAGGTCCCTGGTTCGATCCCGGGTTTCGGCATGAATTTGACCTAGCTAGGCGGAAAGCCTCAGCTTTTGAATGACCTGTGCATTCTGTTGAAAAATTATAAACAGACATAAACTGTTTGATGTTTTGTTGTGAGATTTCACAGTGGGATTGTCAGAACTCGAGACTCTAGATGTTCAATTCATCTGCTGATAAAGCATTTGGAGAAGGAAATGTGTAGGTGTCAACTTGCATGTACGCGTTGTCCAAAAGCATAGGTGTACCACTTCACGACATGCTTAAGTTTTGACTGAATTGGACTTTCCTCTGCTTCCTTCGGCTTATGGACAGCCTTTGTCCAAAAGTAAAAAGAGATGTGGCAAAGATGTCAACTGTTTGCTGGAGGAATCCAAAGTGACCATGTTCTAAGAGACCTTTGAAGGTCATGAAATTATTCCCTTAAGACTAAAGCTGGCTGCTTCATGCTTATCGTAAGCAAGCAAGGAGTCAGTAAGAGAGCTTTGGAGAATGTGGGCATCGATCCCACTACCTCTCGCATGCAAAGCTAGCGCTCTACCACTTGAGCTAATCCCCCTCTCAAGAGTTTATCCTTTTGATTGGAGTTTTAGGGAAAGCTTACGGATCAGCTCAGCCCGACTAGGAAATAATACCGAATCCAGCATGGACCCACAAGGTTTTCTCATGTTGGCATCATGATAAACATTGCCAAATTAGGTCTTGCCATACCTGTCCGTGAATTTCACTGTGCCGAAACCGTTACGCTGTGAAAGCATGTTGCAAGAACCTAAGGAAAGGTAACAGTCGTTGATAAAGTTTCGTTTGCATCTCGACGTGGTTTATCTGCAGCTTGCCGAAATAGCTCATTTGGGAGAGCGTTAGACTGAAGATCTAAAGGTCCCTGGTTCGATCCCGGGTTTCGGCATGAATTCGACCTAGCTAGGTGGAAAGCCTCAGCTTTTGAATGACCTGTGCATTCTGTTGAAAAATTATAAACAGACATAAACTGTTTGATGTTTTGTTGTGAGATTTCACAGTGGGATTGTCAGAACTCGAGACTCTAGATGTTCAATTCATCTGCTGATAAAGCATTTGGAGAAGGAAATGTGTAGGTGTCAACTTGCATGTACGCGTTGTCCAAAAGCATAGGTGTACCACTTCACGACATGCTTAAGTTTTGACTGAATTGGACTTTCCTCTGCTTCCTTCGGCTTATGGACAGCCTTTGTCCAAAAGTAAAAAGAGATGTGGCAAAGATGTCAACTGTTTGCTGGAGGAATCCAAAGTGACCATGTTCTAAGAGACCTTTGAAGGTCATGAAATTATTCCCTTAAGACTAAAGCTGGCTGCTTCATGCTTATCGTAAGCAAGCAAGGAGTCAGTAAGAGAGCTTTGGAGAATGTGGGCATCGATCCCACTACCTCTCGCATGCAAAGCGAGCGCTCTACCACTTGAGCTAATCCCCCTCTCAAGAGTTTATTCTTTTGATTGGAGTTTTAAGGAAAGCTTACGGATCAGCTCAGCCCGACTAGGAAATAATACCGAATCCAGCATTGACCCACAAGGTTTTCTCATGTTGGCATCATGATAAACATTGCCAAATTAGGTCTTGCCGTACCTGTCCGTGAATTTCACTGTGCCGAAACCGTTACGCTGTGAAAGCATGTTGCAAGAACCTAAGGAAAGGTAACAGTCGTTGATAAAGTTTTGTTTGCATCTCGACGTGGTTTATCTGCAGCTTGCCGAAATAGCTCAGTTGGGAGAGCGTTAGACTGAAGATCTAAAGGTCCCTGGTTCGATCCCGGGTTTCGCCATAAACTCGACCTAGCTAGGCGGAAAGCCTCAGCTTTTGAATGACCTGTGCATTCTGTTGAAAAATTATAAACAGACATAAACTGTTTGATGTTTTGTTGTGAGATTTCACAGTGGGATTGTCAGAACTCGAGACTCTAGATGTTCAATTCATCTGCTGATAAAGCATTTGGAGAAGGAAATGTGTAGGTGTCAACTTGCATGTACGCGTTGTCCAAAAGCATAGGTGTACCACTTCACGACATGCTTAAGTTTTGACTGAATTGGACTTTCCTCTGCTTCCTTCGGCTTATGGACAGTCTTTGTCCAAAAGTAAAAAGAGATGTGGCAAAGATGTCAACTGTTTGCTGGAGGAATCCAAAGTGACCATGTTCTAAGAGACCTTTGAAGGTCATGAAATGATTCCCTTAAGACTAGAGCTGGCTGCTTCATGCTTATCGTAAGCAAGCAAGGAGTCAGTAAGAGAGCTTTGGAGAATGTGGGCATCGATCCCACTACCTCTCGCATGCAAAGCTAGCGCTCTACCACTTGAGCTAATCCCCCTCTCAAGAGTTTATCCTTTTGATTGGAGTTTTAAGGAAAGCTTACGGATCAGCTCAGCCCGACTAGGAAATATTACCGAATCCAGCATGGACCCACAAGGTTTTCTCATGTTGGCATCATGATAAACATTGCCAAATTAGGTCTTGCCATACCTGTCCGTGAATTTCACTGTGCCGAAACCGTTACGCTGTGAAAGCATGTTGCAAGAACCTAAGGAAAGGTAACAGTCGTTGATAAAGTTTCGTTTGCATCTCGACGTGGTTTATCTGCAGCTTGCCGAAATAGCTCAGTTGGGAGAGCGTTAGACTGAAGATCTAAAGGTCCCTGGTTCGATCCCGGGTTTCGGCATGAATTCGACCTAGCTAGGTGGAAAGCCTCAGCTTTTGAATGACCTGTGCATTCTGTTGAAAAATTATAAACAGACATAAACTGTTTGATGTTTTGTTGTGAGATTTCACAGTGGGATTGTCAGAACTCGAGACTCTAGATGTTCAATTCATCTGCTGATAAAGCATTTGGAGAAGGAAATGTGTAGGTGTCAACTTGCATGTACGCGTTGTCCAAAAGCATAGGTGTACCACTTCACGACATGCTTAAGTTTTGACTGAATTGGACTTTCCTCTGCTTCCTTCGGCTTATGGACAGCCTTTGTCCAAAAGTAAAAAGAGATGTGGCAAAGATGTCAACTGTTTGCTGGAGGAATCCAAAGTGACCATGTTCTAAGAGACCTTTGAAGGTCATGAAATTATTCCCTTAAGACTAAAGCTGGCTGCTTCATGCTTATCGTAAGTAAGCAAGGAGTCAGTAAGAGAGCTTTGGAGAATGTGGGCATCGATCCCACTACCTCTCGCATGCAAAGCGAGCGCTCTACCACTTGAGCTAATCCCCCTCTCAAGAGTTTATTCTTTTGATTGGAGTTTTAAGGAAAGCTTACGGATCAGCTCAGCCCGACTAGGAAATAATACCGAATCCAGCATTGACCCACAAGGTTTTCTCATGTTGGCATCATGATAAACATTGCCAAATTAGGTCTTGCCATACCTGTCCGTGAATTTCACTGTGCCGAAACCGTTACGCTGTGAAAGCATGTTGCAAGAACCTAAGGAAAGGTAACAGTCGTTGATAAATTTTCGTTTGCATCTCGACGTGGTTTATCTGCAGCTTGCCGAAATAGCTCAGTTGGGAGAGCGTTAGACTGAAGATCTAAAGGTCCCTTGTTCGATCCCGGGTTTCGGCATGAACTCGACCTAGCTAGGCGGAAAGCCTCAGCTTTTGAATGACCTGTGCATTCTGTTGAAAAATTATAAACAGACATAAACTGTTTGATGTTTTGTTGTGAGATTTCACAGTGGGATTGTCAGAACTCGAGACTCTAGATGTTCAATTCATCTGCTGATAAAGCATTTGGAGAAGGAAATGTGTAGGTGTCAACTTGCATGTACGCGTTGTCCAAAAGCATAGGTGTACCACTTCACGACATGCTTAAGTTTTGACTGAATTGGACTTTCCTCTGCTTCCTTCGGCTTATGGACAGTCTTTGTCCAAAAGTAAAAAGAGATGTGGCAAAGATGTCAACTGTTTGCTGGAGGAATCCAAAGTGACCATGTTCTAAGAGACCTTTGAAGGTCATGAAATGATTCCCTTAAGACTAGAGCTGGCTGCTTCATGCTTATCGTAAGCAAGCAAGGAGTCAGTAAGAGAGCTTTGGAGAATGTGGGCATCGATCCCACTACCTCTCGCATGCAAAGCTAGCGCTCTACCACTTGAGCTAATCCCCCTCTCAAGAGTTTATCCTTTTGATTGGAGTTTTAAGGAAAGCTTACGGATCAGCTCAGCCCGACTAGGAAATATTACCGAATCCAGCATGGACCCACAAGGTTTTCTCATGTTGGCATCATGATAAACATTGCCAAATTAGGTCTTGCCATACCTGTCCGTGAATTTCACTGTGCCGAAACCGTTACGCTGTGAAAGCATGTTGCAAGAACCTAAGGAAAGGTAACAGTCGTTGATAAAGTTTCGTTTGCATCTCGACGTGGTTTATCTGCAGCTTGCCGAAATAGCTCAGTTGGGAGAGCGTTAGACTGAAGATCTAAAGGTCCCTGGTTCGATCCCGGGTTTCGGCATGAATTCGACCTAGCTAGGTGGAAAGCCTCAGCTTTTGAATGACCTGTGCATTCTGTTGAAAAATTATAAACAGACATAAACTGTTTGATGTTTTGTTGTGAGATTTCACAGTGGGATTGTCAGAACTCGAGACTCTAGATGTTCAATTCATCTGCTGATAAAGCATTTGGAGAAGGAAATGTGTAGGTGTCAACTTGCATGTACGCGTTGTCCAAAAGCATAGGTGTACCACTTCACGACATGCTTAAGTTTTGACTGAATTGGACTTTCCTCTGCTTCCTTCGGCTTATGGACAGCCTTTGTCCAAAAGTAAAAAGAGATGTGGCAAAGATGTCAACTGTTTGCTGGAGGAATCCAAAGTGACCATGTTCTAAGAGACCTTTGAAGGTCATGAAATTATTCCCTTAAGACTAAAGCTGGCTGCTTCATGCTTATCGTAAGTAAGCAAGGAGTCAGTAAGAGAGCTTTGGAGAATGTGGGCATCGATCCCACTACCTCTCGCATGCAAAGCGAGCGCTCTACCACTTGAGCTAATCCCCCTCTCAAGAGTTTATTCTTTTGATTGGAGTTTTAAGGAAAGCTTACGGATCAGCTCAGCCCGACTAGGAAATAATACCGAATCCAGCATTGACCCACAAGGTTTTCTCATGTTGGCATCATGATAAACATTGCCAAATTAGGTCTTGCCATACCTGTCCGTGAATTTCACTGTGCCGAAACCGTTACGCTGTGAAAGCATGTTGCAAGAACCTAAGGAAAGGTAACAGTCGTTGATAAATTTTCGTTTGCATCTCGACGTGGTTTATCTGCAGCTTGCCGAAATAGCTCAGTTGGGAGAGCGTTAGACTGAAGATCTAAAGGTCCCTTGTTCGATCCCGGGTTTCGGCATGAACTCGACCTAGCTAGGCGGAAAGCCTCAGCTTTTGAATGACCTGTGCATTCTGTTGAAAAATTATAAACAGACATAAACTGTTTGATGTTTTGTTGTGAGATTTCACAGTGGGATTGTCAGAACTCGAGACTCTAGATGTTCAATTCATCTGCTGATAAAGCATTTGGAGAAGGAAATGTGTAGGTGTCAACTTGCATGTACGCGTTGTCCAAAAGCATAGGTGTACCACTTCACGACATGCTTAAGTTTTGACTGAATTGGACTTTCCTCTGCTTCCTTCGGCTTATGGACAGCCTTTGTCCAAAAGTAAAAAGAGATGTGGCAAAGATGTCAACTGTTTGCTGGAGGAATCCAAAGTGACCATGTTCTAAGAGACCTTTGAAGGTCATGAAATTATTCCCTTAAGACTAAAGCTGGCTGCTTCATGCTTATCGTAAGCAAGCAAGGAGTCAGTAAGAGAGCTTTGGAGAATGTGGGCATCGATCCCACTACCTCTCGCATGCAAAGCGAGCGCTCTACCACTTGAGCTAATCCCCCTCTCAAGAGTTTATTCTTTTGATTGGAGTTTTAAGGAAAGCTTACGGATCAGCTCAGCCCGACTAGGAAATAATACCGAATCCAGCATTGACCCACAAGGTTTTCTCATGTTGGCATCATGATAAACATTGCCAAATTAGGTCTTGCCGTACCTGTCCGTGAATTTCACTGTGCCGAAACCGTTACGCTGTGAAAGCATGTTGCAAGAACCTAAGGAAAGGTAACAGTCGTTGATAAAGTTTCGTTTGCATCTCGACGTGGTTTATCTGCAGCTTGCCGAAATAGCTCAGTTGGGAGAGCGTTAGACTGAAGATCTAAAGGTCCCTGGTTCGATCCCGGGTTTCGGCATGAACTCGACCTAGCTAGGCGGAAAGCCTCAGCTTTTGAATGACCTGTGCATTCTGTTGAAAAATTATAAACAGACATAAACTGTTTGATGTTTTGTTGTGAGATTTCACAGTGGGATTGTCAGAACTCGAGACTCTAGATGTTCAATTCATCTGCTGATAAAGCATTTGGAGAAGGAAATGTGTAGGTGTCAACTTGCATGTACGCGTTGTCCAAAAGCATAGGTGTACCACTTCACGACATGCTTAAGTTTTGACTGAATTGGACTTTCCTCTGCTTCCTTCGGCTTATGGACAGCCTTTGTCCAAAAGTAAAAAGAGATGTGGCAAAGATGTCAACTGTTTGCTGGAGGAATCCAAAGTGACCATGTTCTAAGAGACCTTTGAAGGTCATGAAATTATTCCCTTAAGACTAAAGCTGGCTGCTTCATGCTTATCGTAAGCAAGCAAGGAGTCAGTAAGAGAGCTTTGGAGAATGTGGGCATCGATCCCACTACCTCTCGCATGCAAAGCGAGCGCTCTACCACTTGAGCTAATCCCCCTCTCAAGAGTTTATTCTTTTGATTGGAGTTTTAAGGAAAGCTTACGGATCAGCTCAGCCCGACTAGGAAATAATACCGAATCCAGCATTGACCCACAAGGTTTTCTCATGTTGGCATCATGATAAACATTGCCAAATTAGGTCTTGCCGTACCTGTCCGTGAATTTCACTGTGCCGAAACCGTTACGCTGTGAAAGCATGTTGCAAGAACCTAAGGAAAGGTAACAGTCGTTGATAAAGTTTCGTTTGCATCTCGACGTGGTTTATCTGCAGCTTGCCGAAATAGCTCAGTTGGGCGAGCGTTAGACTGAAGATCTAAAGGTCCCTGGTTCGATCCCGGGTTTCGGCATGAACTCGACCTAGCTAGGCGGAAAGCCTCAGCTTTTGAATGACCTGTGCATTCTGTTGAAAAATTATAAACAGACATAAACTGTTTGATGTTTTGTTGTGAGATTTCACAGTGGGATTGTCAGAACTCGAGACTCTAGATGTTCAATTCATCTGCTGATAAAGCATTTGGAGAAGGAAATGTGTAGGTGTCAACTTGCATGTACGCGTTGTCCAAAAGCATAGGTGTACCACTTCACGACATGCTTAAGTTTTGACTGAATTGGACTTTCCTCTGCTTCCTTCGGCTTATGGACAGTCTTTGTCCAAAAGTAAAAAGAGATGTGGCAAAGATGTCAACTGTTTGCTGGAGGAATCCAAAGTGACCATGTTCTAAGAGACCTTTGAAGGTCATGAAATGATTCCCTTAAGACTAGAGCTGGCTGCTTCATGCTTATCGTAAGCAAGCAAGGAGTCAGTAAGAGAGCTTTGGAGAATGTGGGCATCGATCCCACTACCTGTCGCATGCAAAGCTAGCGCTCTACCACTTGAGCTGATCCCCCTCTCAAGAGTTTATCCTTTTGATTGGAGTTTTAAGGAAAGCTTACGGATCAGCTCAGCCCGACTAGGAAATATTACCGAATCCAGCATGGACCCACAAGGTTTTCTCATGTTGGCATCATGATAAACATTGCCAAATTAGGTCTTGCCATACCTGTCCGTGAATTTCACTGTGCCGAAACCGTTACGCTGTGAAAGCATGTTGCAAGAACCTAAGGAAAGGTAACAGTCGTTGATAAAGTTTCGTTTGCATCTCGACGTGGTTTATCTGCAGCTTGCCGAAATAGCTCAGTTGGGAGAGCGTTAGACTGAAGATCTAAAGGTCCCTGGTTCGATCCCGGGTTTCGGCATGAATTCGACCTAGCTAGGTGGAAAGCCTCAGCTTTTGAATGACCTGTGCATTCTGTTGAAAAATTATAAACAGACATAAACTGTTTGATGTTTTGTTGTGAGATTTCACAGTGGGATTGTCAGAACTCGAGACTCTAGATGTTCAATTCATCTGCTGATAAAGCATTTGGAGAAGGAAATGTGTAGGTGTCAACTTGCATGTACGCGTTGTCCAAAAGCATAGGTGTACCACTTCACGACATGCTTAAGTTTTGACTGAATTGGACTTTCCTCTGCTTCCTTCGGCTTATGGACAGCCTTTGTCCAAAAGTAAAAAGAGATGTGGCAAAGATGTCAACTGTTTGCTGGAGGAATCCAAAGTGACCATGTTCTAAGAGACCTTTGAAGGTCATGAAATTATTCCCTTAAGACTAAAGCTGGCTGCTTCATGCTTATCGTAAGCAAGCAAGGAGTCAGTAAGAGAGCTTTGGAGAATGTGGGCATCGATCCCACTACCTCTCGCATGCAAAGCGAGCGCTCTACCACTTGAGCTAATCCCCCTCTCGAGAGTTTATTCTTTTGATTGGAGTTTTAAGGAAAGCTTACGGATCAGCTCAGCCCGACTAGGAAATAATACCGAATCCAGCATTGACCCACAAGGTTTTCTCATGTTGGCATCATGATAAACATTGCCAAATTAGGTCTTGCCATACCTGTCCGTGAATTTCACTGTGCCGAAACCGTTACGCTGTGAAAGCATGTTGCAAGAACCTAAGGAAAGGTAACAGTCGTTGATAAAGTTTCGTTTGCATCTCGACATGGTTTATCTGCAGCTTGCCGGAATAGCTCAGTTGGGAGAGCGTTAGACTGAAGATCTAAAGGTCCCTGGTTCGATCCCGGGTTTCGGCATGAACTCGACCTAGCTAGGCGGAAAGCCTCAGCTTTTGAATGACCTGTGCATTCTGTTGAAAAATTATAAACAGACATAAACTGTTTGATGTTTTGTTGTGAGATTTCACAGTGGGATTGTCAGAACTCGAGACTCTAGATGTTCAATTCATCTGCTGATAAAGCATTTGGAGAAGGAAATGTGTAGGTGTCAACTTGCATGTACGCGTTGTCCAAAAGCATAGGTGTACCACTTCACGACATGCTTAAGTTTTGACTGAATTGGACTTTCCTCTGCTTCCTTCGGCTTATGGACAGTCTTTGTCCAAAAGTAAAAAGAGATGTGGCAAAGATGTCAACTGTTTGCTGGAGGAATCCAAAGTGACCATGTTCTAAGAGACCTTTGAAGGTCATGAAATTATTCCCTTAAGACTAGAGCTGGCTGCTTCATGCTTATCGTAAGCAAGCAAGGAGTCAGTAAGAGAGCTTTGGAGAATGTGGGCATCGATCCCACTACCTCTCGCATGCAAAGCTAGCGCTCTACCACTTGAGCTAATCCCCCTCTCAAGAGTTTATCCTTTTGATTGGAGTTTTAAGGAAAGCTTACGGATCAGCTCAGCCCGACTAGGAAATATTACCGAATCCAGCATGGACCCACAAGGTTTTCTCATGTTGGCATCATGATAAACATTGCCAAATTAGGTCTTGCCATACCTGTCCGTGAATTTCACTGTGCCGAAACCGTTACGCTGTGAAAGCATGTTGCAAGAACCTAAGGAAAGGTAACAGTCGTTGATAAAGTTTCGTTTGCATCTCGACGTGGTTTATCTGCAGCTTGCCGAAATAGCTCAGTTGGGAGAGCGTTAGACTGAAGATCTAAAGGTCCCTGGTTCGATCCCGGGTTTCGGCATGAATTCGACCTAGCTAGGTGGAAAGCCTCAGCTTTTGAATGACCTGTGCATTCTGTTGAAAAATTATAAACAGACATAAACTGTTTGATGTTTTGTTGTGAGATTTCACAGTGGGATTGTCAGAACTCGAGACTCTAGATGTTCAATTCATCTGCTGATAAAGCATTTGGAGAAGGAAATGTGTAGGTGTCAACTTGCATGTACGCGTTGTCCAAAAGCATAGGTGTACCACTTCACGACATGCTTAAGTTTTGACTGAATTGGACTTTCCTCTGCTTCCTTCGGCTTATGGACAGCCTTTGTCCAAAAGTAAAAAGAGATGTGGCAAAGATGTCAACTGTTTGCTGGAGGAATCCAAAGTGACCATGTTCTAAGAGACCTTTGAAGGTCATGAAATTATTCCCTTAAGACTAGAGCTGGCTGCTTCATGCTTATCGTAAGCAAGCAAGGAGTCAGTAAGAGAGCTTTGGAGAATGTGGGCATCGATCCCACTACCTCTCGCATGCAAAGCGAGCGCTCTACCACTTGAGCTAATCCCCCTCTCAAGAGTTTATTCTTTTGATTGGAGTTTTAAGGAAAGCTTACGGATCAGCTCAGCCCGACTAGGAAATAATACCGAATCCAGCATTGACCCACAAGGTTTTCTCATGTTGGCATCATGATAAACATTGCCAAATTAGGTCTTGCCGTACCTGTCCGTGAATTTCACTGTGCCGAAACCGTTACGCTGTGAAAGCATGTTGCAAGAACCTAAGGAAAGGTAACAGTCGTTGATAAAGTTTCGTTTGCATCTCGACGTGGTTTATCTGCAGCTTGCCGAAATAGCTCAGTTGGGCGAGCGTTAGACTGAAGATCTAAAGGTCCCTGGTTCGATCCCGGGTTTCGGCATGAACTCGACCTAGCTAGGCGGAAAGCCTCAGCTTTTGAATGACCTGTGCATTCTGTTGAAAAATTATAAACAGACATAAACTGTTTGATGTTTTGTTGTGAGATTTCACAGTGGGATTGTCAGAACTCGAGACTCTAGATGTTCAATTCATCTGCTGATAAAGCATTTGGAGAAGGAAATGTGTAGGTGTCAACTTGCATGTACGCGTTGTCCAAAAGCATAGGTGTACCACTTCACGACATGCTTAAGTTTTGACTGAATTGGACTTTCCTCTGCTTCCTTCGGCTTATGGACAGTCTTTGTCCAAAAGTAAAAAGAGATGTGGCAAAGATCTCAACTGTTTGCTGGAGGAATCCAAAGTGACCATGTTCTAAGAGACCTTTGAAGGTCATGAAATGATTCCCTTAAGACTAGAGCTGGCTGCTTCATGCTTATCGTAAGCAAGCAAGGAGTCAGTAAGAGAGCTTTGGAGAATGTGGGCATCGATCCCACTACCTGTCGCATGCAAAGCTAGCGCTCTACCACTTGAGCTGATCCCCCTCTCAAGAGTTTATCCTTTTGATTGGAGTTTTAAGGAAAGCTTACGGATCAGCTCAGCCCGACTAGGAAATATTACCGAATCCAGCATGGACCCACAAGGTTTTCTCATGTTGGCATCATGATAAACATTGCCAAATTAGGTCTTGCCATACCTGTCCGTGAATTTCACTGTGCCGAAACCGTTACGCTGTGAAAGCATGTTGCAAGAACCTAAGGAAAGGTAACAGTCGTTGATAAAGTTTCGTTTGCATCTCGACGTGGTTTATCTGCAGCTTGCCGAAATAGCTCAGTTGGGAGAGCGTTAGACTGAAGATCTAAAGGTCCCTGGTTCGATCCCGGGTTTCGGCATGAATTCGACCTAGCTAGGTGGAAAGCCTCAGCTTTTGAATGACCTGTGCATTCTGTTGAAAAATTATAAACAGACATAAACTGTTTGATGTTTTGTTGTGAGATTTCACAGTGGGATTGTCAGAACTCGAGACTCTAGATGTTCAATTCATCTGCTGATAAAGCATTTGGAGAAGGAAATGTGTAGGTGTCAACTTGCATGTACGCGTTGTCCAAAAGCATAGGTGTACCACTTCACGACATGCTTAAGTTTTGACTGAATTGGACTTTCCTCTGCTTCCTTCGGCTTATGGACAGCCTTTGTCCAAAAGTAAAAAGAGATGTGGCAAAGATGTCAACTGTTTGCTGGAGGAATCCAAAGTGACCATGTTCTAAGAGACCTTTGAAGGTCATGAAATTATTCCCTTAAGACTAAAGCTGGCTGCTTCATGCTTATCGTAAGCAAGCAAGGAGTCAGTAAGAGAGCTTTGGAGAATGTGGGCATCGATCCCACTACCTCTCGCATGCAAAGCGAGCGCTCTACCACTTGAGCTAATCCCCCTCTCAAGAGTTTATTCTTTTGATTGGAGTTTTAAGGAAAGCTTACGGATCAGCTCAGCCCGACTAGGAAATAATACCGAATCCAGCATTGACCCACAAGGTTTTCTCATGTTGGCATCATGATAAACATTGCCAAATTAGGTCTTGCCATACCTGTCCGTGAATTTCACTGTGCCGAAACCGTTACGCTGTGAAAGCATGTTGCAAGAACCTAAGGAAAGGTAACAGTCGTTGATAAAGTTTCGTTTGCATCTCGACATGGTTTATCTGCAGCTTGCCGGAATAGCTCAGTTGGGAGAGCGTTAGACTGAAGATCTAAAGGTCCCTGGTTCGATCCCGGGTTTCGGCATGAACTCGACCTAGCTAGGCGGAAAGCCTCAGCTTTTGAATGACCTGTGCATTCTGTTGAAAAATTATAAACAGACATAAACTGTTTGATGTTTTGTTGTGAGATTTCACAGTGGGATTGTCAGAACTCGAGACTCTAGATGTTCAATTCATCTGCTGATAAAGCATTTGGAGAAGGAAATGTGTAGGTGTCAACTTGCATGTACGCGTTGTCCAAAAGCATAGGTGTACCACTTCACGACATGCTTAAGTTTTGACTGAATTGGACTTTCCTCTGCTTCCTTCGGCTTATGGACAGTCTTTGTCCAAAAGTAAAAAGAGATGTGGCAAAGATGTCAACTGTTTGCTGGAGGAATCCAAAGTGACCATGTTCTAAGAGACCTTTGAAGGTCATGAAATTATTCCCTTAAGACTAGAGCTGGCTGCTTCATGCTTATCGTAAGCAAGCAAGGAGTCAGTAAGAGAGCTTTGGAGAATGTGGGCATCGATCCCACTACCTCTCGCATGCAAAGCTAGCGCTCTACCACTTGAGCTAATCCCCCTCTCAAGAGTTTATCCTTTTGATTGGAGTTTTAAGGAAAGCTTACGGATCAGCTCAGCCCGACTAGGAAATATTACCGAATCCAGCATGGACCCACAAGGTTTTCTCATGTTGGCATCATGATAAACATTGCCAAATTAGGTCTTGCCATACCTGTCCGTGAATTTCACTGTGCCGAAACCGTTACGCTGTGAAAGCATGTTGCAAGAACCTAAGGAAAGGTAACAGTCGTTGATAAAGTTTCGTTTGCATCTCGACGTGGTTTATCTGCAGCTTGCCGAAATAGCTCAGTTGGGAGAGCGTTAGACTGAAGATCTAAAGGTCCCTGGTTCGATCCCGGGTTTCGGCATGAATTCGACCTAGCTAGGTGGAAAGCCTCAGCTTTTGAATGACCTGTGCATTCTGTTGAAAAATTATAAACAGACATAAACTGTTTGATGTTTTGTTGTGAGATTTCACAGTGGGATTGTCAGAACTCGAGACTCTAGATGTTCAATTCATCTGCTGATAAAGCATTTGGAGAAGGAAATGTGTAGGTGTCAACTTGCATGTACGCGTTGTCCAAAAGCATAGGTGTACCACTTCACGACATGCTTAAGTTTTGACTGAATTGGACTTTCCTCTGCTTCCTTCGGCTTATGGACAGCCTTTGTCCAAAAGTAAAAAGAGATGTGGCAAAGATGTCAACTGTTTGCTGGAGGAATCCAAAGTGACCATGTTCTAAGAGACCTTTGAAGGTCATGAAATTATTCCCTTAAGACTAGAGCTGGCTGCTTCATGCTTATCGTAAGCAAGCAAGGAGTCAGTAAGAGAGCTTTGGAGAATGTGGGCATCGATCCCACTACCTCTCGCATGCAAAGCTAGCGCTCTACCACTTGAGCTAATCCCCCTCTCAAGAGTTTATCCTTTTGATTGGAGTTTTAAGGAAAGCTTACGGATCAGCTCAGCCCGACTAGGAAATAATACCGAATCCAGCATTGACCCACAAGGTTTTCTCATGTTGGCATCATGATAAACATTGCCAAATTAGGTCTTGCCATACCTGTCCGTGAATTTCACTGTGCCGAAACCGTTACGCTGTGAAAGCATGTTGCAAGAACCTAAGGAAAGGTAACAGTCGTTGATAAAGTTTCGTTTGCATCTCGACGTGGTTTATCTGCAGCTTGCCGAAATAGCTCAGTTGGGAGAGCGTTAGACTGAAGATCTAAAAGTCCCTGGTTCGATCCCGGGTTTCGGCATGAACTCGACCTAGCTAGGCGGAAAGCCTCAGCTTTTGAATGACCTGTGCATTCTGTTGAAAAATTATAAACAGACATAAACTGTTTGATGTTTTGTTGTGAGATTTCACAGTGGGATTGTCAGAACTCGAGACTCTAGATGTTCAATTCATCTGCTGATAAAGCATTTGGAGAAGGAAATGTGTAGGTGTCAACTTGCATGTACGCGTTGTCCAAAAGCATAGGTGTACCACTTCACGACATGCTTAAGTTTTGACTGAATTGGACTTTCCTCTGCTTCCTTCGGCTTATGGACAGCCTTTGTCCAAAAGTAAAAAGAGATGTGGCAAAGATGTCAACTGTTTGCTGGAGGAATCCAAAGTGACCATGTTCTAAGAGACCTTTGAAGGTCATGAAATTATTCCCTTAAGACTAAAGCTGGCTGCTTCATGCTTATCGTAAGCAAGCAAGGAGTCAGTAAGAGAGCTTTGGAGAATGTGGGCATCGATCCCACTACCTCTCGCATGCAAAGCGAGCGCTCTACCACTTGAGCTAATCCCCCTCTCAAGAGTTTATTCTTTTGATTGGAGTTTTAAGGAAAGCTTACGGATCAGCTCAGCCCGACTAGGAAATAATACCGAATCCAGCATTGACCCACAAGGTTTTCTCATGTTGGCATCATGATAAACATTGCCAAATTAGGTCTTGCCATACCTGTCCGTGAATTTCACTGTGCCGAAACCGTTACGCTGTGAAAGCATGTTGCAAGAACCTAAGGAAAGGTAACAGTCGTTGATAAATTTTCGTTTGCATCTCGACGTGGTTTATCTGCAGCTTGCCGAAATAGCTCAGTTGGGAGAGCGTTAGACTGAAGATCTAAAGGTCCCTGGTTCGATCCCGGGTTTCGGCATGAACTCGACCTAGCTAGGCGGAAAGCCTCAGCTTTTGAATGACCTGTGCATTCTGTTGAAAAATTATAAACAGACATAAACTGTTTGATGTTTTGTTGTGAGATTTCACAGTGGGATTGTCAGAACTCGAGACTCTAGATGTTCAATTCATCTGCTGATAAAGCATTTGGAGAAGGAAATGTGTAGGTGTCAACTTGCATGTACGCGTTGTCCAAAAGCATAGGTGTACCACTTCACGACATGCTTAAGTTTTGACTGAATTGGACTTTCCTCTGCTTCCTTCGGCTTATGGACAGTCTTTGTCCAAAAGTAAAAAGAGATGTGGCAAAGATGTCAACTGTTTGCTGGAGGAATCCAAAGTGACCATGTTCTAAGAGACCTTTGAAGGTCATGAAATGATTCCCTTAAGACTAGAGCTGGCTGCTTCATGCTTATCGTAAGCAAGCAAGGAGTCAGTAAGAGAGCTTTGGAGAATGTGGGCATCGATCCCACTACCTCTCGCATGCAAAGCTAGCGCTCTACCACTTGAGCTAATCCCCCTCTCAAGAGTTTATCCTTTTGATTGGAGTTTTAAGGAAAGCTTACGGATCAGCTCAGCCCGACTAGGAAATATTACCGAATCCAGCATGGACCCACAAGGTTTTCTCATGTTGGCATCATGATAAACATTGCCAAATTAGGTCTTGCCATACCTGTCCGTGAATTTCACTGTGCCGAAACCGTTACGCTGTGAAAGCATGTTGCAAGAACCTAAGGAAAGGTAACAGTCGTTGATAAAGTTTCGTTTGCATCTCGACGTGGTTTATCTGCAGCTTGCCGAAATAGCTCAGTTGGGAGAGCGTTAGACTGAAGATCTAAAGGTCCCTGGTTCGATCCCGGGTTTCGGCATGAATTCGACCTAGCTAGGTGGAAAGCCTCAGCTTTTGAATGACCTGTGCATTCTGTTGAAAAATTATAAACAGACATAAACTGTTTGATGTTTTGTTGTGAGATTTCACAGTGGGATTGTCAGAACTCGAGACTCTAGATGTTCAATTCATCTGCTGATAAAGCATTTGGAGAAGGAAATGTGTAGGTGTCAACTTGCATGTACGCGTTGTCCAAAAGCATAGGTGTACCACTTCACGACATGCTTAAGTTTTGACTGAATTGGACTTTCCTCTGCTTCCTTCGGCTTATGGACAGCCTTTGTCCAAAAGTAAAAAGAGATGTGGCAAAGATGTCAACTGTTTGCTGGAGGAATCCAAAGTGACCATGTTCTAAGAGACCTTTGAAGGTCATGAAATTATTCCCTTAAGACTAAAGCTGGCTGCTTCATGCTTATCGTAAGTAAGCAAGGAGTCAGTAAGAGAGCTTTGGAGAATGTGGGCATCGATCCCACTACCTCTCGCATGCAAAGCGAGCGCTCTACCACTTGAGCTAATCCCCCTCTCAAGAGTTTATTCTTTTGATTGGAGTTTTAAGGAAAGCTTACGGATCAGCTCAGCCCGACTAGGAAATAATACCGAATCCAGCATTGGCCCACAAGGTTTTCTCATGTTGGCATCATGATAAACATTGCCAAATTAGGTCTTGCCATACCTGTCCGTGAATTTCACTGTGCCGAAACCGTTACGCTGTGAAAGCATGTTGCAAGAACCTAAGGAAAGGTAACAGTCGTTGATAAATTTTCGTTTGCATCTCGACGTGGTTTATCTGCAGCTTGCCGAAATAGCTCAGTTGGGAGAGCGTTAGACTGAAGATCTAAAGGTCCCTTGTTCGATCCCGGGTTTCGGCATGAACTCGACCTAGCTAGGCGGAAAGCCTCAGCTTTTGAATGACCTGTGCATTCTGTTGAAAAATTATAAACAGACATAAACTGTTTGATGTTTTGTTGTGAGATTTCACAGTGGGATTGTCAGAACTCGAGACTCTAGATGTTCAATTCATCTGCTGATAAAGCATTTGGAGAAGGAAATGTGTAGGTGTCAACTTGCATGTACGCGTTGTCCAAAAGCATAGGTGTACCACTTCACGACATGCTTAAGTTTTGACTGAATTGGACTTTCCTCTGCTTCCTTCGGCTTATGGACAGCCTTTGTCCAAAAGTAAAAAGAGATGTGGCAAAGATGTCAACTGTTTGCTGGAGGAATCCAAAGTGACCATGTTCTAAGAGACCTTTGAAGGTCATGAAATTATTCCCTTAAGACTAAAGCTGGCTGCTTCATGCTTATCGTAAGCAAGCAAGGAGTCAGTAAGAGAGCTTTGGAGAATGTGGGCATCGATCCCACTACCTCTCGCATGCAAAGCGAGCGCTCTACCACTTGAGCTAATCCCCCTCTCAAGAGTTTATTCTTTTGATTGGAGTTTTAAGGAAAGCTTACGGATCAGCTCAGCCCGACTAGGAAATAATACCGAATCCAGCATTGACCCACAAGGTTTTCTCATGTTGGCATCATGATAAACATTGCCAAATTAGGTCTTGCCGTACCTGTCCGTGAATTTCACTGTGCCGAAACCGTTACGCTGTGAAAGCATGTTGCAAGAACCTAAGGAAAGGTAACAGTCGTTGATAAAGTTTCGTTTGCATCTCGACGTGGTTTATCTGCAGCTTGCCGAAATAGCTCAGTTGGGAGAGCGTTAGACTGAAGATCTAAAGGTCCCTGGTTCGATCCCGGGTTTCGGCATGAACTCGACCTAGCTAGGCGGAAAGCCTCAGCTTTTGAATGACCTGTGCATTCTGTTGAAAAATTATAAACAGACATAAACTGTTTGATGTTTTGTTGTGAGATTTCACAGTGGGATTGTCAGAACTCGAGACTCTAGATGTTCAATTCATCTGCTGATAAAGCATTTGGAGAAGGAAATGTGTAGGTGTCAACTTGCATGTACGCGTTGTCCAAAAGCATAGGTGTACCACTTCACGACATGCTTAAGTTTTGACTGAATTGGACTTTCCTCTGCTTCCTTCGGCTTATGGACAGCCTTTGTCCAAAAGTAAAAAGAGATGTGGCAAAGATGTCAACTGTTTGCTGGAGGAATCCAAAGTGACCATGTTCTAAGAGACCTTTGAAGGTCATGAAATTATTCCCTTAAGACTAAAGCTGGCTGCTTCATGCTTATCGTAAGCAAGCAAGGAGTCAGTAAGAGAGCTTTGGAGAATGTGGGCATCGATCCCACTACCTCTCGCATGCAAAGCGAGTGCTCTACCACTTGAGCTAATCCCCCTCTCAAGAGTTTATTCTTTTGATTGGAGTTTTAAGGAAAGCTTACGGATCAGCTCAGCCCGACTAGGAAATAATACCGAATCCAGCATTGACCCACAAGGTTTTCTCATGTTGGCATCATGATAAACATTGCCAAATTAGGTCTTGCCGTACCTGTCCGTGAATTTCACTGTGCCGAAACCGTTACGCTGTGAAAGCATGTTGCAAGAACCTAAGGAAAGGTAACAGTCGTTGATAAAGTTTCGTTTGCATCTCGACGTGGTTTATCTGCAGCTTGCCGAAATAGCTCAGTTGGGAGAGCGTTAGACTGAAGATCTAAAGGTCCCTGGTTCGATCCCGGGTTTCGGCATGAACTCGACCTAGCTAGGCGGAAAGCCTCAGCTTTTGAATGACCTGTGCATTCTGTTGAAAAATTATAAACAGACATAAACTGTTTGATGTTTTGTTGTGAGATTTCACAGTGGGATTGTCAGAACTCGAGACTCTAGATGTTCAATTCATCTGCTGATAAAGCATTTGGAGAAGGAAATGTGTAGGTGTCAACTTGCATGTACGCGTTGTCCAAAAGCATAGGTGTACCACTTCACGACATGCTTAAGTTTTGACTGAATTGGACTTTCCTCTGCTTCCTTCGGCTTATGGACAGTCTTTGTCCAAAAGTAAAAAGAGATGTGGCAAAGATGTCAACTGTTTGCTGGAGGAATCCAAAGTGACCATGTTCTAAGAGACCTTTGAAGGTCATAAAATGATTCCCTTAAGACTAGAGCTGGCTGCTTCATGCTTATCGTAAGCAAGCAAGGAGTCAGTAAGAGAGCTTTGGAGAATGTGGGCATCGATCCCACTACCTCTCGCATGCAAAGCTAGCGCTCTACCACTTGAGCTAATCCCCCTCTCAAGAGTTTATCCTTTTGATTGGAGTTTTAAGGAAAGCTTACGGATCAGCTCAGCCCGACTAGGAAATATTACCGAATCCAGCATGGACCCACAAGGTTTTCTCATGTTGGCATCATGATAAACATTGCCAAATTAGGTCTTGCCATACCTGTCCGTGAATTTCACTGTGCCGAAACCGTTACGCTGTGAAAGCATGTTGCAAGAACCTAAGGAAAGGTAACAGTCGTTGATAAAGTTTCGTTTGCATCTCGACGTGGTTTATCTGCAGCTTGCCGAAATAGCTCAGTTGGGAGAGCGTTAGACTGAAGATCTAAAGGTCCCTGGTTCGATCCCGGGTTTCGGCATGAATTCGACCTAGCTAGGTGGAAAGCCTCAGCTTTTGAATGACCTGTGCATTCTGTTGAAAAATTATAAACAGACATAAACTGTTTGATGTTTTGTTGTGAGATTTCACAGTGGGATTGTCAGAACTCGAGACTCTAGATGTTCAATTCATCTGCTGATAAAGCATTTGGAGAAGGAAATGTGTAGGTGTCAACTTGCATGTACGCGTTGTCCAAAAGCATAGGTGTACCACTTCACGACATGCTTAAGTTTTGACTGAATTGGACTTTCCTCTGCTTCCTTCGGCTTATGGACAGTCTTTGTCCAAAAGTAAAAAGAGATGTGGCAAAGATGTCAACTGTTTGCTGGAGGAATCCAAAGTGACCATGTTCTAAGAGACCTTTGAAGGTCATGAAATGATTCCCTTAAGACTAGAGCTGGCTGCTTCATGCTTATCGTAAGCAAGCAAGGAGTCAGTAAGAGAGCTTTGGAGAATGTGGGCATCGATCCCACTACCTCTCGCATGCAAAGCTAGCGCTCTACCACTTGAGCTAATCCCCCTCTCAAGAGTTTATCCTTTTGATTGGAGTTTTAAGGAAAGCTTACGGATCAGCTCAGCCCGACTAGGAAATATTACCGAATCCAGCATGGACCCACAAGGTTTTCTCATGTTGGCATCATGATAAACATTGCCAAATTAGGTCTTGCCATACCTGTCCGTGAATTTCACTGTGCCGAAACCGTTACGCTGTGAAAGCATGTTGCAAGAACCTAAGGAAAGGTAACAGTCGTTGATAAAGTTTCGTTTGCATCTCGACGTGGTTTATCTGCAGCTTGCCGAAATAGCTCAGTTGGGAGAGCGTTAGACTGAAGATCTAAAGGTCCCTGGTTCGATCCCGGGTTTCGGCATGAATTCGACCTAGCTAGGTGGAAAGCCTCAGCTTTTGAATGACCTGTGCATTCTGTTGAAAAATTATAAACAGACATAAACTGTTTGATGTTTTGTTGTGAGATTTCACAGTGGGATTGTCAGAACTCGAGACTCTAGATGTTCAATTCATCTGCTGATAAAGCATTTGGAGAAGGAAATGTGTAGGTGTCAACTTGCATGTACGCGTTGTCCAAAAGCATAGGTGTACCACTTCACGACATGCTTAAGTTTTGACTGAATTGGACTTTCCTCTGCTTCCTTCGGCTTATGGACAGCCTTTGTCCAAAAGTAAAAAGAGATGTGGCAAAGATGTCAACTGTTTGCTGGAGGAATCCAAAGTGACCATGTTCTAAGAGACCTTTGAAGGTCATGAAATTATTCCCTTAAGACTAAAGCTGGCTGCTTCATGCTTATCGTAAGCAAGCAAGGAGTCAGTAAGAGAGCTTTGGAGAATGTGGGCATCGATCCCACTACCTCTCGCATGCAAAGCAAGCGCTCTACCACTTGAGCTAATCCCCCTCTCAAGAGTTTTTTCTTTTGATTGGAGTTTTAAGGAAAGCTTACGGATCAGCTCAGCCCGACTAGGAAATAATACCGAATCCAGCATTGACCCACAAGGTTTTCTCATGTTGGCATCATGATAAACATTGCCAAATTAGGTCTTGCCATACCTGTCCGTGAATTTCACTGTGCCGAAACCGTTACGCTGTGAAAGCATGTTGCAAGAACCTAAGGAAAGGTAACAGTCGTTGATAAATTTTCGTTTGCATCTCGACGTGGTTTATCTGCAGCTTGCCGAAATAGCTCAGTTGGGAGAGCGTTAGACTGAAGATCTAAAGGTCCCTTGTTCGATCCCGGGTTTCGGCATGAACTCGACCTAGCTAGGCGGAAAGCCTCAGCTTTTGAATGACCTGTGCATTCTGTTGAAAAATTATAAACAGACATAAACTGTTTGATGTTTTGTTGTGAGATTTCACAGTGGGATTGTCAGAACTCGAGACTCTAGATGTTCAATTCATCTGCTGATAAAGCATTTGGAGAAGGAAATGTGTAGGTGTCAACTTGCATGTACGCGTTGTCCAAAAGCATAGGTGTACCACTTCACGACATGCTTAAGTTTTGACTGAATTGGACTTTCCTCTGCTTCCTTCGGCTTATGGACAGCCTTTGTCCAAAAGTAAAAAGAGATGTGGCAAAGATGTCAACTGTTTGCTGGAGGAATCCAAAGTGACCATGTTCTAAGAGACCTTTGAAGGTCATGAAATTATTCCCTTAAGACTAAAGCTGGCTGCTTCATGCTTATCGTAAGCAAGCAAGGAGTCAGTAAGAGAGCTTTGGAGAATGTGGGCATCGATCCCACTACCTCTCGCATGCAAAGCGAGCGCTCTACCACTTGAGCTAATCCCCCTCTCAAGAGTTTATTCTTTTGATTGGAGTTTTAAGGAAAGCTTACGGATCAGCTCAGCCCGACTAGGAAATAATACCGAATCCAGCATTGACCCACAAGGTTTTCTCATGTTGGCATCATGATAAACATTGCCAAATTAGGTCTTGCCGTACCTGTCCGTGAATTTCACTGTGCCGAAACCGTTACGCTGTGAAAGCATGTTGCAAGAACCTAAGGAAAGGTAACAGTCGTTGATAAAGTTTCGTTTGCATCTCGACGTGGTTTATCTGCAGCTTGCCGAAATAGCTCAGTTGGGAGAGCGTTAGACTGAAGATCTAAAGGTCCCTGGTTCGATCCCGGGTTTCGGCATGAACTCGACCTAGCTAGGCGGAAAGCCTCAGCTTTTGAATGACCTGTGCATTCTGTTGAAAAATTATAAACAGACATAAACTGTTTGATGTTTTGTTGTGAGATTTCACAGTGGGATTGTCAGAACTCGAGACTCTAGATGTTCAATTCATCTGCTGATAAAGCATTTGGAGAAGGAAATGTGTAGGTGTCAACTTGCATGTACGCGTTGTCCAAAAGCATAGGTGTACCACTTCACGACATGCTTAAGTTTTGACTGAATTGGACTTTCCTCTGCTTCCTTCGGCTTATGGACAGTCTTTGTCCAAAAGTAAAAAGAGATGTGGCAAAGATGTCAACTGTTTGCTGGAGGAATCCAAAGTGACCATGTTCTAAGAGACCTTTGAAGGTCATGAAATTATTCCCTTAAGACTAGAGCTGGCTGCTTCATGCTTATCGTAAGCAAGCAAGGAGTCAGTAAGAGAGCTTTGGAGAATGTGGGCATCGATCCCACTACCTCTCGCATGCAAAGCTAGCGCTCTACCACTTGAGCTAATCCCCCTCTCAAGAGTTTATCCTTTTGATTGGAGTTTTAAGGAAAGCTTACGGATCAGCTCAGCCCGACTAGGAAATATTACCGAATCCAGCATGGACCCACAAGGTTTTCTCATGTTGGCATCATGATAAACATTGCCAAATTAGGTCTTGCCATACCTGTCCGTGAATTTCACTGTGCCGAAACCGTTACGCTGTGAAAGCATGTTGCAAGAACCTAAGGAAAGGTAACAGTCGTTGATAAAGTTTCGTTTGCATCTCGACGTGGTTTATCTGCAGCTTGCCGAAATAGCTCAGTTGGGAGAGCGTTAGACTGAAGATCTAAAGGTCCCTGGTTCGATCCCGGGTTTCGGCATGAATTCGACCTAGCTAGGTGGAAAGCCTCAGCTTTTGAATGACCTGTGCATTCTGTTGAAAAATTATAAACAGACATAAACTGTTTGATGTTTTGTTGTGAGATTTCACAGTGGGATTGTCAGAACTCGAGACTCTAGATGTTCAATTCATCTGCTGATAAAGCATTTGGAGAAGGAAATGTGTAGGTGTCAACTTGCATGTACGCGTTGTCCAAAAGCATAGGTGTACCACTTCACGACATGCTTAAGTTTTGACTGAATTGGACTTTCCTCTGCTTCCTTCGGCTTATGGACAGCCTTTGTCCAAAAGTAAAAAGAGATGTGGCAAAGATGTCAACTGTTTGCTGGAGGAATCCAAAGTGACCATGTTCTAAGAGACCTTTGAAGGTCATGAAATTATTCCCTTAAGACTAAAGCTGGCTGCTTCATGCTTATCGTAAGCAAGCAAGGAGTCAGTAAGAGAGCTTTGGAGAATGTGGGCATCGATCCCACTACCTCTCGCATGCAAAGCGAGCGCTCTACCACTTGAGCTAATCCCCCTCTCAAGAGTTTATTCTTTTGATTGGAGTTTTAAGGAAAGCTTACGGATCAGCTCAGCCCGACTAGGAAATAATACCGAATCCAGCATTGACCCACAAGGTTTTCTCATGTTGGCATCATGATAAACATTGCCAAATTAGGTCTTGCCATACCTGTCCGTGAATTTCACTGTGCCGAAACCGTTACGCTGTGAAAGCATGTTGCAAGAACCTAAGGAAAGGTAACAGTCGTTGATAAATTTTCGTTTGCATCTCGACGTGGTTTATCTGCAGCTTGCCGAAATAGCTCAGTTGGGAGAGCGTTAGACTGAAGATCTAAAGGTCCCTGGTTCGATCCCGGGTTTCGGCATGAACTCGACCTAGCTAGGCGGAAAGCCTCAGCTTTTGAATGACCTGTGCATTCTGTTGAAAAATTATAAACAGACATAAACTGTTTGATGTTTTGTTGTGAGATTTCACAGTGGGATTGTCAGAACTCGAGACTCTAGATGTTCAATTCATCTGCTGATAAAGCATTTGGAGAAGGAAATGTGTAGGTGTCAACTTGCATGTACGTGTTGTCCAAAAGCATAGGTGTACCACTTCACGACATGCTTAAGTTTTGACTGAATTGGACTTTCCTCTGCTTCCTTCGGCTTATGGACAGTCTTTGTCCAAAAGTAAAAAGAGATGTGGCAAAGATGTCAACTGTTTGCTGGAGGAATCCAAAGTGACCATGTTCTAAGAGACCTTTGAAGGTCATGAAATTATTCCCTTAAGACTAGAGCTGGCTGCTTCATGCTTATCGTAAGCAAGCAAGGAGTCAGTAAGAGAGCTTTGGAGAATGTGGGCATCGATCCCACTACCTCTCGCATGCAAAGCTAGCGCTCTACCACTTGAGCTAATCCCCCTCTCAAGAGTTTATCCTTTTGATTGGAGTTTTAAGGAAAGCTTACGGATCAGCTCAGCCCGACTAGGAAATATTACCGAATCCAGCATGGACCCACAAGGTTTTCTCATGTTGGCATCATGATAAACATTGCCAAATTAGGTCTTGCCATACCTGTCCGTGAATTTCACTGTGCCGAAACCGTTACGCTGTGAAAGCATGTTGCAAGAACCTAAGGAAAGGTAACAGTCGTTGATAAAGTTTCGTTTGCATCTCGACGTGGTTTATCTGCAGCTTGCCGAAATAGCTCAGTTGGGAGAGCGTTAGACTGAAGATCTAAAGGTCCCTGGTTCGATCCCGGGTTTCGGCATGAATTCGACCTAGCTAGGTGGAAAGCCTCAGCTTTTGAATGACCTGTGCATTCTGTTGAAAAATTATAAACAGACATAAACTGTTTGATGTTTTGTTGTGAGATTTCACAGTGGGATTGTCAGAACTCGAGACTCTAGATGTTCAATTCATCTGCTGATAAAGCATTTGGAGAAGGAAATGTGTAGGTGTCAACTTGCATGTACGCGTTGTCCAAAAGCATAGGTGTACCACTTCACGACATGCTTAAGTTTTGACTGAATTGGACTTTCCTCTGCTTCCTTCGGCTTATGGACAGCCTTTGTCCAAAAGTAAAAAGAGATGTGGCAAAGATGTCAACTGTTTGCTGGAGGAATCCAAAGTGACCATGTTCTAAGAGACCTTTGAAGGTCATGAAATTATTCCCTTAAGACTAAAGCTGGCTGCTTCATGCTTATCGTAAGCAAGCAAGGAGTCAGTAAGAGAGCTTTGGAGAATGTGGGCATCGATCCCACTACCTCTCGCATGCAAAGCGAGCGCTCTACCACTTGAGCTAATCCCCCTCTCAAGAGTTTATTCTTTTGATTGGAGTTTTAAGGAAAGCTTACGGATCAGCTCAGCCCGACTAGGAAATAATACAGAATCCAGCATTGACCCACAAGGTTTTCTCATGTTGGCATCATGATAAACATTGCCAAATTAGGTCTTGCCATACCTGTCCGTGAATTTCACTGTGCCGAAACCGTTACGCTGTGAAAGCATGTTGCAAGAACCTAAGGAAAGGTAACAGTCGTTGATAAATTTTCGTTTGCATCTCGACGTGGTTTATCTGCAGCTTGCCGAAATAGCTCAGTTGGGAGAGCGTTAGACTGAAGATCTAAAGGTCCCTTGTTCGATCCCGGGTTTCGGCATGAACTCGACCTAGCTAGGCGGATATCCTCAGCTTTTGAATGACCTGTGCATTCTGTTGAAAAATTATAAACAGACATAAACTGTTTGATGTTTTGTTGTGAGATTTCACAGTGGGATTGTCAGAACTCGAGACTCTAGATGTTCAATTCATCTGCTGATAAAGCATTTGGAGAAGGAAATGTGTAGGTGTCAACTTGCATGTACGCGTTGTCCAAAAGCATAGGTGTACCACTTCACGACATGCTTAAGTTTTGACTGAATTGGACTTTCCTCTGCTTCCTTCGGCTTATGGACAGCCTTTGTCCAAAAGTAAAAAGAGATGTGGCAAAGATGTCAACTGTTTGCTGGAGGAATCCAAAGTGACCATGTTCTAAGAGACCTTTGAAGGTCATGAAATTATTCCCTTAAGACTAAAGCTGGCTGCTTCATGCTTATCGTAAGCAAGCAAGGAGTCAGTAAGAGAGCTTTGGAGAATGTGGGCATCGATCCCACTACCTCTCGCATGCAAAGCGAGCGCTCTACCACTTGAGCTAATCCCCCTCTCAAGAGTTTATTCTTTTGATTGGAGTTTTAAGGAAAGCTTACGGATCAGCTCAGCCCGACTAGGAAATAATACCGAATCCAGCATTGACCCACAAGGTTTTCTCATGTTGGCATCATGATAAACATTGCCAAATTAGGTCTTGCCGTACCTGTCCGTGAATTTCACTGTGCCGAAACCGTTACGCTGTGAAAGCATGTTGCAAGAACCTAAGGAAAGGTAACAGTCGTTGATAAAGTTTCGTTTGCATCTCGACGTGGTTTATCTGCAGCTTGCCGAAATAGCTCAGTTGGGAGAGCGTTAGACTGAAGATCTAAAGGTCCCTGGTTCGATCCCGGGTTTCGGCATGAACTCGACCTAGCTAGGCGGAAAGCCTCAGCTTTTGAATGACCTGTGCATTCTGTTGAAAAATTATAAACAGACATAAACTGTTTGATGTTTTGTTGTGAGATTTCACAGTGGGATTGTCAGAACTCGAGACTCTAGATGTTCAATTCATCTGCTGATAAAGCATTTGGAGAAGGAAATGTGTAGGTGTCAACTTGCATGTACGCGTTGTCCAAAAGCATAGGTGTACCACTTCACGACATGCTTAAGTTTTGACTGAATTGGACTTTCCTCTGCTTCCTTCGGCTTATGGACAGTCTTTGTCCAAAAGTAAAAAGAGATGTGGCAAAGATGTCAACTGTTTGCTGGAGGAATCCAAAGTGACCATGTTCTAAGAGACCTTTGAAGGTCATGAAATTATTCCCTTAAGACTAGAGCTGGCTGCTTCATGCTTATCGTAAGCAAGCAAGGAGTCAGTAAGAGAGCTTTGGAGAATGTGGGCATCGATCCCACTACCTCTCGCATGCAAAGCTAGCGCTCTACCACTTGAGCTAATCCCCCTCTCAAGAGTTTATCCTTTTGATTGGAGTTTTAAGGAAAGCTTACGGATCAGCTCAGCCCGACTAGGAAATATTACCGAATCCAGCATGGACCCACAAGGTTTTCTCATGTTGGCATCATGATAAACATTGCCAAATTAGGTCTTGCCATACCTGTCCGTGAATTTCACTGTGCCGAAACCGTTACGCTGTGAAAGCATGTTGCAAGAACCTAAGGAAAGGTAACAGTCGTTGATAAAGTTTCGTTTGCATCTCGACGTGGTTTATCTGCAGCTTGCCGAAATAGCTCAGTTGGGAGAGCGTTAGACTGAAGATCTAAAGGTCCCTGGTTCGATCCCGGGTTTCGGCATGAATTCGACCTAGCTAGGTGGAAAGCCTCAGCTTTTGAATGACCTGTGCATTCTGTTGAAAAATTATAAACAGACATAAACTGTTTGATGTTTTGTTGTGAGATTTCACAGTGGGATTGTCAGAACTCGAGACTCTAGATGTTCAATTCATCTGCTGATAAAGCATTTGGAGAAGGAAATGTGTAGGTGTCAACTTGCATGTACGCGTTGTCCAAAAGCATAGGTGTACCACTTCACGACATGCTTAAGTTTTGACTGAATTGGACTTTCCTCTGCTTCCTTCGGCTTATGGACAGCCTTTGTCCAAAAGTAAAAAGAGATGTGGCAAAGATGTCAACTGTTTGCTGGAGGAATCCAAAGTGACCATGTTCTAAGAGACCTTTGAAGGTCATGAAATTATTCCCTTAGAACTAGAGCTGGCTGCTTCATGCTTATCGTAAGCAAGCAAGGAGTCAGTAAGAGAGCTTTGGAGAATGTGGGCATCGATCCCACTACCTCTCGCATGCAAAGCTAGCGCTCTACCACTTGAGCTAATCCCCCTCTCAAGGGTTTATCCTTTTGATTGGAGTTTTAAGGAAAGCTTACGGATCAGCTCAGCCCGACTAGGAAATAATACCGAATCCAGCATTGACCCACAAGGTTTTCTCATGTTGGCATCATGATAAACATTGCCAAATTAGGTCTTGCCATACCTGTCCGTGAATTTCACTGTGCCGAAACCGTTACGCTGTGAAAGCATGTTGCAAGAACCTAAGGAAAGGTAACAGTCGTTGATAAAGTTTCGTTTGCATCTCGACGTGGTTTATCTGCAGCTTGCCGAAATAGCTCAGTTGGGAGAGCGTTAGACTGAAGATCTAAAGGTCCCTGGTTCGATCCTGGGTTTCGGCATGAATTCGACCTAGCTAGGTGGAAAGCCTCAGCTTTTGAATGACCTGTGCATTCTGTTGAAAAATTATAAACAGACATAAACTGTTTGATGTTTTGTTGTGAGATTTCACAGTGGGATTGTCAGAACTCGAGACTCTAGATCTTCAATTCATCTGCTGATAAAGCATTTGGAGAAGGAAATGTGTAGGTGTCAACTTGCATGTACGCGTTGTCCAAAAGCATAGGTGTACCACTTCACGACATGCTTAAGTTTTGACTGAATTGGACTTTCCTCTGCTTCCTTCGGCTTATGGACAGCCTTTGTCCAAAAGTAAAAAGAGATGTGGCAAAGATGTCAACTGTTTGCTGGAGGAATCCAAAGTGACCATGTTCTAAGAGACCTTTGAAGGTCATGAAATTATTCCCTTAAGACTAGAGCTGGCTGCTTCATGCTTATCGTAAGCAAGCAAGGAGTCAGTAAGAGAGCTTTGGAGAATGTGGGCATCGATCCCACTACCTCTCGCATGCAAAGCTAGCGCTCTACCACTTGAGCTAATCCCCCTCTCAAGAGTTTATCCTTTTGATTGGAGTTTTAAGGAAAGCTTACGGATCAGCTCAGCCCGACTAGGAAATAATACCGAATCCAGCATTGACCCACAAGGTTTTCTCATGTTGGCATCATGATAAACATTGCCAAATTAGGTCTTGCCATACCTGTCCGTGAATTTCACTGTGCCGAAACCGTTACGCTGTGAAAGCATGTTGCAAGAACCTAAGGAAAGGTAACAGTCGTTGATAAAGTTTCGTTTGCATCTCGACGTGGTTTATCTGCAGCTTGCCGAAATAGCTCAGTTGGGAGAGCGTTAGACTGAAGATCTAAAGGTCCCTGGTTCGATCCCGGGTTTCGGCATGAACTCGACCTAGCTAGGCGGAAAGCCTCAGCTTTTGAATGACCTGTGCATTCTGTTGAAAAATTATAAACAGACATAAACTGTTTGATGTTTTGTTGTGAGATTTCACAGTGGGATTGTCAGAACTCGAGACTCTAGATGTTCAATTCATCTGCTGATAAAGCATTTGGAGAAGGAAATGTGTAGGTGTCAACTTGCATGTACGCGTTGTCCAAAAGCATAGGTGTACCACTTCACGACATGCTTAAGTTTTGACTGAATTGGACTTTCCTCTGCTTCCTTCGGCTTATGGACAGTCTTTGTCCAAAAGTAAAAAGAGATGTGGCAAAGATGTCAACTGTTTGCTGGAGGAATCCAAAGTGACCATGTTCTAAGAGACCTTTGAAGGTCATGAAATGATTCCCTTAAGACTAGAGCTGGCTGCTTCATGCTTATCGTAAGCAAGCAAGGAGTCAGTAAGAGAGCTTTGGAGAATGTGGGCATCGATCCCACTACCTCTCGCATGCAAAGCTAGCGCTCTACCACTTGAGCTAATCCCCCTCTCAAGAGTTTATCCTTTTGATTGGAGTTTTAAGGAAAGCTTACGGATCAGCTCAGCCCGACTAGGAAATATTACCGAATCCAGCATGGACCCACAAGGTTTTCTCATGTTGGCATCATGATAAACATTGCCAAATTAGGTCTTGCCATACCTGTCCGTGAATTTCACTGTGCCGAAACCGTTACGCTGTGAAAGCATGTTGCAAGAACCTAAGGAAAGGTAACAGTCGTTGATAAAGTTTCGTTTGCATCTCGACGTGGTTTATCTGCAGCTTGCCGAAATAGCTCAGTTGGGAGAGCGTTAGACTGAAGATCTAAAGGTCCCTGGTTCGATCCCGGGTTTCGGCATGAATTCGACCTAGCTAGGTGGAAAGCCTCAGCTTTTGAATGACCTGTGCATTCTGTTGAAAAATTATAAACAGACATAAACTGTTTGATGTTTTGTTGTGAGATTTCACAGTGGGATTGTCAGAACTCGAGACTCTAGATCTTCAATTCATCTGCTGATAAAGCATTTGGAGAAGGAAATGTGTAGGTGTCAACTTGCATGTACGCGTTGTCCAAAAGCATAGGTGTACCACTTCACGACATGCTTAAGTTTTGACTGAATTGGACTTTCCTCTGCTTCCTTCGGCTTATGGACAGCCTTTGTCCAAAAGTAAAAAGAGATGTGGCAAAGATGTCAACTGTTTGCTGGAGGAATCCAAAGTGACCATGTTCTAAGAGACCTTTGAAGGTCATGAAATTATTCCCTTAAGACTAAAGCTGGCTGCTTCATGCTTATCGCAAGCAAGCAAGGAGTCAGTAAGAGAGCTTTGGAGAATGTGGGCATCGATCCCACTACCTCTCGCATGCAAAGCGAGCGCTCTACCACTTGAGCTAATCCCCCTCTCAAGAGTTTATTCTTTTGATTGGAGTTTTAAGGAAAGCTTACGGATCAGCTCAGCCCGACTAGGAAATAATACCGAATCCAGCATTGACCCACAAGGTTTTCTCATGTTGGCATCATGATAAACATTGCCAAATTAGGTCTTGCCATACCTGTCCGTGAATTTCACTGTGCCGAAACCGTTACGCTGTGAAAGCATGTTGCAAGAACCTAAGGAAAGGTAACAGTCGTTGATAAATTTTCGTTTGCATCTCGACGTGGTTTATCTGCAGCTTGCCGAAATAGCTCAGTTGGGAGAGCGTTAGACTGAAGATCTAAAGGTCCCTTGTTCGATCCCGGGTTTCGGCATGAACTCGACCTAGCTAGGCGGAAAGCCTCAGCTTTTGAATGACCTGTGCATTCTGTTGAAAAATTATAAACAGACATAAACTGTTTGATGTTTTGTTGTGAGATTTCACAGTGGGATTGTCAGAACTCGAGACTCTAGATGTTCAATTCATCTGCTGATAAAGCATTTGGAGAAGGAAATGTGTAGGTGTCAACTTGCATGTACGCGTTGTCCAAAAGCATAGGTGTACCACTTCACGACATGCTTAAGTTTTGACTGAATTGGACTTTCCTCTGCTTCCTTCGGCTTATGGACAGCCTTTGTCCAAAAGTAAAAAGAGATGTGGCAAAGATGTCAACTGTTTGCTGGAGGAATCCAAAGTGACCATGTTCTAAGAGACCTTTGAAGGTCATGAAATTATTCCCTTAAGACTAGAGCTGGCTGCTTCATGCTTATCGTAAGCAAGCAAGGAGTCAGTAAGAGAGCTTTGGAGAATGTGGGCATCGATCCCACTACCTCTCGCATGCAAAGCTAGCGCTCTACCACTTGAGCTAATCCCCCTCTCAAGAGTTTATCCTTTTGATTGGAGTTTTAAGGAAAGCTTACGGATCAGCTCAGCCCGACTAGGAAATATTACCGAATCCAGCATGGACCCACAAGGTTTTCTCATGTTGGCATCATGATAAACATTGCCAAATTAGGTCTTGCCATACCTGTCCGTGAATTTCACTGTGCCGAAACCGTTACGCTGTGAAAGCATGTTGCAAGAACCTAAGGAAAGGTAACAGTCGTTGATAAAGTTTCGTTTGCATCTCGACGTGGTTTATCTGCAGCTTGCCGAAATAGCTCAGTTGGGAGAGCGTTAGACTGAAGATCTAAAGGTCCCTGGTTCGATCCCGGGTTTCGGCATGAATTCGACCTAGCTAGGTGGAAAGCCTCAGCTTTTGAATGACCTGTGCATTCTGTTGAAAAATTATAAACAGACATAAACTGTTTGATGTTTTGTTGTGAGATTTCACAGTGGGATTGTCAGAACTCGAGACTCTAGATGTTCAATTCATCTGCTGATAAAGCATTTGGAGAAGGAAATGTGTAGGTGTCAACTTGCATGTACGCGTTGTCCAAAAGCATAGGTGTACCACTTCACGACATGCTTAAGTTTTGACTGAATTGGACTTTCCTCTGCTTCCTTCGGCTTATGGACAGCCTTTGTCCAAAAGTAAAAAGAGATGTGGCAAAGATGTCAACTGTTTGCTGGAGGAATCCAAAGTGACCATGTTCTAAGAGACCTTTGAAGGTCATGAAATGATTCCCTTAAGACTAGAGCTGGCTGCTTCATGCTTATCGTAAGCAAGCAAGGAGTCAGTAAGAGAGCTTTGGAGAATGTGGGCATCGATCCCACTACCTCTCGCATGCAAAGCTAGCGCTCTACCACTTGAGCTAATCCCCCTCTCAAGAGTTTATCCTTTTGATTGGAGTTTTAAGGAAAGCTTACGGATCAGCTCAGCCCGACTAGGAAATAATACCGAATCCAGCATTGACCCACAAGGTTTTCTCATGTTGGCATCATGATAAACATTGCCAAATTAGGTCTTGCCATACCTGTCCGTGAATTTCACTGTGCCGAAACCGTTACGCTGTGAAAGCATGTTGCAAGAACCTAAGGAAAGGTAACAGTCGTTGATAAAGTTTCGTTTGCATCTCGACGTGGTTTATCTGCAGCTTGCCGAAATAGCTCAGTTGGGAGAGCGTTAGACTGAAGATCTAAAGGTCCCTGGTTCGATCCCGGGTTTCGGCATGAACTCGACCTAGCTAGGCGGAAAGCCTCAGCTTTTGAATGACCTGTGCATTCTGTTGAAAAATTATAAACAGACATAAACTGTTTGATGTTTTGTTGTGAGATTTCACAGTGGGATTGTCAGAACTCGAGACTCTAGATGTTCAATTCATCTGCTGATAAAGCATTTGGAGAAGGAAATGTGTAGGTGTCAACTTGCATGTACGCGTTGTCCAAAAGCATAGGTGTACCACTTCACGACATGCTTAAGTTTTGACTGAATTGGACTTTCCTCTGCTTCCTTCGGCTTATGGACAGTCTTTGTCCAAAAGTAAAAAGAGATGTGGCAAAGATGTCAACTGTTTGCTGGAGGAATCCAAAGTGACCATGTTCTAAGAGACCTTTGAAGGTCATGAAATGATTCCCTTAAGACTAGAGCTGGCTGCTTCATGCTTATCGTAAGCAAGCAAGGAGTCAGTAAGAGAGCTTTGGAGAATGTGGGCATCGATCCCACTACCTCTCGCATGCAAAGCTAGCGCTCTACCACTTGAGCTAATCCCCCTCTCAAGAGTTTATCCTTTTGATTGGAGTTTTAAGGAAAGCTTACGGATCAGCTCAGCCCGACTAGGAAATATTACCGAATCCAGCATGGACCCACAAGGTTTTCTCATGTTGGCATCATGATAAACATTGCCAAATTAGGTCTTGCCATACCTGTCCGTGAATTTCACTGTGCCGAAACCGTTACGCTGTGAAAGCATGTTGCAAGAACCTAAGGAAAGGTAACAGTCGTTGATAAAGTTTCGTTTGCATCTCGACGTGGTTTATCTGCAGCTTGCCGAAATAGCTCAGTTGGGAGAGCGTTAGACTGAAGATCTAAAGGTCCCTGGTTCGATCCCGGGTTTCGGCATGAATTCGACCTAGCTAGGTGGAAAGCCTCAGCTTTTGAATGACCTGTGCATTCTGTTGAAAAATTATAAACAGACATAAACTGTTTGATGTTTTGTTGTGAGATTTCACAGTGGGATTGTCAGAACTCGAGACTCTAGATCTTCAATTCATCTGCTGATAAAGCATTTGGAGAAGGAAATGTGTAGGTGTCAACTTGCATGTACGCGTTGTCCAAAAGCATAGGTGTACCACTTCACGACATGCTTAAGTTTTGACTGAATTGGACTTTCCTCTGCTTCCTTCGGCTTATGGACAGCCTTTGTCCAAAAGTAAAAAGAGATGTGGCAAAGATGTCAACTGTTTGCTGGAGGAATCCAAAGTGACCATGTTCTAAGAGACCTTTGAAGGTCATGAAATTATTCCCTTAAGACTAAAGCTGGCTGCTTCATGCTTATCGCAAGCAAGCAAGGAATCAGTATGAGAGCTTTGGAGAATGTGGGCATCGATCCCACTACCTCTCGCATGCAAAGCGAGCGCTCTACCACTTGAGCTAATCCCCCTCTCAAGAGTTTATTCTTTTGATTGGAGTTTTAAGGAAAGCTTACGGATCAGCTCAGCCCGACTAGGAAATAATACCGAATCCAGCATTGACCCACAAGGTTTTCTCATGTTGGCATCATGATAAACATTGCCAAATTAGGTCTTGCCATACCTGTCCGTGAATTTCACTGTGCCGAAACCGTTACGCTGTGAAAGCATGTTGCAAGAACCTAAGGAAAGGTAACAGTCGTTGATAAATTTTCGTTTGCATCTCGACGTGGTTTATCTGCAGCTTGCCGAAATAGCTCAGTTGGGAGAGCGTTAGACTGAAGATCTAAAGGTCCCTTGTTCGATCCCGGGTTTCGGCATGAACTCGACCTAGCTAGGCGGAAAGCCTCAGCTTTTGAATGACCTGTGCATTCTGTTGAAAAATTATAAACAGACATAAACTGTTTGATGTTTTGTTGTGAGATTTCACAGTGGGATTGTCAGAACTCGAGACTCTAGATGTTCAATTCATCTGCTGATAAAGCATTTGGAGAAGGAAATGTGTAGGTGTCAACTTGCATGTACGCGTTGTCCAAAAGCATAGGTGTACCACTTCACGACATGCTTAAGTTTTGACTGAATTGGACTTTCCTCTGCTTCCTTCGGCTTATGGACAGCCTTTGTCCAAAAGTAAAAAGAGATGTGGCAAAGATGTCAACTGTTTGCTGGAGGAATCCAAAGTGACCATGTTCTAAGAGACCTTTGAAGGTCATGAAATTATTCCCTTAAGACTAAAGCTGGCTGCTTCATGCTTATCGTAAGCAAGCAAGGAGTCAGTAAGAGAGCTTTGGAGAATGTGGGCATCGATCCCACTACCTCTCGCATGCAAAGCGAGCGCTCTACCACTTGAGCTAATCCCCCTCTCAAGAGTTTATTCTTTTGATTGGAGTTTTAAGGAAAGCTTACGGATCAGCTCAGCCCGACTAGGAAATAATACCGAATCCAGCATTGACCCACAAGGTTTTCTCATGTTGGCATCATGATAAACATTGCCAAATTAGGTCTTGCCATACCTGTCCGTGAATTTCACTGTGCCGAAACCGTTACGCTGTGAAAGCATGTTGCAAGAACCTAAGGAAAGGTAACAGTCGTTGATAAATTTTCGTTTGCATCTCGACGTGGTTTATCTGCAGCTTGCCGAAATAGCTCAGTTGGGAGAGCGTTAGACTGAAGATCTAAAGGTCCCTTGTTCGATCCCGGGTTTCGGCATGAACTCGACCTAGCTAGGCGGAAAGCCTCAGCTTTTGAATGACCTGTGCATTCTGTTGAAAAATTATAAACAGACATAAACTGTTTGATGTTTTGTTGTGAGATTTCACAGTGGGATTGTCAGAACTCGAGACTCTAGATGTTCAATTCATCTGCTGATAAAGCATTTGGAGAAGGAAATGTGTAGGTGTCAACTTGCATGTACGCGTTGTCCAAAAGCATAGGTGTACCACTTCACGACATGCTTAAGTTTTGACTGAATTGGACTTTCCTCTGCTTCCTTCGGCTTATGGACAGCCTTTGTCCAAAAGTAAAAAGAGATGTGGCAAAGATGTCAACTGTTTGCTGGAGGAATCCAAAGTGACCATGTTCTAAGAGACCTTTGAAGGTCATGAAATTATTCCCTTAAGACTAAAGCTGGCTGCTTCATGCTTATCGTAAGCAAGCAAGGAGTCAGTAAGAGAGCTTTGGAGAATGTGGGCATCGATCCCACTACCTCTCGCATGCAAAGCGAGCGCTCTACCACTTGAGCTAATCCCCCTCTCAAGAGTTTATTCTTTTGATTGGAGTTTTAAGGAAAGCTTACGGATCAGCTCAGCCCGACTAGGAAATAATACCGAATCCAGCATTGACCCACAAGGTTTTCTCATGTTGGCATCATGATAAACATTGCCAAATTAGGTCTTGCCGTACCTGTCCGTGAATTTCACTGTGCCGAAACCGTTACGCTGTGAAAGCATGTTGCAAGAACCTAAGGAAAGGTAACAGTCGTTGATAAAGTTTCGTTTGCATCTCGACGTGGTTTATCTGCAGCTTGCCGAAATAGCTCAGTTGGGAGAGCGTTAGACTGAAGATCTAAAGGTCCCTGGTTCTATCCCGGGTTTCGGCATGAACTCGACCTAGCTAGGCGGAAAGCCTCAGCTTTTGAATGACCTGTGCATTCTGTTGAAAAATTATAAACAGACATAAACTGTTTGATGTTTTGTTGTGAGATTTTACAGTGGGATTGTCAGAACTCGAGACTCTAGATGTTCAATTCATCTGCTGATAAAGCATTTGGAGAAGGAAATGTGTAGGTGTCAACTTGCATGTACGCGTTGTCCAAAAGCATAGGTGTACCACTTCACGACATGCTTAAGTTTTGACTGAATTGGACTTTCCTCTGCTTCCTTCGGCTTATGGACAGTCTTTGTCCAAAAGTAAAAAGAGATGTGGCAAAGATGTCAACTGTTTGCTGGAGGAATCCAAAGTGACCATGTTCTAAGAGACCTTTGAAGGTCATGAAATTATTCCCTTAAGACTAGAGCTGGCTGCTTCATGCTTATCGTAAGCAAGCAAGGAGTCAGTAAGAGAGCTTTGGAGAATGTGGGCATCGATCCCACTACCTCTCGCATGCAAAGCTAGCGCTCTACCACTTGAGCTAATCCCCCTCTCAAGAGTTTATCCTTTTGATTGGAGTTTTAAGGAAAGCTTACGGATCAGCTCAGCCCGACTAGGAAATATTACCGAATCCAGCATGGACCCACAAGGTTTTCTCATGTTGGCATCATGATAAACATTGCCAAATTAGGTCTTGCCATACCTGTCCGTGAATTTCACTGTGCCGAAACCGTTACGCTGTGAAAGCATGTTGCAAGAACCTAAGGAAAGGTAACAGTCGTTGATAAAGTTTCGTTTGCATCTCGACGTGGTTTATCTGCAGCTTGCCGAAATAGCTCAGTTGGGAGAGCGTTAGACTGAAGATCTAAAGGTCCCTGGTTCGATCCCGGGTTTCGGCATGAATTCGACCTAGCTAGGTGGAAAGCCTCAGCTTTTGAATGACCTGTGCATTCTGTTGAAAAATTATAAACAGACATAAACTGTTTGATGTTTTGTTGTGAGATTTCACAGTGGGATTGTCAGAACTCGAGACTCTAGATGTTCAATTCATCTGCTGATAAAGCATTTGGAGAAGGAAATGTGTAGGTGTCAACTTGCATGTACGCGTTGTCCAAAAGCATAGGTGTACCACTTCACGACATGCTTAAGTTTTGACTGAATTGGACTTTCCTCTGCTTCCTTCGGCTTATGGACAGCCTTTGTCCAAAAGTAAAAAGAGATGTGGCAAAGATGTCAACTGTTTGCTGGAGGAATCCAAAGTGACCATGTTCTAAGAGACCTTTGAAGGTCATGAAATTATTCCCTTAAGACTAGAGCTGGCTGCTTCATGCTTATCGTAAGCAAGCAAGGAGTCAGTAAGAGAGCTTTGGAGAATGTGGGCATCGATCCCACTACCTCTCGCATGCAAAGCTAGCGCTCTACCACTTGAGCTAATCCCCCTCTCAAGAGTTTATCCTTTTGATTGGAGTTTTAAGGAAAGCTTACGGATCAGCTCAGCCCGACTAGGAAATAATACCGAATCCAGCATTGACCCACAAGGTTTTCTCATGTTGGCATCATGATAAACATTGCCAAATTAGGTCTTGCCATACCTGTCCGTGAATTTCACTGTGCCGAAACCGTTACGCTGTGAAAGCATGTTGCAAGAACCTAAGGAAAGGTAACAGTCGTTGATAAAGTTTCGTTTGCATCTCGACGTGGTTTATCTGCAGCTTGCCGAAATAGCTCAGTTGGGAGAGCGTTAGACTGAAGATCTAAAGGTCCCTGGTTCGATCCCGGGTTTCGGCATGAACTCGACCTAGCTAGGCGGAAAGCCTCAGCTTTTGAATGACCTGTGCATTCTGTTGAAAAATTATAAACAGACATAAACTGTTTGATGTTTTGTTGTGAGATTTCACAGTGGGATTGTCAGAACTCGAGACTCTAGATGTTCAATTCATCTGCTGATAAAGCATTTGGAGAAGGAAATGTGTAGGTGTCAACTTGCATGTACGCGTTGTCCAAAAGCATAGGTGTACCACTTCACGACATGCTTAAGTTTTGACTGAATTGGACTTTCCTCTGCTTCCTTCGGCTTATGGACAGCCTTTGTCCAAAAGTAAAAAGAGATGTGGCAAAGATGTCAACTGTTTGCTGGAGGAATCCAAAGTGACCATGTTCTAAGAGACCTTTGAAGGTCATGAAATTATTCCCTTAAGACTAAAGCTGGCTGCTTCATGCTTATCATAAGCAAGCAAGGAGTCAGTAAGAGAGCTTTGGAGAATGTGGGCATCGATCCCACTACCTCTCGCATGCATAGCGAGCGCTCTACCACTTGAGCTAATCCCCCTCTCAAGAGTTTATTCTTTTGATTGGAGTTTTAAGGAAAGCTTACGGATCAGCTCAGCCCGACTAGGAAATAATACCGAATCCAGCATTGACCCACAAGGTTTTCTCATGTTGGCATCATGATAAACATTGCCAAATTAGGTCTTGCCGTACCTGTCCGTGAATTTCACTGTGCCGAAACCGTTACGCTGTGAAAGCATGTTGCAAGAACCTAAGGAAAGGTAACAGTCGTTGATAAAGTTTCGTTTGCATCTCGACGTGGTTTATCTGCAGCTTGCCGAAATAGCTCAGTTGGGAGAGCGTTAGACTGAAGATCTAAAGGTCCCTGGTTCGATCCCGGGTTTCGGCATGAACTCGACCTAGCTAGGCGGAAAGCCTCAGCTTTTGAATGACCTGTGCATTCTGTTGAAAAATTATAAACAGACATAAACTGTTTGATGTTTTGTTGTGAGATTTCACAGTGGGATTGTCAGAACTCGAGACTCTAGATGTTCAATTCATCTGCTGATAAAGCATTTGGAGAAGGAAATGTGTAGGTGTCAACTTGCATGTACGCGTTGTCCAAAAGCATAGGTGTACCACTTCACGACATGCTTAAGTTTTGACTGAATTGGACTTTCCTCTGCTTCCTTCGGCTTATGGACAGTCTTTGTCCAAAAGTAAAAAGAGATGTGGCAAAGATGTCAACTGTTTGCTGGAGGAATCCAAAGTGACCATGTTCTAAGAGACCTTTGAAGGTCATGAAATGATTCCCTTAAGACTAGAGCTGGCTGCTTCATGCTTATCGTAAGCAAGCAAGGAGTCAGTAAGAGAGCTTTGGAGAATGTGGGCATCGATCCCACTACCTCTCGCATGCAAAGCTAGCGCTCTACCACTTGAGCTAATCCCCCTCTCAAGAGTTTATCCTTTTGATTGGAGTTTTAAGGAAAGCTTACGGATCAGCTCAGCCCGACTAGGAAATAATACCGAATCCAGCATTGACCCACAAGGTTTTCTCATGTTGGCATCATGATAAACATTGCCAAATTAGGTCTTGCCATACCTGTCCGTGAATTTCACTGTGCCGAAACCGTTACGCTGTGAAAGCATGTTGCAAGAACCTAAGGAAAGGTAACAGTCGTTGATAAAGTTTCGTTTGCATCTCGACGTGGTTTATCTGCAGCTTGCTGAAATAGCTCAGTTGGGAGAGCGTTAGACTGAAGATCTAAAGGTCCCTGGTTCGATCCCGGGTTTCGGCATGAACTCGACCTAGCTAGGCGGAAAGCCTCAGCTTTTGAATGACCTGTGCATTCTGTTGAAAAATTATAAACATACATAAACTGTTTGATGTTTTGTTGTGAGATTTCACAGTGGGATTGTCAGAACTCGAGACTCTAGATGTTCAATTCATCTGCTGATAAAGCATTTGGAGAAGGAAATGTGTAGGTGTCAACTTGCATGTACGCGTTGTCCAAAAGCATAGGTGTACCACTTCACGACATGCTTAAGTTTTGACTGAATTGGACTTTCCTCTGCTTCCTTCGGCTTATGGACAGCCTTTGTCCAAAAGTAAAAAGAGATGTGGCAAAGATGTCAACTGTTTGCTGGAGGAATCCAAAGTGACCATGTTCTAAGAGACCTTTGAAGGTCATGAAATTATTCCCTTAAGACTAGAGCTGGCTGCTTCATGCTTATCGTAAGCAAGCAAGGAGTCAGTAAGAGAGCTTTGGAGAATGTGGGCATCGATCCCACTACCTCTCGCATGCAAAGATAGCGCTCTACCACTTGAGCTAATCCCCCTCTCAAGAGTTTATCCTTTTGATTGGAGTTTTAAGGAAAGCTTACGGATCAGCTCAGCCCGACTAGGAAATATTACCGAATCCAGCATGGACCCACAAGGTTTTCTCATGTTGGCATCATGATAAACATTGCCAAATTAGGTCTTGCCATACCTGTCCGTGAATTTCACTGTGCCGAAACCGTTACGCTGTGAAAGCATGTTGCAAGAACCTAAGGAAAGGTAACAGTCGTTGATAAAGTTTCGTTTGCATCTCGACGTGGTTTATCTGCAGCTTGCCGAAATAGCTCAGTTGGGAGAGCGTTAGACTGAAGATCTAAAGGTCCCTGGTTCGATCCCGGGTTTCGGCATGAATTCGACCTAGCTAGGTGGAAAGCCTCAGCTTTTGAATGACCTGTGCATTCTGTTGAAAAATTATAAACAGACATAAACTGTTTGATGTTTTGTTGTGAGATTTCACAGTGGGATTGTCAGAACTCGAGACTCTAGATGTTCAATTCATCTGCTGATAAAGCATTTGGAGAAGGAAATGTGTAGGTGTCAACTTGCATGTACGCGTTGTCCAAAAGCATAGGTGTACCACTTCACGACATGCTTAAGTTTTGACTGAATTGGACTTTCCTCTGCTTCCTTCGGCTTATGGACAGCCTTTGTCCAAAAGTAAAAAGAGATGTGGCAAAGATGTCAACTGTTTGCTGGAGGAATCCAAAGTGACCATGTTCTAAGAGACCTTTGAAGGTCATGAAATGATTCCCTTAAGACTAGAGCTGGCTGCTTCATGCTTATCGTAAGCAAGCAAGGAGTCAGTAAGAGAGCTTTGGAGAATGTGGGCATCGATCCCACTACCTCTCGCATGCAAAGCTAGCGCTCTACCACTTGAGCTAATCCCCCTCTCAAGAGTTTATCCTTTTGATTGGAGTTTTAAGGAAAGCTTACGGATCAGCTCAGCCCGACTAGGAAATAATACCGAATCCAGCATTGACCCACAAGGTTTTCTCATGTTGGCATCATGATAAACATTGCCAAATTAGGTCTTGCCATACCTGTCCGTGAATTTCACTGTGCCGAAACCGTTACGCTGTGAAAGCATGTTGCAAGAACCTAAGGAAAGGTAACAGTCGTTGATAAAGTTTCGTTTGCATCTCGACGTGGTTTATCTGCAGCTTGCCGAAATAGCTCAGTTGGGAGAGCGTTAGACTGAAGATCTAAAGGTCCCTGGTTCGATCCCGGGTTTCGGCATGAACTCGACCTAGCTAGGCGGAAAGCCTCAGCTTTTGAATGACCTGTGCATTCTGTTGAAAAATTATAAACAGACATAAACTGTTTGATGTTTTGTTGTGAGATTTCACAGTGGGATTGTCAGAACTCGAGACTCTAGATGTTCAATTCATCTGCTGATAAAGCATTTGGAGAAGGAAATGTGTAGGTGTCAACTTGCATGTACGCGTTGTCCAAAAGCATAGGTGTACCACTTCACGACATGCTTAAGTTTTGACTGAATTGGACTTTCCTCTGCTTCCTTCGGCTTATGGACAGCCTTTGTCCAAAAGTAAAAAGAGATGTGGCAAAGATGTCAACTGTTTGCTGGAGGAATCCAAAGTGACCATGTTCTAAGAGACCTTTGAAGGTCATGAAATGATTCCCTTAAGACTAGAGCTGGCTGCTTCATGCTTATCGTAAGCAAGCAAGGAGTCAGTAAGAGAGCTTTGGAGAATGTGGGCATCGATCCCACTACCTCTCGCATGCAAAGCTAGCGCTCTACCACTTGAGCTAATCCCCCTCTCAAGAGTTTATCCTTTTGATTGGAGTTTTAAGGAAAGCTTACGGATCAGCTCAGCCCGACTAGGAAATAATACCGAATCCAGCATTGACCCACAAGGTTTTCTCATGTTGGCATCATGATAAACATTGCCAAATTAGGTCTTGCCATACCTGTCCGTGAATTTCACTGTGCCGAAACCGTTACGCTGTGAAAGCATGTTGCAAGAACCTAAGGAAAGGTAACAGTCGTTGATAAATTTTCGTTTGCATCTCGACGTGGTTTATCTGCAGCTTGCCGAAATAGCTCAGTTGGGAGAGCGTTAGACTGAAGATCTAAAGGTCCCTGGTTCGATCCCGGGTTTCGGCATGAATTCGACCTAGCTAGGTGGAAAGCCTCAGCTTTTGAATGACCTGTGCATTCTGTTGAAAAATTATAAACAGACATAAACTGTTTGATGTTTTGTTGTGAGATTTCACAGTGGGATTGTCAGAACTCGAGACTCTAGATGTTCAATTCATCTGCTGATAAAGCATTTGGAGAAGGAAATGTGTAGGTGTCAACTTGCATGTACGCGTTGTCCAAAAGCATAGGTGTACCACTTCACGACATGCTTAAGTTTTGACTGAATTGGACTTTCCTCTGCTTCCTTCGGCTTATGGACAGCCTTTGTCCAAAAGTAAAAAGAGATGTGGCAAAGATGTCAACTGTTTGCTGGAGGAATCCAAAGTGACCATGTTCTAAGAGACCTTTGAAGGTCATGAAATTATTCCCTTAAGGCTAGAGCTGGCTGCTTCATGCTTATCGTAAGCAAGCAAGGAGTCAGTAAGAGAGCTTTGGAGAATGTGGGCATCGATCCCACTACCTCTCGCATGCAAAGCTAGCGCTCTACCACTTGAGCTAATCTCCCTCTCAAGAGTTTATCCTTTTGATTGGAGTTTTAAGGAAAGCTTACGGATCAGCTCAGCCCGACTAGGAAATAATACCGAATCCAGCATTGACCCACAAGGTTTTCTCATGTTGGCATCATGATAAACATTGCCAAATTAGGTCTTGCCATACCTGTCCGTGAATTTCACTGTGCCGAAACCGTTACGCTGTGAAAGCATGTTGCAAGAACCTAAGGAAAGGTAACAGTCGTTGATAAAGTTTCGTTTGCATCTCGACGTGGTTTATCTGCAGCTTGCCGAAATAGCTCAGTTGGGAGAGCGTTAGACTGAAGATCTAAAGGTCCCTGGTTCGATCCCGGGTTTCGGCATGAATTCGACCTAGCTAGGTGGAAAGCCTCAGCTTTTGAATGACCTGTGCATTCTGTTGAAAAATTATAAACAGACATAAACTGTTTGATGTTTTGTTGTGAGATTTCACAGTGGGATTGTCAGAACTCGAGACTCTAGATGTTCAATTCATCTGCTGATAAAGCATTTGGAGAAGGAAATGTGTAGGTGTCAACTTGCATGTACGCGTTGTCCAAAAGCATAGGTGTACCACTTCACGACATGCTTAAGTTTTGACTGAATTGGACTTTCCTCTGCTTCCTTCGGCTTATGGACAGCCTTTGTCCAAAAGTAAAAAGAGATGTGGCAAAGATGTCAACTGTTTGCTGGAGGAATCCAAAGTGACCATGTTCTAAGAGACCTTTGAAGGTCATGAAATTATTCCCTTAAGACTAAAGCTGGCTGCTTCATGCTTATCATAAGCAAGCAAGGAGTCAGTAAGAGAGCTTTGGAGAATGTGGGCATCGATCCCACTACCTCTCGCATGCATAGCGAGCGCTCTACCACTTGAGCTAATCCCCCTCTCAAGAGTTTATTCTTTTGATTGGAGTTTTAAGGAAAGCTTACGGATCAGCTCAGCCCGACTAGGAAATAATACCGATCCCAGCATTGACCCACAAGGTTTTCTCATGTTGGCATCATGATAAACATTGCCAAATTAGGTCTTGCCGTACCTGTCCGTGAATTTCACTGTGCCGAAACCGTTACGCTGTGAAAGCATGTTGCAAGAACCTAAGGAAAGGTAACAGTCGTTGATAAAGTTTCGTTTGCATCTCGACGTGGTTTATCTGCAGCTTGCCGAAATAGCTCAGTTGGGAGAGCATTAGACTGAAGATCTAAAGGTCCCTTGTTCGATCCCGGGTTTCGGCATGAACTCGACCTAGCTAGGCGGAAAGCCTCAGCTTTTGAATGACCTGTGCATTCTGTTGAAAAATTATAAACAGACATAAACTGTTTGATGTTTTGTTGTGAGATTTCACAGTGGGATTGTCAGAACTCGAGACTCTAGATGTTCAATTCATCTGCTGATAAAGCATTTGGAGAAGGAAATGTGTAGGTGTCAACTTGCATGTACGCGTTGTCCAAAAGCATAGGTGTACCACTTCACGACATGCTTAAGTTTTGACTGAATTGGACTTTCCTCTGCTTCCTTCGGCTTATGGACAGTCTTTGTCCAAAAGTAAAAAGAGATGTGGCAAAGATGTCAACTGTTTGCTGGAGGAATCCAAAGTGACCATGTTCTAAGAGACCTTTGAAGGTCATGAAATGATTCCCTTAAGACTAGAGCTGGCTGCTTCATGCTTATCGTAAGCAAGCAAGGAGTCAGTAAGAGAGCTTTGGAGAATGTGGGCATCGATCCCACTACCTCTCGCATGCAAAGCTAGCGCTCTACCACTTGAGCTAATCCCCCTCTCAAGAGTTTATCCTTTTGATTGGAGTTTTAAGGAAAGCTTACGGATCAGCTCAGCCCGACTAGGAAATAATACCGAATCCAGCATTGACCCACAAGGTTTTCTCATGTTGGCATCATGATAAACATTGCCAAATTAGGTCTTGCCATACCTGTCCGTGAATTTCACTGTGCCGAAACCGTTACGCTGTGAAAGCATGTTGCAAGAACCTAAGGAAAGGTAACAGTCGTTGATAAATTTTCGTTTGCATCTCGACGTGGTTTATCTGCAGCTTGCCGAAATAGCTCAGTTGGGAGAGCGTTAGACTGAAGATCTAAAGGTCCCTGGTTCGATCCCGGGTTTCGGCATGAATTCGACCTAGCTAGGTGGAAAGCCTCAGCTTTTGAATGACCTGTGCATTCTGTTGAAAAATTATAAACAGACATAAACTGTTTGATGTTTTGTTGTGAGATTTCACAGTGGGATTGTCAGAACTCGAGACTCTAGATGTTCAATTCATCTGCTGATAAAGCATTTGGAGAAGGAAATGTGTAGGTGTCAACTTGCATGTACGCGTTGTCCAAAAGCATAGGTGTACCACTTCACGACATGCTTAAGTTTTGACTGAATTGGACTTTCCTCTGCTTCCTTCGGCTTATGGACAGCCTTTGTCCAAAAGTAAAAAGAGATGTGGCAAAGATGTCAACTGTTTGCTGGAGGAATCCAAAGTGACCATGTTCTAAGAGACCTTTGAAGGTCATGAAATTATTCCCTTAAGGCTAGAGCTGGCTGCTTCATGCTTATCGTAAGCAAGCAAGGAGTCAGTAAGAGAGCTTTGGAGAATGTGGGCATCGATCCCACTACCTCTCGCATGCAAAGCGAGCGCTCTACCACTTGAGCTAATCCCCCTCTCAAGAGTTTATTCTTTTGATTGGAGTTTTAAGGAAAGCTTACGGATCAGCTCAGCCCGACTAGGAAATAATACCGAATCCAGCATTGACCCACAAGGTTTTCTCATGTTGGCATCATGATAAACATTGCCAAATTAGGTCTTGCCATACCTGTCCGTGAATTTCACTGTGCCGAAACCGTTACGCTGTGAAAGCATGTTGCAAGAACCTAAGGAAAGGTAACAGTCGTTGATAAATTTTCGTTTGCATCTCGACGTGGTTTATCTGCAGCTTGCCGAAATAGCTCAGTTGGGAGAGAGTTAGACTGAAGATCTAAAGGTCCCTGGTTCGATCCCGGGTTTCGGCATGAACTCGACCTAGCTAGGCGGAAAGCCTCAGCTTTTGAATGACCTGTGCATTCTGTTGAAAAATTATAAACAGACATAAACTGTTTGATGTTTTGTTGTGAGATTTCACAGTGGGATTGTCAGAACTCGAGACTCTAGATGTTCAATTCATCTGCTGATAAAGCATTTGGAGAAGGAAATGTGTAGGTGTCAACTTGCATGTACGCGTTGTCCAAAAGCATAGGTGTACCACTTCACGACATGCTTAAGTTTTGACTGAATTGGACTTTCCTCTGCTTCCTTCGGCTTATGGACAGCCTTTGTCCAAAAGTAAAAAGAGATGTGGCAAAGATGTCAACTGTTTGCTGGAGGAATCCAAAGTGACCATGTTCTAAGAGACCTTTGAAGGTCATGAAATTATTCCCTTAAGACTAAAGCTGGCTGCTTCATGCTTATCGTAAGCAAGCAAGGAGTCAGTAAGAGAGCTTTGGAGAATGTGGGCATCGATCCCACTACCTCTCGCATGCAAAGCGAGCGCTCTACCACTTGAGCTAATCCCCCTCTCAAGAGTTTATTCTTTTGATTGGAGTTTTAAGGAAAGCTTACGGATCAGCTCAGCCCGACTAGGAAATAATACCGAATCCAGCATTGACCCACAAGGTTTTCTCATGTTGGCATCATGATAAACATTGCCAAATTAGGTCTTGCCGTACCTGTCCGTGAATTTCACTGTGCCGAAACCGTTACGCTGTGAAAGCATGTTGCAAGAACCTAAGGAAAGGTAACAGTCGTTGATAAAGTTTCGTTTGCATCTCGACGTGGTTTATCTGCAGCTTGCTGAAATAGCTCAGTTGGGAGAGCGTTAGACTGAAGATCTAAAGGTCCCTGGTTCGATCCCGGGTTTCGGCATGAACTCGACCTAGCTAGGCGGAAAGCCTCAGCTTTTGAATGACCTGTGCATTCTGTTGAAAAATTATAAACAGACATAAACTGTTTGATGTTTTGTTGTGAGATTTCACAGTGGGATTGTCAGAACTCGAGACTCTAGATGTTCAATTCATCTGCTGATAAAGCATTTGGAGAAGGAAATGTGTAGGTGTCAACTTGCATGTACGCGTTGTCCAAAAGCATAGGTGTACCACTTCACGACATGCTTAAGTTTTGACTGAATTGGACTTTCCTCTGCTTCCTTCGGCTTATGGACAGCCTTTGTCCAAAAGTAAAAAGAGATGTGGCAAAGATGTCAACTGTTTGCTGGAGGAATCCAAAGTGACCATGTTCTAAGAGACCTTTGAAGGTCATGAAATTATTCCCTTAAGACTAAAGCTGGCTGCTTCATGCTTATCATAAGCAAGCAAGGAGTCAGTAAGAGAGCTTTGGAGAATGTGGGCATCGATCCCACTACCTCTCGCATGCATAGCGAGCGCTCTACCACTTGAGCTAATCCCCCTCTCAAGAGTTTATTCTTTTGATTGGAGTTTTAAGGAAAGCTTACGGATCAGCTCAGCCCGACTAGGAAATAATACCGATCGCAGCATTGACCCACAAGGTTTTCTCATGTTGGCATCATGATAAACATTGCCAAATTAGGTCTTGCCGTACCTGTCCGTGAATTTCACTGTGCCGAAACCGTTACGCTGTGAAAGCATGTTGCAAGAACCTAAGGAAAGGTAACAGTCGTTGATAAAGTTTCGTTTGCATCTCGACGTGGTTTATCTGCAGCTTGCCGAAATGGCGGTACCTGCAAGCCACCCGTCTGTAAAATACATCCAATGCCTGAGCCCCATTCCATTTTTGCTCGGCCAATGGCGCGCGAACCATTCCATTTTCTTCGTTTTCCTCGGCCTATCCCTGGCCACCATTCCATTTTTCCTCGACCAATGCCTGGCCACCATTCCATTTTTCCTCTGGCCAATGCCTGACCATCATTCCATTTTTCCTCGGCCAATGACACGACGAAGGTGAACTTGCCCCGGTCACGTCATAGTTTATAAACTTACACCGCGTAGAAGAAACACCGTCTCGGATTTGGGATTTCTCAACAAGCCACAGGTATGCCTTATTTGTTTGTGTAAGGAACCAATAAATTAATACTGTAGATATATTTTGCGATCATCAGAAAGGTAGTCAGCTAAAAAATACTCTGTAGTAGTCTCCTGCGGTGACTGTCATGAACGTAGCTCGTTAGCAAACTATCATATAACTTCTAACTAGCCTAAATTAATTCTAATCTTGAAGAATAATTTAATTAATGTTTTTCTGTGTTAGCCATCTATCCTCTTTTTCGATTTTCAACGGACAATTGCAGAAATCGTGAGGTAATTTACCGGTATATAAACGCGTTATTTATCGGTTTTTAAACGCCTTAGAAAATACGTGACCCTGCTTAACATGTTATTGTTTTGTTATTACTAAGTATCTACGTAGAAACGAACATTATAAAGTATATGGTTAAGTGAGTAATACGAATCCTTGGACTATTAAAAGGGTTAAAAACACATTAGTAACTAGTGAGTTGGTACCAACTGCTCACATGCATTCTTAGTTGCCATGGATTGACTTATTTGTTAATTTATGTTTGTTTTAATTATAAAGTATATGTGTTTGTGGATTTCATAAGGTAACTTTAATTAAACCTGCAATCTGCAAATACAGAATAATGTATTACTAGGGTTGACTGTTTATGATGAGTTTTAGTAACTATATTTATTTGCTCCCTATATTTAAAAAGTATTTCTGCTACATTTTCAGGCACGTTCCATGACTCGGTCCAGCCTTCACCAGTGACCTCGGCCCAGCCTCCACCAGTGACCTCGGTCCAGCCTTCACCAGTGACCTCGGCCCAGCCTCCACCAGTGACCTCGGCCCAGCCTCCACCAGTGACCTCGGCCCAGCCTCCACCAGTGACCTCGGCCCAGCCTCCACCAGTGACCTCGGTCCAGCCTCCACCAGTGCCTATTCAGTCTCCATCAGAGCCTTCAGCTCAACAAATGGTAAGTGATAGTACCTTACTTTCATTGTTAAACATGCTCATTGTTAAATTCTCCAATAAACAGCACACAAATAAGAATGCTACACACAAATGTTTTATTTTCTCATGCTTTATTGTAATTAAAACTTTATTGTATATAGAAAATGCACATTTATACAGACATTATAACATTTCATATTATTATTATTTTTATTTCTAGGCTGTGGATGTCCATAACATTCCTGGAATGGAAAGGGTGGATGAATTAGCAGAGTATCTGGTTGAGCTTCGCACTCAAACACGCCTCACCCTGACAAACCAGCAGACCACCACGATTGTTAGTTTGTGGCAAAACCTAAACCAGTTTGATAAAAACAGACTGGTGTATGCAGCTCGGCATCAGGATAGGCTGCTGACTGCCCGCTTTAGATCCCCCAAAAAGAAGGCAGTTTTCACCCCTGGTGTTGAGAGCACAAAAAGGTGTGTTCTGGGATCAAGTGGCTCCCCTGCTCAGTGGCCTGACTGCTGTCGGCTCATTAAAACCATCTTTGTAAGACTGGCCAACATCCACAGAAGCCCCACAACTCAGGTCAAGTAAGTCTGTCAAGGTGGGCACTGATGTTGGAGGACTACAGGAACATTAGGCAGCTTGTTTTAAACAATGGGACAGTGATGGAGCAGGCCATCCTTCAGCTGGTAGAGGTGCCACCAAACACAGCAGGTCAGGCAAAAACTAAGTTTAGAAAAATTCTGCCCAGTGCCACACCACCATTAGCCCCTAGTCAACGACATCAGGACACTTCCATTCAGCCTCCTGTTGCTTCCATGGAGTCTGGTTCACAGGCCTCTTTGAGAATGATACAGCCAAGACCTTCACCTGTACTGATGATGTTACCCGCAGGACCAGCTATGTCTGTCATGCCTCAGGTGTTGTTGCCCAGTTCTGTCCCTCAGCCTGCTACCCCCACTGAGCGACATTACAAGCAGACAGTCCCATATAATACCTGTAGGAAGTGTGGACAGTCACGCAAAACAGCAACTGGCCATAGCCAGTACAAGGGGAAGATCTTCTGTCCTATGACAGAGACTAATACCAAGGAACAGTGGCTGGAAAAGATGAGAAAACTGTGATTAATGTGTATACTTTATTTTCATACATTACTATTGTATTTTTATAATACTAAAATATAATTATTATTATCTTTAATGGTTTAAAATGTTTTGCTGTAGTTTATTGGAATTTTTTATAGTTCAGCTGCTGTGGCATTAATATGTGTATATATGTATTAGTGTAGATTTAATATTTTATTTTTATGTAAATTGTAGTATAATTTTGTTAATTGTATTAGAATATCATTTTGTTAATTTTATTCATGTTTATTATATATATATATATATACATAAAGTGTATAAAGTATATAAAGTGTGAATAAATATATAAAGTGTGAATACAAATACAGAGTGTGAATTTATTAAATCAAGCAATAAGCCTAATATGATGAAACAACTCATATGTATGTGTATGAAATGCACATATATATTACAATATATAAATTGTGACACGGGTGCCCCGTAATTGTAGGCACTGCTGACAGCCATAAAATAAAATTTTGCAAAATATTTCTTAGAATATTATCACACAAAATATCCACGGCAAGATTCTCAGTTACAAATATTTATATCCAGGCTGGATTCGAACCTGCGACCTCCCGATCTTTTCTCAATTTTTTTTTCCTTTTTCTTCCTTTTTCTTCCCCTTCTTCCCCCCCTCATACAGACGATTGTTCCCCAGCTTTGGCGGAGTTGGGAGAGCGTTAGACTGAAGATCTAAAGGTCCCTGGTTCGATCCCGGGTTTCGGCATGAACTCGACCTAGCTAGGCGGAAAGCCTCAGCTTTTGAATGACCTGTGCATTCTGTTGAAAAATTATAAACAGACATAAACTGTTTGATGTTTTGTTGTGAGATTTCACAGTGGGATTGTCAGAACTCGAGACTCTAGATGTTCAATTCATCTGCTGATAAAGCATTTGGAGAAGGAAATGTGTAGGTGTCAACTTGCATGTACGCGTTGTCCAAAAGCATAGGTGTACCACTTCACGACATGCTTAAGTTTTGACTGAATTGGACTTTCCTCTGCTTCCTTCGGCTTATGGACAGTCTTTGTCCAAAAGTAAAAAGAGATGTGGCAAAGATGTCAACTGTTTGCTGGAGGAATCCAAAGTGACCATGTTCTAAGAGACCTTTGAAGGTCATGAAATGATTCCCTTAAGACTAGAGCTGGCTGCTTCATGCTTATCGTAAGCAAGCAAGGAGTCAGTAAGAGAGCTTTGGAGAATGTGGGCATCGATCCCACTACCTCTCGCATGCAAAGCTAGCGCTCTACCACTTGAGCTAATCCCCCTCTCAAGAGTTTATCCTTTTGATTGGAGTTTTAAGGAAAGCTTACGGATCAGCTCAGCCCGACTAGGAAATAATACCGAATCCAGCATTGACCCACAAGGTTTTCTCATGTTGGCATCATGATAAACATTGCCAAATTAGGTCTTGCCATACCTGTCCGTGAATTTCACTGTGCCGAAACCGTTACGCTGTGAAAGCATGTTGCAAGAACCTAAGGAAAGGTAACAGTCGTTGATAAATTTTCGTTTGCATCTCGACGTGGTTTATCTGCAGCTTGCCGAAATGGCGGTACCTGCAAGCCACCCGTCTGTAAAATACATCCAATGCCTGAGCCCCATTCCATTTTTCCTCGGCCAATGGCGCGAACCATTCCATTTTCTTCGTTTTCCTCGGCCAATGCCTGGCCACCATTCCATTTTTCCTCGGCCAATGCCTGCCCACCATTCCATTTTTCCTCGGCCAATGCCTGCCCACCATTCCATTTTTCCTCGGCCAATGACACGACGAAGGCGATCTTGCCCCGGTCACTTCAAAGTATATAAACTTCACACCGCGTAGAAGAAAGAAACACCGTCTCGGATTTGGGATTTCTCAACAAGACACAGGTATGCCTTATTTTTGCTAGCATATTGATTTAAACGCAGGGCTGTTTTATGCCTGTTTGTATAAGGAACCAATAAATAAATGCTGTAGATATATTTTGCGATCATCGGAAAGGTAGTCAGCTAAGAAATACTGTATATACATTATTTCCTGCGGTGACGCTCATGGACGTAGTTCGTTAGCAAGCTATCGGATAACTTCTAACTAGCCTAAATTGGAGGAATAATTTATGTAATTCTAATCATGACGAATAATCTAATTAATGTTTCTCTGTGTTAGCCATCTATCCTGTTTTTCGATCTTCAACGGACAATCGCCGAAATTGTGAGGTAATTTAACGGTATATATACGCTTTATTTAACGGTTTTTAAACGTCTTAGAAAATACGTGCCCCTGCCTAACATGTTATTATTTTGTTATTACTAAGTATCTACGTAGAAACGAACATTATAAAGTATATGGTTAAGTGAGTAATACGAATCCTTGTAGTATTAAAAGGGTTAAAAACACATTAGTAACTAGTGAGTTGGTACCAACTGCTCACATTCATTCTTAGTTGCCATGGATTTACTTATTTGTTAATTTATGTTTGTTTTAATTATAAAGTATATCATACACTTTCGTTATTTACAATGTCTTGTTTCAGATCATGTCAGCATCAAAAAAATCTCACAAAGCCATGGCTGACACTGACTGGCTTGCCCGGCTGCAAGCATTTGCCAACACAGGGGTTTGGCCATCGAGCGAGGGCAACAGACCTGCTCCAAGACAAAAAAAGTGGCACGAACTCTATAATAAGGTAAAATAATATGATTTCTCTCATTTTAAAATAACTTAAGCCTTATTATTCCATATTTATTTATTGTTGCCTGACTCTTTAAATAGTTCTAATTGGAGTTGTGAAGGACAGGTGAGAATTGCAGAAAATTACAATTACAAAAGAGAAGATTCTTGCCTGAATGTGGATTTTTTTTGCAGATTCAAAAATGCCCCCAGCACCTGAAGGGACAGTCAACCCTTGTGGGAGGATTGCCCAAGTGTGTTTGTAGCTTTCATAAGGTAACTTAAATTAATTAAACCTGCAATCTGCAAATACAGAATAATGTATTACTAAGGTTGACTGTTTATGATGAGTTTTAGTAACTATATATATTTTCTCCCTATATATAAATGTATTTCTGCTACATTTTCAGGAACGTTCCAAGAATCCACTGGCTCCTCAACCATCAACAAGTACTGCCAGCCTGAGCACTTCTCCCTCCACCAGTCCTGCAAAGAGGCCTAAATTGACTTTATCCATGGTAACATACATTGTACTATAAAGATATGAACATTATGTGATGTTGCTGTGCTGAATATTCTTCATGGTTTCCAACAAATATTGTGATCTTCTTTTTGTACTAGTTTGAACGATCAAGGTATGGTGGAACCCATGTGGCTACAGCAAAACCAAACCTGAATGTCACAAGGAAGCATGTACAGGTAAAAAAAATATTATATATTAATGTTTTTTCTTCTATTTGTTCTATTCTAACTGAATAACAAACTATTAATTCCACAGCCACAGGAGATCCTAGGAGCAGGTTCAACGTCTTGCCAGTCTCCTGATCCTCAGCCTTCAACATCCTTCCATCCTCACAGGCCTCTCCTACAGTCCCCATGTTTTCTTGCTCCACCACCACCACCAAAACCACAACCTGCAGAACAAGGGCAACATTCTGCAGAGTCTTCTGTTGTGATGAGCATGGTACGGTAATGTGTCATTAATAAATCACAAGTACATTCATGATTCATTCACAAGTCATTCATGATTACACATAACATCTGTGTATACTTGTGCTATTTTTTCATCATAGCCAATCCATCAGCCAGAAAATACAGCAGAGCTCCCACTATTGTGGCCGCAGACATTGCCACGGCAGGACCAGAAATGGGTGTCTGAAGCTCTCTTCAGACTTGGGCCGAAGGGAAAGCTGGAGCTACGCGACAACCTGCAACTATGGTATCATGCACCACCTCCAGCTCTTTTGTATCACCAGTCTCCCACTCCTGATCGTTTCTTCTCGCAGTCTCTGTTGTTGTGGATGCCTTACAGGTTGTGGAAGGTGCGGCTTTACTGTACGAATCCTGACTGTAAACATCGGCTGAGTGGAGGTGGTCTGCACAGGAGGGTTCGGCAGGTCCTCGACATCGATAGGTACTACAACCTGGTGACGGAGACACTGATCTGCAGCAGATGTAGATCCAGCTACGTATCGTGGAGCCAGACAATCCTTCACCAACTGGACCTAGCACATCGCTCTGAGTTTAGAGTGATCCTTACTCGCAGGTGAATGAAACACTAAATTACTTTGCCATCATGGACATATCTTTTTGCAAATCTGACACTTATTTTCCTAAATAACAGAATAATAAAGATTTTTTTCCCCCAAAGATATGCCTGTGACATTCGGGTGATCCGCCTGTTGCGTGAGCGAGGACTGGGAAACGGCCCTGTCCGGATCATCGGCCAGCTGAAGGAGAACCACAGCGAGCAGTGGCTCCAGAAGGCCGCACGATATGTATCGGAGTGTGCTGCCTTCATGGAAAATGCAAGTGTGCTTCCACCACAGTTTCAGGAGCCCCCAGAACCTGCCACAGTGCCCAGCTACAAGTGGCTCCTCACTGTGTACAGCCAAGACATCCTCAACAGACTGGAGGAAATCAAGGCTGGAATCACTTCAACCTATGGAGCCATTTTAAAAATGGATTCTACCAAAAAGGTTAGATGTTATTTATTATATTAGTTATCAATTGGCAAACTTTTTTCTCAGGTTATTTCTCAACTATATACACACTATATATAAATTTTAAAACACCACCACCCAGCTATTCTCTCAGGAAGGATCTGATCTGTTGTGTGTGATTATGGTTATTGCAGTTAACACTCAGTTTGAATCTACTTTAATGAAGGAATGAATGTCTAGGCCACTTATTTTGTTTTGTTGATAGAAGGCCATTGATCACTTACTTTCAAAATCCCCTTTAAGTCACCTCTCTTTGTCTGGCAAGAAGAACCATTATGGCCCATGATGGTTTGTTTTTGTATATGCTAAATAAGTCATATAGTCTGTTTGTCCTGAAGGAGACATCCTCGTTTGGATCCTTTGTTATGATAAGCTAGGTATGATGGGTAAGCCATTGGGTTTGTTTCTTACATTGTTCCTCTCTTATTGCCAGATCACCAAGAAGTTGACTGGACCTGCCAAGGGCACTGCACAATGGCTCACATCTGTGGGGAATGAAAAGGGCCAGGTGTTGATGAGTGTACTTACCACAAATGAAGGTGCTGGGTTGGACCTCATGATAGCAGGTCTAGTAGACCGGTACTGCAAGGCTGGTGTTGATCCCCCTGTTGCCCTTTATGTGGACTGTGGCTGTTGTAAGGAAGTGGGAGAGACAAAGCTGAAGACCAGATTCAGTGGGTGGCCAGATGTGATTGTGCGTCTAGACATCTGGCATTTTATGCGACGACTGGCAACAGGGTGCACCACCGATGCCCATCAGCTTTATCCGACTTTCATGTCACGCTTGTCGGCCTGTATATTTGAGTGGGATGCAGGTGACGTTAGTCTGCTGAGGAGGGCCAAAAGGGAGCAGCTGAGGAAGCAAGACTGGCCAGTGTTGACCGACAAAGATGTTGATCGACACATCACAAAAGATGAGCTGGCACTGCACTGCAGGAGGAGAACACGTGGACAAGAGACAACCATCCACCTGCTCGATCAGCTACTCACAGAGCTAATGAGTGGCAAGGGGAACGATGCCCTTGGTGTTCCTCTTCTTGACACTGTGCGAATGCAGCACATCTGGCGTGTACAGAAGCGGCATGTGGCATGCATTCAAGACCCTCCTGGTGTGGCATTGTACACGGAGACCGGAGACATCACCAAGGGAGGAGTAGTTTTAAAAACATACCGGTGTGCAAGAGGCTCCACATCCCTGGAATCGTTTCATTGCCATTTGAATCGCTTCATTCCAGGTATGTAATAACTGTTAACTTTAGTAAATATTTTCTGCAATATATCATGTTTGATTATATTAAAAATCACATAACTATCAATGAATTTAGCTTGCTTTGCTTTGTTTGTAACAGATGGTTCTTGTATTAATTGTGGTACACATTCTTTCAGGAAACAGTGCCAATAGTCTGAACTTTCAGATATATCTACTGGAAGGGCTGAATCGCTGGAACAAAGACCGTGCTGCTTCTGCTCTTGCAAAGGAACCTACAACCCTGCGCAGTTACACTGGGGAGTTGGTTCACTTTGTCAATGACAACTACCAGAAGGTTTTTAAAAGGAAATTGATGCCGGCATTTACACCACCTGCAAAATACACTGGTAAGCATATTGTGATACAGCATTTAATATATTAGAATACTTTATACGTCACAAAAATGTTTATTTTTCTTTTTTTATTTAATGCATTTTCAGGGGAGCTCATTGGTGTGCAGTACCTGCTAAGGCAGAATAATGAGCCACTGGAGGATATGCACCCAAATTCTGACAGAACCACCCAGCTGCTTGAGGACTTAGAAGTGCATGACCAAGATGAAGATGATGAGGGGTTCAACGAATCCAGTCTGCAGGATGAAGCAATGGTGGCAGACCTGGTGGTTGCTGATGAGACATTAGAATTTGTGTTCCCTCACCCACCTCTCCACCCTTCACCAATGCCCTTGGTCCAGCCTTCATCGTCATTACCTTCAGTTCAACAAATGGTAAATGATAGAGTCTTACTTTGTCTTTTTATAGTAAAATTTATCTGTTAAAACCACTAATCCAAACTACACCTATACTCCTTCAGCAGCCTCCACCAGTGCCCTCGGCCCAGCCTCCACCAGTGACCTCGGCCCAGCCTCCACCAGTGCCCTCGGCCCAGCCTCCACCAGTGCCCTCGGCCCAGCCTCCACCAGTGACCTCGACCCAGCCTCCACCAGTGCCCTCGGCCCAGCCTCCACCAGTGCCCTCGGCCCAGCCTCCACCAGTGCCCTCGGCCCAGCCTCCACCAGTGCCCTCGGCCCAGCCTCCACCAGTGACCTCGGCCCAGCCTCCACCAGTGCCCTCGGCCCAGCCTCCACCAGTGCCCTCGGCCCAGCCTCCACCAGTGCCCTCGGCCCAGCCTCCACCAGTGACCTCGGCCCAGCCTCCACCAGTGACCTCGGCCCAGCCTCCACCAGTGACCTCGGCCCAGCCTCCACCAGTGACCTCGGCCCAGCCTCCACCAGTGACCTCGGCCCAGCCTCCACCAGTGCCTAGTCAGTCTCCATCAGAGCCTTCAGCTCAACAAATGGTAAGTGATAGTACCTTACTTTCATTGTTAAACATCTTCATTGTTAAATTCTCTAATAAACAGCACACAAATAAGAACGCGACACACAAATGCTTTATTTTCTCATGCTTTATTGTAATTAAACCTTTATTGTAAATAGAAAATGCACATTTCTACAGACATTATAACGTTTCATATTATTATTTTTTTTTTCTAGGCTGTGGATGTCCATAACATTCCTGGAATGGAAAGGGTGGATGAATTAGCAGAGTATCTGGTTGAGCTTCGCACTCAAACAAGCCTGACCCTGACAAACCAGCAGACCACCACGATTGTTAGTTTGTGGCAAAACCTAAACCAGTTTGATAAAAACAGACTGGTGTATGCAGCTCGGCATCAGGATAGGCTGCTGACTGGCCGCTTTCGATCCCCCAAAAAGAAGGCAGTTTTCACCCCTGGTGTTGAGAGCACAAAAAGGTGTGTTCTGGGATCAAGTGGCTCCCCTGCTCAGTGGCCTGACTGCTGTCGGCTGATTGAATCCATCTTTATAAGACTGGCCAACATCCACAGAAGCCCCAAAACTCTGGGCAAAGTAAGTGTGTCAAGGTGGGCACTGATGTTGGAGGACTACAGGAAAATCAGGCAGCTTGTTTTGAACAATGGGACAGTGATGGAGCAGACCACCCTTCAGCTGGTAGAGGTGAACCAGAAAACTCTTATGCAGTGGTACAAAGAGCGCCTCAAATCTCAGGAGGTCTCTGTGCTACTTCAAGGGGTGCGCCTCCCTGATGCACGGCCAGTGGCAGCTCAACCTCTACTGCCAGCAAATGTACAACCTGATGAGCCTCCACAGTACCCTCATCAGGTTCATATTTACCACATGCCGCCAAACACAGCAGGTCAGGCTAAAACTAAGTTTAGAAAAATTCTGCCCAGTGCCACACCACCATTAGCCCCTAGTCAACGACATCAGGACACTTCCATTCAGCCTCCCGTTGCTTCCATGGAGTCTGGTTCACAGGCCTCTTTGAGGATGATACAGCCAAGACCTTCACCTGTACTGATGATGTTACCCGCAGGACCAGCTGTGTCTGTCATGCCTCAGGTGTTGTTGCCCAGTTCTGTCCCTCAGCCTGCTACCCCCACTGAGCGACATTACAAGCGGACAGTCCCATATAATACCTGTAGGAAGTGTGGACAGTCACGCAAAACAGCAACTGGCCATAGCCAGTACAAGGGGAAGATCTTCTGTCCTATGACAGAGACTCTTACCAAGGAACAGTGGCTAGAAAAGATGAGAAAACTGTGATTAATGTGTATACTTTATTTTCATACATTACTATTGTATTTTTATATTACTAAAATATAATTATTATTATCTTTAATGGTTTAAAATGTTGTAAATGTTTTGCTGTAGTTTATTGGAATTTTTTATAGTTCAGCTGCTGTGGCATTAATATGTGTATATATGTATTAGTGTAGATTTAATATTTTATTTTTATGTAAATTGTAGTATAATTTTGTTAATTGTATTAGAATATCATTTTGTTAATTTTATTCATGTTTATTATATATATATATACATAAAGTGTATAAAGTATATAAAGTGTGAATAAATATATAAAGTGTGAATACAAATACAGAGTGTGAATTTATTAAATCAAGCAATAAGCCTAATATGATGAAACAACTCGTATGTATGTGTATGAAATGCACATATATATTACAATATATAAATTGTGACACGGGTGCCCCGTAATTGTAGGCACTGCTGACAGCCATAAAATAAAATTTTGCAATATATTTCTTAGAATATTATCACACAAAATATCCACGGCAAGATTCTCAGTTACAAATATTTATATCCAGGCTGGATTCGAACCTGCGACCTCCCGATCTTTTCTCAATTTTTTTTTCCTTTTTCTTCCTTTTTCTTCCCCTTCTTCCCCCCCTCATACAGACGATTGTTCCCCAGCTTTGGCGGAGTTGGGAGAGCGTTAGACTGAAGATCTAAAGGTCCCTGGTTCGATCCCGGGTTTCGGCATGAATTCGACCTAGCTAGGTGGAAAGCCTCAGCTTTTGAATGACCTGTGCATTCTGTTGAAAAATTATAAACAGACATAAACTGTTTGATGTTTTGTTGTGAGATTTCACAGTGGGATTGTCAGAACTCGAGACTCTAGATGTTCAATTCATCTGCTGATAAAGCATTTGGAGAAGGAAATGTGTAGGTGTCAACTTGCATGTACGCGTTGTCCAAAAGCATAGGTGTACCACTTCACGACATGCTTAAGTTTTGACTGAATTGGACTTTCCTCTGCTTCCTTCGGCTTATGGACAGCCTTTGTCCAAAAGTAAAAAGAGATGTGGCAAAGATGTCAACTGTTTGCTGGAGGAATCCAAAGTGACCATGTTCTAAGAGACCTTTGAAGGTCATGAAATTATTCCCTTAAGGCTAGAGCTGGCTGCTTCATGCTTATCGTAAGCAAGCAAGGAGTCAGTAAGAGAGCTTTGGAGAATGTGGGCATCGATCCCACTACCTCTCGCATGCAAAGCTAGCGCTCTACCACTTGAGCTAATCTCCCTCTCAAGAGTTTATCCTTTTGATTGGAGTTTTAAGGAAAGCTTACGGATCAGCTCAGCCCGACTAGGAAATAATACCGAATCCAGCATTGACCCACAAGGTTTTCTCATGTTGGCATCATGATAAACATTGCCAAATTAGGTCTTGCCATACCTGTCCGTGAATTTCACTGTGCCGAAACCGTTACGCTGTGAAAGCATGTTGCAAGAACCTAAGGAAAGGTAACAGTCGTTGATAAAGTTTCGTTTGCATCTCGACGTGGTTTATCTGCAGCTTGCCGAAATAGCTCAGTTGGGAGAGCGTTAGACTGAAGATCTAAAGGTCCCTGGTTCGATCCCGGGTTTCGGCATGAATTCGACCTAGCTAGGTGGAAAGCCTCAGCTTTTGAATGACCTGTGCATTCTGTTGAAAAATTATAAACAGACATAAACTGTTTGATGTTTTGTTGTGAGATTTCACAGTGGGATTGTCAGAACTCGAGACTCTAGATGTTCAATTCATCTGCTGATAAAGCATTTGGAGAAGGAAATGTGTAGGTGTCAACTTGCATGTACGCGTTGTCCAAAAGCATAGGTGTACCACTTCACGACATGCTTAAGTTTTGACTGAATTGGACTTTCCTCTGCTTCCTTCGGCTTATGGACAGCCTTTGTCCAAAAGTAAAAAGAGATGTGGCAAAGATGTCAACTGTTTGCTGGAGGAATCCAAAGTGACCATGTTCTAAGAGACCTTTGAAGGTCATGAAATTATTCCCTTAAGACTAAAGCTGGCTGCTTCATGCTTATCGTAAGCAAGCAAGGAGTCAGTAAGAGAGCTTTGGAGAATGTGGGCATCGATCCCACTACCTCTCGCATGCAAAGCGAGCGCTCTACCACTTGAGCTAATCCCCCTCTCAAGAGTTTATTCTTTTGATTGGAGTTTTAAGGAAAGCTTACGGATCAGCTCAGCCCGACTAGGAAATAATACCGAATCCAGCATTGACCCACAAGGTTTTCTCATGTTGGCATCATGATAAACATTGCCAAATTAGGTCTTGCCATACCTGTCCGTGAATTTCACTGTGCCGAAACCGTTACGCTGTGAAAGCATGTTGCAAGAACCTAAGGAAAGGTAACAGTCGTTGATAAATTTTCGTTTGCATCTCGACGTGGTTTATCTGCAGCTTGCCGAAATAGCTCAGTTGGGAGAGAGTTAGACTGAAGATCTAAAGGTCCCTGGTTCGATCCCGGGTTTCGGCATGAACTCGACCTAGCTAGGCGGAAAGCCTCAGCTTTTGAATGACCTGTGCATTCTGTTGAAAAATTATAAACAGACATAAACTGTTTGATGTTTTGTTGTGAGATTTCACAGTGGGATTGTCAGAACTCGAGACTCTAGATGTTCAATTCATCTGCTGATAAAGCATTTGGAGAAGGAAATGTGTAGGTGTCAACTTGCCTGTACGCGTTGTCCAAAAGCATAGGTGTACCACTTCACGACATGCTTAAGTTTTGACTGAATTGGACTTTCCTCTGCTTCCTTCGGCTTATGGACAGCCTTTGTCCAAAAGTAAAAAGAGATGTGGCAAAGATGTCAACTGTTTGCTGGAGGAATCCAAAGTGACCATGTTCTAAGAGACCTTTGAAGGTCATGAAATTATTCCCTTAAGGCTAGAGCTGGCTGCTTCATGCTTATCGTAAGCAAGCAAGGAGTCAGTAAGAGAGCTTTGGAGAATGTGGGCATCGATCCCACTACCTCTCGCATGCAAAGCTAGCGCTCTACCACTTGAGCTAATCTCCCTCTCAAGAGTTTATCCTTTTGATTGGAGTTTTAAGGAAAGCTTACGGATCAGCTCAGCCCGACTAGGAAATAATACCGAATCCAGCATTGACCCACAAGGTTTTCTCATGTTGGCATCATGATAAACATTGCCAAATTAGGTCTTGCCATACCTGTCCGTGAATTTCACTGTGCCGAAACCGTTACGCTGTGAAAGCATGTTGCAAGAACCTAAGGAAAGGTAACAGTCGTTGATAAAGTTTCGTTTGCATCTCGACGTGGTTTATCTGCAGCTTGCCGAAATAGCTCAGTTGGGAGAGCGTTAGACTGAAGATCTAAAGGTCCCTGGTTCGATCCCGGGTTTCGGCATGAATTCGACCTAGCTAGGTGGAAAGCCTCAGCTTTTGAATGACCTGTGCATTCTGTTGAAAAATTATAAACAGACATAAACTGTTTGATGTTTTGTTGTGAGATTTCACAGTGGGATTGTCAGAACTCGAGACTCTAGATGTTCAATTCATCTGCTGATAAAGCATTTGGAGAAGGAAATGTGTAGGTGTCAACTTGCATGTACGCGTTGTCCAAAAGCATAGGTGTACCACTTCACGACATGCTTAAGTTTTGACTGAATTGGACTTTCCTCTGCTTCCTTCGGCTTATGGACAGCCTTTGTCCAAAAGTAAAAAGAGATGTGGCAAAGATGTCAACTGTTTGCTGGAGGAATCCAAAGTGACCATGTTCTAAGAGACCTTTGAAGGTCATGAAATGATTCCCTTAAGACTAAAGCTGGCTGCTTCATGCTTATCGTAAGCAAGCAAGGAGTCAGTAAGAGAGCTTTGGAGAATGTGGGCATCGATCCCACTACCTCTCGCATGCAAAGCGAGCGCTCTACCACTTGAGCTAATCCCCCTCTCAAGAGTTTATTCTTTTGATTGGAGTTTTAAGGAAAGCTTACGGATCAGCTCAGCCCGACTAGGAAATAATACCGAATCCAGCATTGACCCACAAGGTTTTCTCATGTTGGCATCATGATAAACATTGCCAAATTAGGTCTTGCCATACCTGTCCGTGAATTTCACTGTGCCGAAACCGTTACGCTGTGAAAGCATGTTGCAAGAACCTAAGGAAAGGTAACAGTCGTTGATAAATTTTCGTTTGCATCTCGACGTGGTTTATCTGCAGCTTGCCGAAATAGCTCAGTTGGGAGAGCGTTAGACTGAAGATCTAAAGGTCCCTGGTTCGATCCCGGGTTTCGGCATGAACTCGACCTAGCTAGGCGGAAAGCCTCAGCTTTTGAATGACCTGTGCATTCTGTTGAAAAATTATAAACAGACATAAACTGTTTGATGTTTTGTTGTGAGATTTCACAGTGGGATTGTCAGAACTCGAGACTCTAGATGTTCAATTCATCTGCTGATAAAGCATTTGGAGAAGGAAATGTGTAGGTGTCAACTTGCATGTACGCGTTGTCCAAAAGCATAGGTGTACCACTTCACGACATGCTTAAGTTTTGACTGAATTGGACTTTCCTCTGCTTCCTTCGGCTTATGGACAGCCTTTGTCCAAAAGTAAAAAGAGATGTGGCAAAGATGTCAACTGTTTGCTGGAGGAATCCAAAGTGACCATGTTCTAAGAGACCTTTGAAGGTCATGAAATTATTCCCTTAAGACTAAAGCTGGCTGCTTCATGCTTATCGTAAGCAAGCAAGGAGTCAGTAAGAGAGCTTTGGAGAATGTGGGCATCGATCCCACTACCTCTCGCATGCAAAGCGAGCGCTCTACCACTTGAGCTAATCCCCCTCTCAAGAGTTTATTCTTTTGATTGGAGTTTTAAGGAAAGCTTACGGATCAGCTCAGCCCGACTAGGAAATAATACCGAATCCAGCATTGACCCACAAGGTTTTCTCATGTTGGCATCATGATAAACATTGCCAAATTAGGTCTTGCCATACCTGTCCGTGAATTTCACTGTGCCGAAACCGTTACGCTGTGAAAGCATGTTGCAAGAACCTAAGGAAAGGTAACAGTCGTTGATAAAGTTTCGTTTGCATCTCGACGTGGTTTATCTGCAGCTTGCCGAAATAGCTCAGTTGGGAGAGCGTTAGACTGAAGATCTAAAGGTCCCTGGTTCGATCCCGGGTTTCGGCATGAATTCGACCTAGCTAGGTGGAAAGCCTCAGCTTTTGAATGACCTGTGCATTCTGTTGAAAAATTATAAACAGACATAAACTGTTTGATGTTTTGTTGTGAGATTTCACAGTGGGATTGTCAGAACTCAAGACTCTAGATGTTCAATTCATCTGCTGATAAAGCATTTGGAGAAGGAAATGTGTACGTGTCAACTTGCATGTACGCGTTGTCCAAAAGCATAGGTGTACCACTTCACGACATGCTTAAGTTTTGACTGAATTGGACTTTCCTCTGCTTCCTTCGGCTTATGGACAGTCTTTGTCCAAAAGTAAAAAGAGATGTGGCAAAGATGTCAACTGTTTGCTGGAGGAATCCAAAGTGACCATGTTCTAAGAGACCTTTGAAGGTCATGAAATGATTCCCTTAAGACTAGAGCTGGCTGCTTCATGCTTATCGTAAGCAAGCAAGGAGTCAGTAAGAGAGCTTTGGAGAATGTGGGCATCGATCCCACTACCTCTCGCATGCAAAGCGAGCGCTCTACCACTTGAGCTAATCCCCCTCTCAAGAGTTTATACTTTTGATTGGAGTTTTAAGGAAAGCTTACGGATCAGCTCAGCCCGACTAGGAAATAATACCGAATCCAGCATTGACCCACAAGGTTTTCTCATGTTGGCATCATGATAAACATTGCCAAATTAGGTCTTGCCGTACCTGTCCGTGAATTTCACTGTGCCGAAACCGTTACGCTGTGAAAGCATGTTGCAAGAACCTAAGGAAAGGTAACAGTCGTTGATAAAGTTTCGTTTGCATCTCGACGTGGTTTATCTGCAGCTTGCCGAAATAGCTCAGTTGTGAGAGCGTTAGACTGAAGGTCCCTGGTTCGATCCCGGGTTTCGGCATGAACTCGACCTAGCTAGGCGGAAAGCCTCAGCTTTTGAATGACCTGTGCATTCTGTTGAAAAATTATAAACAGACATAAACTGTTTGATGTTTTGTTGTGAGATTTCACAGTGGGATTGTCAGAACTCGAGACTCTAGATGTTCAATTCATCTGCTGATAAAGCATTTGGAGAAGGAAATGTGTAGGTGTCAACTTGCATGTACGCGTTGTCCAAAAGCATAGGTGTACCACTTCACGACATGCTTAAGTTTTGACTGAATTGGACTTTCCTCTGCTTCCTTCGGCTTATGGACAGCCTTTGTCCAAAAGTAAAAAGAGATGTGGCAAAGATGTCAACTGTTTGCTGGAGGAATCCAAAGTGACCATGTTCTAAGAGACCTTTGAAGGTCATGAAATTATTCCCTTAAGACTAGAGCTGGCTGCTTCATGCTTATCGTAAGCAAGCAAGGAGTCAGTAAGAGAGCTTTGGAGAATGTGGGCATCGATCCCACTACCTCTCGCATGCAAAGCTAGCGCTCTACCACTTGAGCTAATCCTCCTCTCAAGAGTTTATGCTTTTGATTGGAGTTTTAAGGAAAGCTTACGGATCAGCTCAGCCCGACTAGGAAATAATACCGAATCCAGCATTGACCCACAAGGTTTTCTCATGTTGGCATCATGATAAACATTGCCAAATTAGGTCTTGCCATACCTGTCCGTGAATTTCACTGTGCCGAAACCGTTACGCTGTGAAAGCATGTTGCAAGAACCTAAGGAAAGGTAACAGTCGTTGATAAAGTTTCGTTTGCATCTCGACGTGGTTTATCTGCAGCTTGCCGAAATAGCTCAGTTGGGAGAGCGTTAGACTGAAGATCTAAAGGTCCCTGGTTCGATCCCGGGTTTCGGCATGAATTCGACCTAGCTAGGTGGAAAGCCTCAGCTTTTGAACGACCTGTGCATTCTGTTGAAAAATTATAAACAGACATAAACTGTTTGATGTTTTGTTGTGAGATTTCACAGTGGGATTGTCAGAACTCGAGACTCTAGATGTTCAATTCATCTGCTGATAAAGCATTTGGAGAAGGAAATGTGTAGGTGTCAACTTGCATGTACGCGTTGTCCAAAAGCATAGGTGTACCACTTCACGACATGCTTAAGTTTTGACTGAATTGGACTTTCCTCTGCTTCCTTCGGCTTATGGACAGCCTTTGTCCAAAAGTAAAAAGAGATGTGGCAAAGATGTCAACTGTTTGCTGGAGGAATCCAAAGTGACCATGTTCTAAGAGACCTTTGAAGGTCATGAAATTATTCCCTTAAGACTAAAGCTGGCTGCTTCATGCTTATCGTAAGCAAGCAAGGAGTCAGTAAGAGAGCTTTGGAGAATGTGGGCATCGATCCCACTACCTCTCGCATGCAAAGCGAGCGCTCTACCACTTGAGCTAATCCCCCTCTCAAGAGTTTATACTTTTGATTGGAGTTTTAAGGAAAGCTTACGGATCAGCTCAGCCCGACTAGGAAATAATACCGAATCCAGCATTGACCCACAAGGTTTTCTCATGTTGGCATCATGATAAACATTGCCAAATTAGGTCTTGCCGTACCTGTCCGTGAATTTCACTGTGCCGAAACCGTTACGCTGTGAAAGCATGTTGCAAGAACCTAAGGAAAGGTAACAGTCGTTGATAAAGTTTCGTTTGCATCTCGACGTGGTTTATCTGCAGCTTGCCGAAATAGCTCAGTTGGGAGAGCGTTAGACTGAAGATCTAAAGGTCCCTGGTTCGATCCCGGGTTTCGGCATGAACTCGACCTAGCTAGGCGGAAAGCCTCAGCTTTTGAATGACCTGTGCATTCTGTTGAAAAATTATAAACAGACATAAACTGTTTGATGTTTTGTTGTGAGATTTCACAGTGGGATTGTCAGAACTCGAGACTCTAGATGTTCAATTCATCTGCTGATAAAGCATTTGGAGAAGGAAATGTGTAGGTGTCAACTTGCATGTACGCGTTGTCCAAAAGCATAGGTGTACCACTTCACGACATGCTTAAGTTTTGACTGAATTGGACTTTCCTCTGCTTCCTTCGGCTTATGGACAGCCTTTGTCCAAAAGTAAAAAGAGATGTGGCAAAGATGTCAACTGTTTGCTGGAGGAATCCAAAGTGACCATGTTCTAAGAGACCTTTGAAGGTCATGAAATTATTCCCTTAAGACTAGAGCTGGCTGCTTCATGCTTATCGTAAGCAAGCAAGGAGTCAGTAAGAGAGCTTTGGAGAATGTGGGCATCGATCCCACTACCTCTCGCATGCAAAGCTAGCACTCTACCACTTGAGCTAATCCCCCTCTCAAGAGTTTATTCTTTTGATTGGAGTTTTAAGGAAAGCTTACGGATCAGCTCAGCCCGACTAGGAAATAATACCGAATCCAGCATTGACCCACAAGGTTTTCTCATGTTGGCATCATGATAAACATTGCCAAATTAGGTCTTGCTGTACCTGTCCGTGAATTTCACTGTGCCGAAACTGTTACGCTGTGAAAGCATGTTGCAAGAACCTAAGGAAAGGTAACAGTCGTTGGTAAAGTTTCGTTTGCATCTCGACGTGGTTTATCTGCAGCTTGCCGAAATAGCTCAGTTGGGAGAGCGTTAGACTGAAGATCTAAAGGTCCCTGGTTCGATCCTGGGTTTCGGCATGAATTCGACCTAGCTAGGCGGAAAGCCTCAGCTTTTGAATGACCTGTGCATTCTGTTGAAAAATTATAAACAGACATAAACTGTTTGATGTTTTGTTGTGAGATTTCACAGTGGGATTGTCAGAATTCAAGACTCTAGATGTTCAATTCATCTGCTGATAAAGCATTTGGAGAAGGAAATGTGTAGGTGTCAACTTGCATGTACGCGTTGTCCAAAAGCATAGGTGTACCACTTCACGACATGCTTAAGTTTTGACTGAATTGGACTTTCCTCTGCTTCCTTCGGCTTATGGACAGTCTTTGTCCAAAAGTAAAAAGAGATGTGGCAAAGATGTCAACTGTTTGCTGGAGGAATCCAAAGTGACCATGTTCTAAGAGACCTTTGAAGGTCATGAAATGATTCCCTTAAGACTAGAGCTGGCTGCTTCATGCTTATCGTAAGCAAGCAAGGAGTCAGTAAGAGAGCTTTGGAGAATGTGGGCATCGATCCCACTACCTCTCGCATGCAAAGCGAGCGCTCTACCACTTGAGCTAATCCCCCTCTCAAGAGTTTATACTTTTGATTGGAGTTTTAAGGAAAGCTTACGGATCAGCTCAGCCCGACTAGGAAATAATACCGAATCCAGCATTGACCCACAAGGTTTTCTCATGTTGGCATCATGATAAACATTGCCAAATTAGGTCTTGCCGTACCTGTCCGTGAATTTCACTGTGCCGAAACCGTTACGCTGTGAAAGCATGTTGCAAGAACCTAAGGAAAGGTAACAGTCGTTGATAAAGTTTCGTTTGCATCTCGACGTGGTTTATCTGCAGCTTGCCGAAATAGCTCAGTTGGGAGAGCGTTAGACTGAAGGTCCCTGGTTCGATCCCGGGTTTCGGCATGAACTCGACCTAGCTAGGCGGAAAGCCTCAGCTTTTGAATGACCTGTGCATTCTGTTGAAAAATTATAAACAGACATAAACTGTTTGACGTTTTGTTGTGAGATTTCACAGTGGGATTGTCAGAACTCGAGACTCTAGATGTTCAATTCATCTGCTGATAAAGCATTTGGAGAAGGAAATGTGTAGGTGTCAACTTGCATGTACGCGTTGTCCAAAAGCATAGGTGTACCACTTCACGACATGCTTAAGTTTTGACTGAATTGGACTTTCCTCTGCTTCCTTCGGCTTATGGACAGCCTTTGTCCAAAAGTAAAAAGAGATGTGGCAAAGATGTCAACTGTTTGCTGGAGGAATCCAAAGTGACCATGTTCTAAGAGACCTTTGAAGGTCATGAAATTATTCCCTTAAGACTAGAGCTGGCTGCTTCATGCTTATCGTAAGCAAGCAAGGAGTCAGTAAGAGAGCTTTGGAGAATGTGGGCATCGATCCCACTACCTCTCGCATGCAAAGCTAGCGCTCTACCACTTGAGATAATCCTCCTCTCAAGAGTTTATCCTTTTGATTGGAGTTTTAAGGAAAGCTTACGGATCAGCTCAGCCCGACTAGGAAATAATACCGAATCCAGCATTGACCCACAAGGTTTTCTCATGTTGGCATCATGATAAACATTGCCAAATTAGGTCTTGCCATACCTGTCCGTGAATTTCACTGTGCCGAAACCGTTACGCTGTGAAAGCATGTTGCAAGAACCTAAGGAAAGGTAACAGTCGTTGATAAAGTTTCGTTTGCATCTCGACGTGGTTTATCTGCAGCTTGCCGAAATAGCTCAGTTGGGAGAGCGTTAGACTGAAGATCTAAAGGTCCCTGGTTCGATCCCGGGTTTCTGCATGAATTCGACCTAGCTAGGTGGAAAGCCTCAGCTTTTGAATGACCTGTGCATTCTGTTGAAAAATTATAAACAGACATAAACTGTTTGATGTTTTGTTGTGAGATTTCACAGTGGGATTGTCAGAACTCGAGACTCTAGATGTTCAATTCATCTGCTGATAAAGCATTTGGAGAAGGAAATGTGTAGGTGTCAACTTGCATGTACGCGTTGTCCAAAAGCATAGGTGTACCACTTCACGACATGCTTAAGTTTTGACTGAATTGGACTTTCCTCTGCTTCCTTCGGCTTATGGACAGCCTTTGTCCAAAAGTAAAAAGAGATGTGGCAAAGATGTCAACTGTTTGCTGGAGGAATCCAAAGTGACCATGTTCTAAGAGACCTTTGAAGGTCATGAAATTATTCCCTTAAGACTAAAGCTGGCTGCTTCATGCTTATCGTAAGCAAGCAAGGAGTCAGTAAGAGAGCTTTGTAGAATGTGGGCATCGATCCCACTACCTCTCGCATGCAAAGCTAGCGCTCTACCACTTGAGCTAATCCTCCTCTCGAGAGTTTATCCTTTTGATTGGAGTTTTAAGGAAAGCTTACGGATCAGCTCAGCCCGACTAGGAAATAATACCGAATCCAGCATTGACCCACAAGGTTTTCTCATGTTGGCATCATGATAAACATTGCCAAATTAGGTCTTGCCATACCTGTCCGTGAATTTCACTGTGCCGAAACCGTTACGCTGTGAAAGCATGTTGCAAGAACCTAAGGAAAGGTAACAGTCGTTGATAAAGTTTAGTTTGCATCTCGACGTGGTTTATCTGCAGCTTGCCGAAATAGCTCAGTTGGGAGAGCGTTAGACTGAAGATCTAAAGGTCCCTGTTTCGATCCCGGGTTTCGGCATGAATTCGACCTAGCTAGGTGGAAAGCCTCAGCTTTTGAATGACCTGTGCATTCTGTTGAAAAATTATAAACAGACATAAACTGTTTGATGTTTTGTTGTGAGATTTCACAGTGGGATTGTCAGAACTCGAGACTCTAGATGTTCAATTCATCTGCTGATAAAGCATTTGGAGAAGGAAATGTGTAGGTGTCAACTTGCATGTACGCGTTGTCCAAAAGCATAGGTGTACCACTTCACGACATGCTTAAGTTTTGACTGAATTGGACTTTCCTCTGCTTCCTTCGGCTTATGGACAGCCTTTGTCCAAAAGTAAAAAGAGATGTGGCAAAGATGTCAACTGTTTGCTGGAGGAATCCAAAGTGACCATGTTCTAAGAGACCTTTGAAGGTCATGAAATTATTCCCTTAAGACTAAAGCTGGCTGCTTCATGCTTATCGTAAGCAAGCAAGGAGTCAGTAAGAGAGCTTTTGAGAACGTGGGCATCGATCCCACTACCTCTCGCATGCAAAGCGAGCGCTCTACCACTTGAGCTAATCCCCCTCTCAAGAGTTTATTCTTTTGATTGGAGTTTTAAGGAAAGCTTACGGATCAGCTCAGCCCGACTAGGAAATAATACCGAATCCAGCATTGACCCACAAGGTTTTCTCATGTTGGCATCATGATAAACATTGCCAAATTAGGTCTTGCCATACCTGTCCGTGAATTTCACTGTGCCGAAACCGTTACGCTGTGAAAGCATGTTGCAAGAACCTAAGGAAAGGTAACAGTCGTTGATAAAGTTTCGTTTGCATCTCGACGTGGTTTATCTGCAGCTTGCCGAAATAGCTCAGTTGGGAGAGCGTTAGACTGAAGATCTAAAGGTCCCTGGTTCGATCCCGGGTTTCGGCATGAATTCGACCTAGCTAGGTGGAAAGCCTCAGCTTTTGAATGACCTGTGCATTCTGTTGAAAAATTATAAACAGACATAAACTGTTTGATGTTTTGTTGTGAGATTTCACAGTGGGATTGTCAGAACTCGAGACTCTAGATGTTCAATTCATCTGCTGATAAAGCATTTGGAGAAGGAAATGTGTAGGTGTCAACTTGCATGTACGCGTTGTCCAAAAGCATAGGTGTACCACTTCACGACATGCTTAAGTTTTGACTGAATTGGACTTTCCTCTGCTTCCTTCGGCTTATGGACAGCCTTTGTCCAAAAGTAAAAAGAGATGTGGCAAAGATGTCAACTGTTTGCTGGAGGAATCCAAAGTGACCATGTTCTAAGAGACCTTTGAAGGTCATGAAATTATTCCCTTAAGACTAGAGCTGGCTGCTTCATGCTTATCGTAAGCAAGCAAGGAGTCAGTAAGAGAGCTTTGGAGAATGTGGGCATCGATCCCACTACCTCTCGCATGCAAAGCGAGCGCTCTACCACTTGAGCTAATCCCCCTCTCAAGAGTTTATTCTTTTGATTGGAGTTTTAAGGAAAGCTTACGGATCAGCTCAGCCCGACTAGGAAATAATACCGAATCCAGCATTGACCCACAAGGTTTTCTCATGTTGGCATCATGATAAACATTGCCAAATTAGGTCTTGCTGTACCTGTCCGTGAATTTCACTGTGCCGAAACCGTTACGCTGTGAAAGCATGTTGCAAGAACCTAAGGAAAGGTAACAGTCGTTGATAAAGTTTCGATTGCATCTCGACGTGGTTTATCTGCAGCTTGCCGAAATAGCTCAGTTGGGAGAGCGTTAGACTGAAGATCTAAAGGTCCCTGGTTCGATCCCGGGTTTTGGCATGAACTCGACCTAGCTAGGTGGAAAGCCTCAGCTTTTGAATGACCTGTGCATTCTGTTGAAAAAATTATAAACAGACATAAACTGTTTGATGTTTTGTTGTGAGATTTCACAGTGGGATTGTCAGAACTCGAGACTCTAGATGTTCAATTCATCTGCTGATAAAGCATTTGGAGAAGGAAATGTGTAGGTGTCAACTTGCATGTACGCGTTGTCCAAAAGCATAGGTGTACCACTTCACGACATGCTTAAGTTTTGACTGAATTGGACTTTCCTCTGCTTCCTTCGGCTTATGGACAGCCTTTGTCCAAAAGTAAAAAGAGATGTGGCAAAGATGTCAACTGTTTGCTGGAGGAATCCAAAGTGACCATGTTCTAAGAGACCTTTGAAGGTCATGAAATTATTCCCTTAAGACTAAAGCTGGCTGCTTCATGCTTATCGTAAGCAAGCAAGGAGTCAGTAAGAGAGCTTTGGAGAATGTGGGCATCGATCCCACTACCTCTCGCATGCAAAGCGAGCGCTCTACCACTTGAGCTAATCCCCCTCTCAAGAGTTTATTCTTTTGATTGGAGTTTTAAGGAAAGCTTACGGATCAGCTCAGCCCGACTAGGAAATAATACCGAATCCAGCATTGACCCACAAGGTTTTCTCATGTTGGCATCATGATAAACATTGCCAAATTAGGTCTTGCCGTACCTGTCCGTGAATTTCACTGTGCCGAAACCGTTACGCTGTGAAAGCATGTTGCAAGAACCTAAGGAAAGGTAACAGTCGTTGATAAAGTTTCGATTGCATCTCGACGTGGTTTATCTGCAGCTTGCCGAAATAGCTCAGTTGGGAGAGCGTTAGACTGAAGATCTAAAGGTCCCTGGTTCGATCCCGGGTTTCGGCATGAACTCGACCTAGCTAGGTGGAAAGCCTCAGCTTTTGAATGACCTGTGCATTCTGTTGAAAAAATTATAAACAGACATAAACTGTTTGATGTTTTGTTGTGAGATTTCACAGTGGGATTGTCAGAACTCGAGACTCTAGATGTTCAATTCATCTGCTGATAAAGCATTTGGAGAAGGAAATGTGTAGGTGTCAACTTGCATGTACGCGTTGTCCAAAAGCATAGGTGTACCACTTCACGACATGCTTAAGTTTTGACTGAATTGGACTTTCCTCTGCTTCCTTCGGCTTATGGACAGCCTTTGTCCAAAAGTAAAAAGAGATGTGGCAAAGATGTCAACTGTTTGCTGGAGGAATCCAAAGTGACCATGTTCTAAGAGACCTTTGAAGGTCATGAAATTATTCCCTTAAGACTAAAGCTGGCTGCTTCATGCTTATCGTAAGCAAGCAAGGAGTCAGTAAGAGAGCTTCGGAGAATGTAGGCATCGATCCCACTACCTCTCGCATGCAAAGCGAGCGCTCTACCACTTGAGCTAATCCCCCTCTCAAGAGTTTATTCTTTTGATTGGAGTTTTAAGGAAAGCTTACGGATCAGCTCAGCCCGACTAGGAAATAATACCGAATCCAGCATTGACCCACAAGGTTTTCTCATGTCGGCATCATGATAAACATTGCCAAATTAGGTCTTGCTGTACCTGTCCGTGAATTTCACTGTGCCGAAACCGTTACGCTGTGAAAGCATGTTGCAAGAACCTAAGGAAAGGTAACAGTCGTTGATAAAGTTTCGTTTGCATCTCGACGTGGTTTATCTGCAGCATGCCGAAATAGCTCAGTTGGGAGAGTGTTAGACTGAAGATCTAAAGGTCCCTGGTTCGATCCCGGGTTTCGGCATGAATTCGACCTAGCTAGGTGGAAAGCCTCAGCTTTTGAATGACCTGTGCATTCTGTTGAAAAATTATAAACAGACATAAACTGTTTGATGTTTTGTTGTGAGATTTCACAGTGGGATTGTCAGAACTCAAGACTCTAGATGTTCAATTCATCTGCTGATAAAGCATTTGGAGAAGGAAATGTGTAGGTGTCAACTTGCATGTACGCGTTGTCCAAAAGCATAGGTGTACCACTTCACGACATGCTTAAGTTTTGACTGAATTGGACTTTCCTCTGCTTCCTTCGGCTTATGGACAGTCTTTGTCCAAAAGTAAAAAGAGATGTGGCAAAGATGTCAACTGTTTGCTGGAGGAATCCAAAGTGACCATGTTCTAAGAGACCTTTGAAGGTCATGAAATGATTCCCTTAAGACTAGAGCTGGCTGCTTCATGCTTATCGTAAGCAAGCAAGGAGTCAGTAAGAGAGCTTTGGAGAATGTGGGCATCGATCTCACTACCTCTCGCATGCAAAGCGAGCGCTCTACCACTTGAGCTAATCCCCCTCTCAAGAGTTTATACTTTTGATTGGAGTTTTAAGGAAAGCTTACGGATCAGCTCAGCCCGACTAGGAAATAATACCGAATCCAGCATTGACCCACAAGGTTTTCTCATGTTGGCATCATGATAAACATTGCCAAATTAGGTCTTGCCGTACCTGTCCGTGAATTTCACTGTGCCGAAACCGTTACGCTGTGAAAGCATGTTGCAAGAACCTAAGGACAGGTAACAGTCGTTGATAAAGTTTCGTTTGCATCTCGACGTGGTTTATCTGCAGCTTGCCGAAATAGCTCAGTTGGGAGAGCGTTAGACTGAAGATCTAAAGGTCCCTGGTTCGATCCCGGGTTTCGGCATGAACTCGACCTAGCTAGGCGGAAAGCCTCAGCTTTTGAATGACCTGTGCATTCTGTTGAAAAATTATAAACAGACATAAACTGTTTGATGTTTTGTTGTGAGATTTCACAGTGGGATTGTCAGAACTCGAGACTCTAGATGTTCAATTCATCTGCTGATAAAGCATTTGGAGAAGGAAATGTGTAGGTGTCAACTTGCATGTACGCGTTGTCCAAAAGCATAGGTGTACCACTTCACGACATGCTTAAGTTTTGACTGAATTGGACTTTCCTCTGCTTCCTTCGGCTTATGGACAGCCTTTGTCCAAAAGTAAAAAGAGATGTGGCAAAGATGTCAACTGTTTGCTGGAGGAATCCAAAGTGACCATGTTCTAAGAGACCTTTGAAGGTCATGAAATTATTCCCTTAAGACTAGAGCTGGCTGCTTCATGCTTATCGTAAGCAAGCAAGGAGTCAGTAAGAGAGCTTTGGAGAATGTGGGCATCGATCCCACTACCTCTCGCATGCAAAGCGAGCGCTCTACCACTTGAGCTAATCCCCCTCTCAAGAGTTTATTCTTTTGATTGGAGTTTTAAGGAAAGCTTACGGATCAGCTCAGCCCGACTAGGAAATAATACCGAATCCAGCATTGACCCACAAGGTTTTCTCATGTTGGCATCATGATAAACATTGCCAAATTAGGTCTTGCCGTACCTGTCCGTGAATTTCACTGTGCCGAAACCGTTACGCTGTGAAAGCATGTTGCAAGAACATAAGGAAAGGTAACAGTCGTTGATAAAGTTTCGATTGCATCTCGACGTGGTTTATCTGCAGCTTGCCGAAATAGCTCAGTTGGGAGAGCGTTAGACTGAAGATCTAAAGGTCCCTGGTTCGATCCCGGGTTTCGGCATGAACTCGACCTAGCTAGGTGGAAAGCCTCAGCTTTTGAATGACCTGTGCATTCTGTTGAAAAAATTATAAACAGACATAAACTGTTTGATGTTTTGTTGTGAGATTTCACAGTGGGATTGTCAGAACTCGAGACTCTAGATGTTCAATTCATCTGCTGATAAAGCATTTGGAGAAGGAAATGTGTAGGTGTCAACTTGCATGTACGCGTTGTCCAAAAGCATAGGTGTACCACTTCACGACATGCTTAAGTTTTGACTGAATTGGACTTTCCTCTGCTTCCTTCGGCTTATGGACAGCCTTTGTCCAAAAGTAAAAAGAGATGTGGCAAAGATGTCAACTGTTTGCTGGAGGAATCCAAAGTGACCATGTTCTAAGAGACCTTTGAAGGTCATGAAATTATTCCCTTAAGACTAAAGCTGGCTGCTTCATGCTTATCGTAAGCAAGCAAGGAGTCAGTAAGAGAGCTTCGGAGAATGTGGGCATCGATCCCACTACCTCTCGCATGCAAAGCGAGCGCTCTACCACTTGAGCTAATCCCCCTCTCAAGAGTTTATTCTTTTGATTGGAGTTTTAAGGAAAGCTTACGGATCAGCTCAGCCCGACTAGGAAATAATACCGAATCCAGCATTGACCCACAAGGTTTTCTCATGTCGGCATCATGATAAACATTGCCAAATTAGGTCTTGCTGTACCTGTCCGTGAATTTCACTGTGCCGAAACCGTTACGCTGTGAAAGCATGTTGCAAGAACCTAAGGAAAGGTAACAGTCGTTGATAAAGTTTCGTTTGCATCTCGACGTGGTTTATCTGCAGCATGCCGAAATAGCTCAGTTGGGAGAGTGTTAGACTGAAGATCTAAAGGTCCCTGGTTCGATCCCGGGTTTCGGCATGAATTCGACCTAGCTAGGTGGAAAGCCTCAGCTTTTGAATGACCTGTGCATTCTGTTGAAAAATTATAAACAGACATAAACTGTTTGATGTTTTGTTGTGAGATTTCACAGTGGGATTGTCAGAACTCAAGACTCTAGATGTTCAATTCATCTGCTGATAAAGCATTTGGAGAAGGAAATGTGTAGGTGTCAACTTGCATGTACGCGTTGTCCAAAAGCATAGGTGTACCACTTCACGACATGCTTAAGTTTTGACTGAATTGGACTTTCCTCTGCTTCCTTCGGCTTATGGACAGTCTTTGTCCAAAAGTAAAAAGAGATGTGGCAAAGATGTCAACTGTTTGCTGGAGGAATCCAAAGTGACCATGTTCTAAGAGACCTTTGAAGGTCATGAAATGATTCCCTTAAGACTAGAGCTGGCTGCTTCATGCTTATCGTAAGCAAGCAAGGAGTCAGTAAGAGAGCTTTGGAGAATGTGGGCATCGATCCCACTACCTCTCGCATGCAAAGCGAGCGCTCTACCACTTGAGCTAATCCCCCTCTCAAGAGTTTATTCTTTTGATTGGAGTTTTAAGGAAAGCTTACGGATCAGCTCAGCCCGACTAGGAAATAATACCGAATCCAGCATTGACCCACAAGGTTTTCTCATGTTGGCATCATGATAAACATTGCCAAATTAGGTCTTGCCGTACCTGTCCGTGAATTTCACTGTGCCGAAACCGTTACGCTGTGAAAGCATGTTGCAAGAACCTAAGGAAAGGTAACAGTCGTTGATAAAGTTTCGATTGCATCTCGACGTGGTTTATCTGCAGCTTGCCGAAATAGCACAGTTGGGAGAGCGTTAGACTGAAGATCTAAAGGTCCCTGGTTCGATCCCGGGTTTCGGCATGAACTCGACCTAGCTAGGTGGAAAGCCTCAGCTTTTGAATGACCTGTGCATTCTGTTGAAAAAATTATAAACAGACATAAACTGTTTGATGTTTTGTTGTGAGATTTCACAGTGGGATTGTCAGAACTCGAGACTCTAGATGTTCAATTCATCTGCTGATAAAGCATTTGGAGAAGGAAATGTGTAGGTGTCAACTTGCATGTACGCGTTGTCCAAAAGCATAGGTGTACCACTTCACGACATGCTTAAGTTTTGACTGAATTGGACTTTCCTCTGCTTCCTTCGGCTTATGGACAGCCTTTGTCCAAAAGTAAAAAGAGATGTGGCAAAGATGTCAACTGTTTGCTGGAGGAATCCAAAGTGACCATGTTCTAAGAGACCTTTGAAGGTCATGAAATTATTCCCTTAAGACTAAAGCTGGCTGCTTCATGCTTATCGTAAGCAAGCAAGGAGTCAGTAAGAGAGCTTCGGAGAATGTGGGCATCGATCCCACTACCTCTCCCATGCAAAGCGAGCGCTCTACCACTTGAGCTAATCCCCCTCTCAAGAGTTTATTCTTTTGATTGGAGTTTTAAGGAAAGCTTACGGATCAGCTCAGCCCGACTAGGAAATAATACCGAATCCAGCATTGACCCACAAGGTTTTCTCATGTCGGCATCATGATAAACATTGCCAAATTAGGTCTTGCTGTACCTGTCCGTGAATTTCACTGTGCCGAAACCGTTACGCTGTGAAAGCATGTTGCAAGAACCTAAGGAAAGGTAACAGTCGTTGATAAAGTTTCGTTTGCATCTCGACGTGGTTTATCTGCAGCATGCCGAAATAGCTCAGTTGGGAGAGTGTTAGACTGAAGATCTAAAGGTCCCTGGTTCGATCCCGGGTTTCGGCATGAATTCGACCTAGCTAGGTGGAAAGCCTCAGCTTTTGAATGACCTGTGCATTCTGTTGAAAAATTATAAACAGACATAAACTGTTTGATGTTTTGTTGTGAGATTTCACAGTGGGATTGTCAGAACTCAAGACTCTAGATGTTCAATTCATCTGCTGATAAAGCATTTGGAGAAGGAAATGTGTAGGTGTCAACTTGCATGTACGCGTTGTCCAAAAGCATAGGTGTACCACTTCACGACATGCTTAAGTTTTGACTGAATTGGACTTTCCTCTGCTTCCTTCGGCTTATGGACAGTCTTTGTCCAAAAGTAAAAAGAGATGTGGCAAAGATGTCAACTGTTTGCTGGAGGAATCCAAAGTGACCATGTTCTAAGAGACCTTTGAAGGTCATGAAATGATTCCCTTAAGACTAGAGCTGGCTGCTTCATGCTTATCGTAAGCAAGCAAGGAGTCAGTAAGAGAGCTTTGGAGAATGTGGGCATCGATCCCACTACCTCTCGCATGCAAAGCGAGCGCTCTACCACTTGAGCTAATCCCCCTCTCAAGAGTTTATACTTTTGATTGGAGTTTTAAGGAAAGCTTACGGATCAGCTCAGCCCGACTAGGAAATAATACCGAATCCAGCATTGACCCACAAGGTTTTCTCATGTTGGCATCATGATAAACATTGCCAAATTAGGTCTTGCCGTACCTGTCCGTGAATTTCACTGTGCCGAAACCGTTACGCTGTGAAAGCATGTTGCAAGAACCTAAGGAAAGGTAACAGTCGTTGATAAAGTTTCGTTTGCATCTCGACGTGGTTTATCTGCAGCTTGCCGAAATAGCTCAGTTGGGAGAGCGTTAGACTGAAGATCTAAAGGTCCCTGGTTCGATCCCGGGTTTCGGCATGAACTCGACCTAGCTAGGCGGAAAGCCTCAGCTTTTGAATGACCTGTGCATTCTGTTGAAAAATTATAAACAGACATAAACTGTTTGATGTTTTGTTGTGAGATTTCACAGTGGGATTGTCAGAACTCGAGACTCTAGATGTTCAATTCATCTGCTGATAAAGCATTTGGAGAAGGAAATGTGTAGGTGTCAACTTGCATGTACGCGTTGTCCAAAAGCATAGGTGTACCACTTCACGACATGCTTAAGTTTTGACTGAATTGGACTTTCCTCTGCTTCCTTCGGCTTATGGACAGCCTTTGTCCAAAAGTAAAAAGAGATGTGGCAAAGATGTCAACTGTTTGCTGGAGGAATCCAAAGTGACCATGTTCTAAGAGACCTTTGAAGGTCATGAAATTATTCCCTTAAGACTAGAGCTGGCTGCTTCATGCTTATCGTAAGCAAGCAAGGAGTCAGTAAGAGAGCTTTGGAGAATGTGGGCATCGATCCCACTACCTCTCGCATGCAAAGCTAGCGCTCTACCACTTGAGCTAATCCCCCTCTCAAGAGTTTATCCTTTTGATTGGAGTTTTAAGGAAAGCTTACGGATCAGCTCAGCCCGACTAGGAAATAATACCGAATCCAGCATTGACCCACAAGGTTTTCTCATGTTGGCATCATGATAAACATTGCCAAATTAGGTCTTGCCATACCTGTCCGTGAATTTCACTGTGCCGAAACCGTTACGCTGTGAAAGCATGTTGCAAGAACCTAAGGAAAGGTAACAGTCGTTGATAAAGTTTCGTTTGCATCTCGACGTGGTTTATCTGCAGCTTGCCGAAATAGCTCAGTTGGGAGAGTGTTAGACTGGAGATCTAAAGGTCCCTGGTTCGATCCCGGGTTTCGGCATGAATTCGACCTAGCTAGGTGGAAAGCCTCAGCTTTTGAATGACCTGTGCATTCTGTTGAAAAATTATAAACAGACATAAACTGTTTGATGTTTTGTTGTGAGATTTCACAGTGGGATTGTCAGAACTCGAGACTCTAGATGTTCAATTCATCTGCTGATAAAGCATTTGGAGAAGGAAATGTGTAGGTGTCAACTTGCATGTACGCGTTGTCCAAAAGCATAGGTGTACCACTTCACGACATGCTTAAGTTTTGACTGAATTGGACTTTCCTCTGCTTCCTTCGGCTTATGGACAGCCTTTGTCCAAAAGTAAAAAGAGATGTGGCAAAGATGTCAACTGTTTGCTGGAGGAATCCAAAGTGACCATGTTCTAAGAGACCTTTGAAGGTCATGAAATTATTCCCTTAAGACTAAAGCTGGCTGCTTCATGCTTATCGTAAGCAAGCAAGGAGTAAGTAAGAGAGCTTTGGAGAATGTGGGCATCGATCCCACTACCTCTCGCATGCAAAGCGAGCGCTCTACCACTTGAGCTAATCCCCCTCTCAAGAGTTTATTCTTTTGATTGGAGTTTTAAGGAAAGCTTACGGATCAGCTCAGCCCGACTAGGAAATAATACCGAATCCAGCATTGACCCACAAGGTTTTCTCATGTTGGCATCATGATAAACATTGCCAAATTAGGTCTTGCTGTACCTGTCCGTGAATTTCACTGTGCCGAAACCGTTACGCTGTGAAAGCATGTTGCAAGAACCTAAGGAAAGGTAACAGTCGTTGATAAAGTTTCGTTTGCATCTCGACGTGGTTTATCCGCAGCTTGCAGGAATAGCTCAGTTGGGAGAGCGTTAGACTGAAGATCTAAAGGTCCCTGGTTCGATCCCGGGTTTCGGCATGAACTCGACCTAGCTAGGCGGAAAGGCTCAGCTTTTGAATGACCTGTGCATTCTGTTGAAAAATTATAAACAGACATAAACTGTTTGATGTTTTGTTGTGAGATTTCACAGTGGGATTGTCAGAACTCGAGACTCTAGATGTTCAATTCATCTGCTGATAAAGCATTTGGAGAAGGAAATGTGTAGGTGTCAACTTGCATGTACGCGTTGTCCAAAAGCATAGGTGTACCACTTCACGACATGCTTAAGTTTTGACTGAATTGGACTTTCCTCTGCTTCCTTCGGCTTATGGACAGCCTTTGTCCAAAAGTAAAAAGAGATGTGGCAAAGATGTCAACTGTTTGCTGGAGGAATCCAAAGTGACCATGTTCTAAGAGACCTTTGAAGGTCATGAAATTATTCCCTTAAGACTAAAGCTGGCTGCTTCATGCTTATCGTAAGCAAGCAAGGAGTAAGTAAGAGAGCTTTGGAGAATGTGGGCATCGATCCCACTACCTCTCGCATGCAAAGTGAGCGCTCTACCACTTGAGCTAATCCCCCTCTCAAGAGTTTATTCTTTTGATTGGAGTTTTAAGGAAAGCTTACGGATCAGCTCAGCCCGACTAGGAAATAATACCGAATCCAGCATTGACCCACAAGGTTTTCTCATGTTGGCATCATGATAAACATTGCCAAATTAGGTCTTGCTGTACCTGTCCGTGAATTTCACTGTGCCGAAACCGTTACGCTGTGAAAGCATGTTGCAAGAACCTAAGGAAAGGTAACAGTCGTTGATAAAGTTTCGTTTGCATCTCGACGTGGTTTATCTGCAGTTTGCAGGAATAGCTCAGTTGGGAGAGCGTTAGACTGAAGATCTAAAGGTCCCTGGTTCGATCCCGGGTTTCGGCATGAACTCGACCTAGCTAGGCGGAAAGGCTCAGCTTTTGAATGACCTGTGCATTCTGTTGAAAAATTATAAACAGACATAAACTGTTTGATGTTTTGTTGTGAGATTTCACAGTGGGATTGTCAGAACTCGAGACTCTAGATGTTCAATTCATCTGCTGATAAAGCATTTGGAGAAGGAAATGTGTAGGTGTCAACTTGCATGTACGCGTTGTCCAAAAGCATAGGTGTACCACTTCACGACATGCTTAAGTTTTGACTGAATTGGACTTTCCTCTGCTTCCTTCGGCTTATGGACAGCCTTTGTCCAAAAGTAAAAAGAGATGTGGCAAAGATGTCAACTGTTTGCTGGAGGAATCCAAAGTGACCATGTTCTAAGAGACCTTTGAAGGTCATGAAATTATTCCCTTAAGACTAAAGCTGGCTGCTTCATGCTTATCGTAAGCAAGCAAGGAGTCAGTAAGAGAGCTTTGGAGAATGTGAACATCGATCCCACTACCTCTCGCATGCAAAGCGAGCGCTCTACCACTTGAGCTAATCCCCCTCTCAAGAGTTTATTCTTTTGATTGGAGTTTTAAGGAAAGCTTACGGATCAGCTCAGCCCGACTAGGAAATAATACCGAATCCAGCATTGACCCACAAGGTTTTCTCATGTCGGCATCATGATAAACATTGCCAAATTAGGTCTTGCTGTACCTGTCCGTGAATTTCACTGTGCCGAAACCGTTACGCTGTGAAAGCATGTTGCAAGAACCTAAGGAAAGGTAAAAGTCGTTGATAAAGTTTCGTTTGCATCTCGACGTGGTTTATCTGCAGCTTGCCGAAATAGCTCAGTTGGGAGAGCGTTAGACTGAAGATCTAAAGGTCCCTGCTTCGATCCCGGGTTTCGGCATGAATTCGACCTAGCTAGGTGGAAAGCCTCAGCTTTTGAATGACCTGTGCATTCTGTTGAAAAATTATAAACAGACATAAACTGTTTGATGTTTTGTTGTGAGATTTCACAGTGGGATTGTCAGAACTCAAGACTCTAGATGTTCAATTCATCTGCTGATAAAGCATTTGGAGAAGGAAATGTGTAGGTGTCAACTTGCATGTACGCGTTGTCCAAAAGCATAGGTGTACCACTTCACGACATGCTTAAGTTTTGACTGAATTGGACTTTCCTCTGCTTCCTTCGGCTTATGGACAGCCTTTGTCCAAAAGTAAAAAGAGATGTGGCAAAGATGTCAACTGTTTGCTGGAGGAATCCAAAGTGACCATGTTCTAAGAGACCTTTGAAGGTCATGAAATGATTCCCTTAAGACTAGAGCTGGCTGCTTCATGCTTATCGTAAGCAAGCAAGGAGTCAGTAAGAGAGCTTTGGAGAATGTGGGCATCGATCCCACTACCTCTCGCATGCAAAGCGAGCGCTCTACCACTTGAGCTAATCCCCCTCTCAAGAGTTTATACTTTTGATTGGAGTTTTAAGGAAAGCTTACGGATCAGCTCAGCCCGACTAGGAAATAATACCGAATCCAGCATTGACCCACAAGGTTTTCTCATGTTGGCATCATGATAAACATTGCCAAATTAGGTCTTGCCGTACCTGTCCGTGAATTTCACTGTGCCGAAACCGTTACGCTGTGAAAGCATGTTGCAAGAACCTAAGGAAAGGTAACAGTCGTTGATAAAGTTTCGTTTGCATCTCGACGTGGTTTATCTGCAGCTTGCCGAAATAGCTCAGTTGGGAGAGCGTTAGACTGAAGATCTAAAGGTCCCTGGTTCGATCCCGGGTTTCGGCATGAACTCGACCTAGCTAGGCGGAAAGCCTCAGCTTTTGAATGACCTGTGCATTCTGTTGAAAAATTATAAACAGACATAAACTGTTTGATGTTTTGTTGTGAGATTTCACAGTGGGATTGTCAGAACTCGAGACTCTAGATGTTCAATTCATCTGCTGATAAAGCATTTGGAGAAGGAAATGTGTAGGTGTCAACTTGCATGTACGCGTTGTCCAAAAGCATAGGTGTACCACTTCACGACATGCTTAAGTTTTGACTGAATTGGACTTTCCTCTGCTTCCTTCGGCTTATGGACAGCCTTTGTCCAAAAGTAAAAAGAGATGTGGCAAAGATGTCAACTGTTTGCTGGAGGAATCCAAAGTGACCATGTTCTAAGAGACCTTTGAAGGTCATGAAATTATTCCCTTAAGACTAGAGCTGGCTGCTTCATGCTTATCGTAAGCAAGCAAGGAGTCAGTAAGAGAGCTTTGGAGAATGTGGGCATCGATCCCACTACCTCTCGCATGCAAAGCGAGCGCTCTACCACTTGAGCTAATCCCCCTCTCAAGAGTTTATTCTTTTGATTGGAGTTTTAAGGAAAGCTTACGGATCAGCTCAGCCCGACTAGGAAATAATACCGAATCCAGCATTGACCCACAAGGTTTTCTCATGTTGGCATCATGATAAACATTGCCAAATTAGGTCTTGCCGTACCTGTCCGTGAATTTCACTGTGCCGAAACCGTTACGCTGTGAAAGCATGTTGCAAGAACCTAAGGAAAGGTAACAGTCGTTGATAAAGTTTCGATTGCATCTCGACGTGGTTTATCTGCAGCTTGCCGAAATAGCTCAGTTGGGAGAGCGTTAGACTGAAGATCTAAAGGTCCCTGGTTCGATCCCGGGTTTCGGCATGAACTCGACCTAGCTAGGTGGAAAGCCTCAGCTTTTGAATGACCTGTGCATTCTGTTGAAAAAATTATAAACAGACATAAACTGTTTGATGTTTTGTTGTGAGATTTCACAGTGGGATTGTCAGAACTCGAGACTCTAGATGTTCAATTCATCTGCTGATAAAGCATTTGGAGAAGGAAATGTGTAGGTGTCAACTTGCATGTACGCGTTGTCCAAAAGCATAGGTGTACCACTTCACGACATGCTTAAGTTTTGACTGAATTGGACTTTCCTCTGCTTCCTTCGGCTTATGGACAGCCTTTGTCCAAAAGTAAAAAGAGATGTGGCAAAGATGTCAACTGTTTGCTGGAGGAATCCAAAGTGACCATGTTCTAAGAGACCTTTGAAGGTCATGAAATTATTCCCTTAAGACTAAAGCTGGCTGCTTCATGCTTATCGTAAGCAAGCAAGGAGTCAGTAAGAGAGCTTTGGAGAATGTGGGCATCGATCCCACTACCTCTCGCATGCAAAGCGAGCGCTCTACCACTTGAGCTAATCCCCCTCTCAAGAGTTTATTCTTTTGATTGGAGTTTTAAGGAAAGCTTACGGATCAGCTCAGCCCGACTAGGAAATAATACCGAATCCAGCATTGACCCACAAGGTTTTCTCATGTTGGCATCATGATAAACATTGCCAAATTAGGTCTTGCTGTACCTGTCCGTGAATTTCACTGTGCCGAAACCGTTACGCTGTGAAAGCATGTTGCAAGAACCTAAGGAAAGGTAACAGTCGTTGATAAAGTTTCGTTTGCATCTCGACGTGGTTTATCTGCAGTTTGCCGGAATAGCTCAGTTGGGAGAGCGTTAGACTGAAGATCTAAAGGTCCCTGGTTCGATCCCGGGTTTCAGCATGAACTCGACCTAGCTAGGCGGAAAGCCTCAGCTTTTGAATGACCTGTGCATTCAGTTGAAAAATTATAAACAGACATAAACTGTTTGATGTTTTGTTGTGAGATTTCACAGTGCGATTGTCAGAACTCGAGACTCTAGATGTTCAATTCATCTGCTGATAAAGCATTTGGAGAAGGAAATGTGTAGGTGTCAACTTGCATGTACGCGTTGTCCAAAAGCATAGGTGTACCACTTCACGACATGCTTAAGTTTTGACTGAATTGGACTTTCCTCTGCTTCCTTCGGCTTATGGACAGCCTTTGTCCAAAAGTAAAAAGAGATGTGGCAAAGATGTCAACTGTTTGCTGGAGGAATCCAAAGTGACCATGTTCTAAGAGACCTTTGAAGGTCATGAAATTATTCCCTTAAGACTAAAGCTGGCTGCTTCATGCTTATCGTAAGCAAGCAAGGAGTCAGTAAGAGAGCTTTGGAGAATGTGGGCATCGATCCCACTACCTCTCGCATGCAAAGCGAGCGCTCTACCACTTGAGCTAATACCCCTCTCAAGAGTTTATTCTTTTGATTGGAGTTTTAAGGAAAGCTTACGGATCAGCTCAGCCCGACTAGGAAATAATACCGAATCCAGCATTGACCCACAAGGTTTTCTCATGTTGGCATCATGATAAACATTGCCAAATTAGGTCTTGCCGTACCTGTCCGTGAATTTCACTGTGCCGAAACCGTTACGCTGTGAAAGCATGTTGCAAGAACCTAAGGAAAGGTAACAGTCGTTGATAAAGTTTCGATTGCATCTCGACGTGGTTTATCTGCAGCTTGCCGAAATAGCTCAGTTGGGAGAGCGTTAGACTGAAGATCTAAAGGTCCCTGGTTCGATCCCGGGTTTCGGCATGAACTCGACCTAGCTAGGTGGAAAGCCTCAGCTTTTGAATGACCTGTGCATTCTGTTGAAAAAATTATAAACAGACATAAACTGTTTGATGTTTTGTTGTGAGATTTCACAGTGGGATTGTCAGAACTCGAGACTCTAGATGTTCAATTCATCTGCTGATAAAGCATTTGGAGAAGGAAATGTGTAGGTGTCAACTTGCATGTACGCGTTGTCCAAAAGCATAGGTGTACCACTTCACGACATGCTTAAGTTTTGACTGAATTGGACTTTCCTCTGCTTCCTTCGGCTTATGGACAGCCTTTGTCCAAAAGTAAAAAGAGATGTGGCAAAGATGTCAACTGTTTGCTGGAGGAATCCAAAGTGACCATGTTCTAAGAGACCTTTGAAGGTCATGAAATTATTCCCTTAAGACTAAAGCTGGCTGCTTCATGCTTATCGTAAGCAAGCAAGGAGTCAGTAAGAGAGCTTTGGAGAATGTGGGCATCGATCCCACTACCTCTCACATGCAAAGCAAGCGCTCTACCACTTGAGCTAATCCCCCTCTCAAGAGTTTATTCTTTTGATTGGAGTTTTAAGGAAAGCTTACGGATCAGCTCAGCCCGACTAGGAAATAATACCGAATCCAGCATTGACCCACAAGGTTTTCTCATGTTGGCATCATGATAAACATTGCCAAATTAGGTCTTGCTGTACCTGTCCGTGAATTTCACTGTGCCGAAACCGTTACGCTGTGAAAGCATGTTGCAAGAACCTAAGGAAAGGTAACAGTCGTTGATAAAGTTTCGTTTGCATCTCGACGTGGTTTATCTGCAGCTTGCCGAAATAGCTCAGTTGGGAGAGCGTTAGACTGAAGATCTAAAGGTCCCTGGTTCGATCCCGGGTTTCGGCATGAATTCGACCTAGCTAGGTGGAAAGCCTCAGCTTTTGAATGACCTGTGCATTCTGTTGAAAAATTATAAACAGACATAAACTGTTTGATGTTTTGTTGTGAGATTTCACAGTGGGATTGTCAGAACTCAAGACTCTAGATGTTCAATTCATCTGCTGATAAAGCATTTGGAGAAGGAAATGTGTAGGTGTCAACTTGCATGTACGCGTTGTCCAAAAGCATAGGTGTACCACTTCACGACATGCTTAAGTTTTGACTGAATTGGACTTTCCTCTGCTTCCTTCGGCTTATGGACAGCCTTTGTCCAAAAGTAAAAAGAGATGTGGCAAAGATGTCAACTGTTTGCTGGAGGAATCCAAAGTGACCATGTTCTAAGAGACCTTTGAAGGTCATGAAATTATTCCCTTAAGACTAAAGCTGGCTGCTTCATGCTTATCGTAAGCAAGCAAGGAGTCAGTAAGAGAGCTTTGGAGAATGTGGGCATCGATCCCACTACCTCTCGCATGCAAAGCGAGCGCTCTACCACTTGAGCTAATCCCCCTCTCAAGAGTTTATTCTTTTGATTGGAGTTTTAAGGAAAGCTTACGGATCAGCTCAGCCCGACTAGGAAATAATACCGAATCCAGCATTGACCCACAAGGTTTTCTCATGTCGGCATCATGATAAACATTGCCAAATTAGGTCTTGCTGTACCTGTCCGTGAATTTCACTGTGCCGAAACCGTTACGCTGTGAAAGCATGTTGCAAGAACCTAAGGAAAGGTAACAGTCGTTGATAAAGTTTCGTTTGCATCTCGACGTGGTTTATCTGCAGTTTGCCGGAATAGCTCAGTTGGGAGAGCGTTAGACTGAAGATCTAAAGGTCCCTGGTTCGATCCCGGGTTTCGGCATGAACTCGACCTAGCTAGGCGGAAAGCCTCAGCTTTTGAATGACCTGTGCATTCAGTTGAAAAATTATAAACAGACATAAACTGTTTGATGTTTTGTTGTGAGATTTCACAGTGGGATTGTCAGAACTCGAGACTCTAGATGTTCAATTCATCTGCTGATAAAGCATTTGGAGAAGGAAATGTGTAGGTGTCAACTTGCATGTACGCGTTGTCCAAAAGCATAGGTGTACCACTTCACGACATGCTTAAGTTTTGACTGAACTGGACTTTCCTCTGCTTCCTTCGGCTTATGGACAGCCTTTGTCCAAAAGTAAAAAGAGATGTGGCAAAGATGTCAACTGTTTGCTGGAGGAATCCAAAGTGACCATGTTCTAAGAGACCTTTGAAGGTCATGAAATTATTCCCTTAAGACTAAAGCTGGCTGCTTCATGCTTATCGAAAGCAAGCAAGGAGTCAGTAAGAGAGCTTTGGAGAATGTGGGCATCGATCCCACTACCTCTCGCATGCAAAGCGAGCGCTCTACCACTTGAGCTAATCCCCCTCTCAAGAGTTTATTCTTTTGATTGGAGTTTTAAGGAAAGCTTACGGATCAGCTCAGCCCGACTAGGAAATAATACCGAATCCAGCATTGACCCACAAGGTTTTCTCATGTTGGCATCATGATAAACATTGCCAAATTAGGTCTTGCCGTACCTGTCCGTGAATTTCACTGTGCCGAAACCGTTACGCTGTGAAAGCATGTTGCAAGAACCTAAGGAAAGGTAACAGTCGTTGATAAAGTTTCGATTGCATCTCGACGTGGTTTATCTGCAGCTTGCCGAAATAGCTCAGTTGGGAGAGCGTTAGACTGAAGATCTAAAGGTCCCTGGTTCGATCCCGGGTTTCGGCATGAACTCGACCTAGCTAGGTGGAAAGCCTCAGCTTTTGAATGACCTGTGCATTCTGTTGAAAAAATTATAAACAGACATAAACTGTTTGATGTTTTGTTGTGAGATTTCACAGTGGGATTGTCAGAACTCGAGACTCTAGATGTTCAATTCATCTGCTGATAAAGCATTTGGAGAAGGAAATGTGTAGGTGTCAACTTGCATGTACGCGTTGTCCAAAAGCATAGGTGTACCACTTCACGACATGCTTAAGTTTTGACTGAATTGGACTTTCCTCTGCTTCCTTCGGCTTATGGACAGCCTTTGTCCAAAAGTAAAAAGAGATGTGGCAAAGATGTCAACTGTTTGCTGGAGGAATCCAAAGTGACCATGTTCTAAGAGACCTTTGAAGGTCATGAAATTATTCCCTTAAGACTAAAGCTGGCTGCTTCATGCTTATCGTAAGCAAGCAAGGAGTCAGTAAGAGAGCTTTGGAGAATGTGGGCATCGATCCCACTACCTCTCGCATGCAAAGCGAGCGCTCTACCACTTGAGCTAATCCCCCTCTCAAGAGTTTATTCTTTTGATTGGAGTTTTAAGGAAAGCTTACGGATCAGCTCAGCCCGACTAGGAAATAATACCGAATCCAGCATTGACCCACAAGGTTTTCTCATGTTGGCATCATGATAAACATTGCCAAATTAGGTCTTGCTGTACCTGTCCGTGAATTTCACTGTGCCGAAACCGTTACGCTGTGAAAGCATGTTGCAAGAACCTAAGGAAAGGTAACAGTCGTTGATAAAGTTTCGTTTGCATCTCGACGTGGTTTATCTGCAGTTTGCCGGAATAGCTCAGTTGGGAGAGCGTTAGACTGAAGATCTAAAGGTCCCTGGTTCGATCCCGGGATTCAGCATGAACTCGACCTAGCTAGGCGGAAAGCCTCAGCTTTTGAATGACCTGTGCATTCAGTTGAAAAATTATAAACAGACATAAACTGTTTGATGTTTTGTTGTGAGATTTCACAGTGCGATTGTCAGAACTCGAGACTCTAGATGTTCAATTCATCTGCTGATAAAGCATTTGGAGAAGGAAATGTGTAGGTGTCAACTTGCATGTACGCGTTGTCCAAAAGCATAGGTGTACCACTTCACGACATGCTTAAGTTTTGACTGAATTGGACTTTCCTCTGCTTCCTTCGGCTTATGGACAGCCTTTGTCCAAAAGTAAAAAGAGATGTGGCAAAGATGTCAACTGTTTGCTGGAGGAATCCAAAGTGACCATGTTCTAAGAGACCTTTGAAGGTCATGAAATTATTCCCTTAAGACTAAAGCTGGCTGCTTCATGCTTATCGTAAGCAAGCAAGGAGTCAGTAAGAGAGCTTTGGAGAATGTGGGCATCGATCCCACTACCTCTCGCATGCAAAGCGAGCGCTCTACCACTTGAGCTAATCCCCCTCTCAAGAGTTTATTCTTTTGATTGGAGTTTTAAGGAAAGCTTACGGATCAGCTCAGCCCGACTAGGAAATAATACCGAATCCAGCATTGACCCACAAGGTTTTCTCATGTTGGCATCATGATAAACATTGCCAAATTAGGTCTTGCCGTACCTGTCCGTGAATTTCACTGTGCCGAAACCGTTACGCTGTGAAAGCATGTTGCAAGAACCTAAGGAAAGGTAACAGTCGTTGATAAAGTTTCGATTGCATCTCGACGTGGTTTATCTGCAGCTTGCCGAAATAGCTCAGTTGGGAGAGCGTTAGACTGAAGATCTAAAGGTCCCTGGTTCGATCCCGGGTTTCGGCATGAACTCGACCTAGCTAGGTGGAAAGCCTCAGCTTTTGAATGACCTGTGCATTCTGTTGAAAAAATTATAAACAGACATAAACTGTTTGATGTTTTGTTGTGAGATTTCACAGTGGGATTGTCAGAACTCGAGACTCTAGATGTTCAATTCATCTGCTGATAAAGCATTTGGAGAAGGAAATGTGTAGGTGTCAACTTGCATGTACGCGTTGTCCAAAAGCATAGGTGTACCACTTCACGACATGCTTAAGTTTTGACTGAATTGGACTTTCCTCTGCTTCCTTCGGCTTATGGACAGCCTTTGTCCAAAAGTAAAAAGAGATGTGGCAAAGATGTCAACTGTTTGCTGGAGGAATCCAAAGTGACCATGTTCTAAGAGACCTTTGAAGGTCATGAAATTATTCCCTTAAGACTAAAGCTGGCTGCTTCATGCTTATCGTAAGCAAGCAAGGAGTCAGTAAGAGAGCTTTGGAGAATGTGGGCATCGATCCCACTACCTCTCGCATGCAAAGCGAGCGCTCTACCACTTGAGCTAATCCCCCTCTCAAGAGTTTATTCTTTTGATTGGAGTTTTAAGGAAAGCTTACGGATCAGCTCAGCCCGACTAGGAAATAATACCGAATCCAGCATTGACCCACAAGGTTTTCTCATGTTGGCATCATGATAAACATTGCCAAATTAGGTCTTGCCGTACCTGTCCGTGAATTTCACTGTGCCGAAACCGTTACGCTGTGAAAGCATGTTGCAAGAACCTAAGGAAAGGTAACAGTCGTTGATAAAGTTTCGATTGCATCTCGACGTGGTTTATCTGCAGCTTGCCGAAATAGCTCAGTTGGGAGAGCGTTAGACTGAAGATCTAAAGGTCCCTGGTTCGATCCCGGGTTTCGGCATGAACTCGACCTAGCTAGGTGGAAAGCCTCAGCTTTTGAATGACCTGTGCATTCTGTTGAAAAAATTATAAACAGACATAAACTGTTTGATGTTTTGTTGTGAGATTTCACAGTGGGATTGTCAGAACTCGAGACTCTAGATGTTCAATTCATCTGCTGATAAAGCATTTGGAGAAGGAAATGTGTAGGTGTCAACTTGCATGTACGCGTTGTCCAAAAGCATAGGTGTACCACTTCACGACATGCTTAAGTTTTGACTGAATTGGACTTTCCTCTGCTTCCTTCGGCTTATGGACAGCCTTTGTCCAAAAGTAAAAAGAGATGTGGCAAAGATGTCAACTGTTTGCTGGAGGAATCCAAAGTGACCATGTTCTAAGAGACCTTTGAAGGTCATGAAATTATTCCCTTAAGACTAAAGCTGGCTGCTTCATGCTTATCGTAAGCAAGCAAGGAGTCAGTAAGAGAGCTTTGGAGAATGTGGGCATCGATCCCACTACCTCTCGCATGCAAAGCGAGCGCTCTACCACTTGAGCTAATCCCCCTCTCAAGAGTTTATTCTTTTGATTGGAGTTTTAAGGAAAGCTTACGGATCAGCTCAGCCCGACTAGGAAATAATACCGAATCCAGCATTGACCCACAAGGTTTTCTCATGTTGGCATCATGATAAACATTGCCAAATTAGGTCTTGCTGTACCTGTCCGTGAATTTCACTGTGCCGAAACCGTTACGCTGTGAAAGCATGTTGCAAGAACCTAAGGAAAGGTAACAGTCGTTGATAAAGTTTCGTTTGCATCTCGACGTGGTTTATCTGCAGTTTGCCGGAATAGCTCAGTTGGGAGAGCGTTAGACTGAAGATCTAAAGGTCCCTGGTTCGATCCCGGGTTTCAGCATGAACTCGACCTAGCTAGGCGGAAAGCCTCAGCTTTTGAATGACCTGTGCATTCAGTTGAAAAATTATAAACAGACATAAACTGTTTGATGTTTTGTTGTGAGATTTCACAGTGGGATTGTCAGAACTCAAGACTCTAGATGTTCAATTCATCTGCTGATAAAGCATTTGGAGAAGGAAATGTGTAGGTGTCAACTTGCATGTACGCGTTGTCCAAAAGCATAGGTGTACCACTTCACGACATGCTTAAGTTTTGACTGAATTGGACTTTCCTCTGCTTCCTTCGGCTTATGGACAGCCTTTGTCCAAAAGTAAAAAGAGATGTGGCAAAGATGTCAACTGTTTGCTGGAGGAATCCAAAGTGACCATGTTCTAAGAGACCTTTGAAGGTCATGAAATTATTCCCTTAAGACTAAAGCTGGCTGCTTCATGCTTATCGTAAGCAAGCAAGGAGTCAGTAAGAGAGCTTTGGAGAATGTGGGCATCGATCCCACTACCTCTCGCATGCAAAGCGAGCGCTCTACCACTTGAGCTAATCCCCCTCTCGAGAGTTTATTCTTTTGATTGGAGTTTTAAGGAAAGCTTACGGATCAGCTCAGCCCGACTAGGAAATAATACCGAATCCAGCATTGACCCACAAGGTTTTCTCATGTCGGCATCATGATAAACATTGCCAAATTAGGTCTTGCTGTACCTGTCCGTGAATTTCACTGTGCCGAAACCGTTACGCTGTGAAAGCATGTTGCAAGAACCTAAGGAAAGGTAACAGTCGTTGATAAAGTTTCGTTTGCATCTCGACGTGGTTTATCTGCAGTTTGCCGGAATAGCTCAGTTGGGAGAGCGTTAGACTGAAGATCTAAAGGTCCCTGGTTCGATCCCGGGTTTCGGCATGAACTCGACCTAGCTAGGCGGAAAGCCTCAGCTTTTGAATGACCTGTGCATTCAGTTGAAAAATTATAAACAGACATAAACTGTTTGATGTTTTGTTGTGAGATTTCACAGTGGGATTGTCAGAACTTGAGACTCTAGATGTTCAATTTATCTGCTGATAAAGCATTTGGAGAAGGAAATGTGTAGGTGTCAACTTGCATGTACGCGTTGTCCAAAAGCATAGGTGTACCACTTCACGACATGCTTAAGTTTTGACTGAACTGGACTTTCCTCTGCTTCCTTCGGCTTATGGACAGCCTTTGTCCAAAAGTAAAAAGAGATGTGGCAAAGATGTCAACTGTTTGCTGGAGGAATCCAAAGTGACCATGTTCTAAGAGACCTTTGAAGGTCATGAAATTATTCCCTTAAGACTAAAGCTGGCTGCTTCATGCTTATCGTAAGCAAGCAAGGAGTCAGTAAGAGAGCTTTGGAGAATGTGGGCATCGATCCCACTACCTCTCGCATGCAAAGCGAGCGCTCTACCACTTGAGCTAATCTCCCTCTCAAGAGTTTATTCTTTTGATTGGAGTTTTAAGGAAAGCTTACGGATCAGCTCAGCCCGACTAGGAAATAATACCGAATCCAGCATTGACCCACAAGGTTTTCTCATGTTGGCATCATGATAAACATTGCCAAATTAGGTCTTGCCGTATCTGTCCGTGAATTTCACTGTGCCGAAACCGTTACGCTGTGAAAGCATGTTGCAAGAACCTAAGGAAAGGTAACAGTCGTTGATAAAGTTTCGATTGCATCTCGACGTGGTTTATCTGCAGCTTGCCGAAATAGCTCAGTTGGGAGAGCGTTAGACTGAAGATCTAAAGGTCCCTGGTTCGATCCCGGGTTTCGGCATGAACTCGACCTAGCTAGGTGGAAAGCCTCAGCTTTTGAATGACCTGTGCATTCTGTTGAAAAAATTATAAACAGACATAAACTGTTTGATGTTTTGTTGTGAGATTTCACAGTGGGATTGTCAGAACTCGAGACTCTAGATGTTCAATTCATCTGCTGATAAAGCATTTGGAGAAGGAAATGTGTAGGTGTCAACTTGCATGTACGCGTTGTCCAAAAGCATAGGTGTACCACTTCACGACATGCTTAAGTTTTGACTGAATTGGACTTTCCTCTGCTTCCTTCGGCTTATGGACAGCCTTTGTCCAAAAGTAAAAAGAGATGTGGCAAAGATGTCAACTGTTTGCTGGAGGAATCCAAAGTGACCATGTTCTAAGAGACCTTTGAAGGTCATGAAATTATTCCCTTAAGACTAAAGCTGGCTGCTTCATGCTTATCGTAAGCAAGCAAGGAGTCAGTAAGAGAGCTTTGGAGAATGTGGGCATCGATCCCACGACCTCTCGCATGCAAAGCAAGCGCTCTACCACTTGAGCTAATCCCCCTCTCAAGAGTTTATTCTTTTGATTGGAGTTTTAAGGAAAGCTTACGGATCAGCTCAGCCCGACTAGGAAATAATACCGAATCCAGCATTGACCCACAAGGTTTTCTCATGTTGGCATCATGATAAACATTGCCAAATTAGGTCTTGCTGTACCTGTCCGTGAATTTCACTGTGCCGAAACCGTTACGCTGTGAAAGCATGTTGCAAGAACCTAAGGAAAGGTAACAGTCGTTGATAAAGTTTCGTTTGCATCTCGACGTGGTTTATCTGCAGCTTGCCGAAATAGCTCAGTTGGGAGAGCGTTAGACTGAAGATCTAAAGGTCCCTGGTTCGATCCCGGGTTTCGGCATGAATTCGACCTAGCTAGGTGGAAAGCCTCAGCTTTTGAATGACCTGTGCATTCTGTTGAAAAATTATAAACAGACATAAACTGTTTGATGTTTTGTTGTGAGATTTCACAGTGGGATTGTCAGAACTCAAGACTCTAGATGTTCAATTCATCTGCTGATAAAGCATTTGGAGAAGGAAATGTGTAGGTGTCAACTTGCATGTACGCGTTGTCCAAAAGCATAGGTGTACCACTTCACGACATGCTTAAGTTTTGACTGAATTGGACTTTCCTCTGCTTCCTTCGGCTTATGGACAGCCTTTGTCCAAAAGTAAAAAGAGATGTGGCAAAGATGTCAACTGTTTGCTGGAGGAATCCAAAGTGACCATGTTCTAAGAGACCTTTGAAGGTCATGAAATTATTCCCTTAAGATTTAAGCTGGCTGCTTCATGCTTATCGTAAGCAAGCAAGGAGTCAGTAAGAGAGCTTTGGAGAATGTGGGCATCGATCCCACTACCTCTCGCATGCAAAGCGAGCGCTCTACCACTTGAGCTAATCCCCCTCTCAAGAGTTTATTCTTTTGATTGGAGTTTTAAGGAAAGCTTACGGATCAGCTCAGCCCGACTAGGAAATAATACCGAATCCAGCATTGACCCACAAGGTTTTCTCATGTTGGCATCATGATAAACATTGCCAAATTAGGTCTTGCTGTACCTGTCCGTGAATTTCACTGTGCCGAAACCGTTACGCTGTGAAAGCATGTTGCAAGAACCTAAGGAAAGGTAACAGTCGTTGATAAAGTTTCGTTTGCATCTCGACGTGGTTTATCTGCAGCTTGCCGAAATAGCTCAGTTGGGAGAGCGTTAGACTGAAGATCTAAAGGTCCCTGGTTCGATCCCGGGTTTCGGCATGAATTCGACCTAGCTAGGTGGAAAGCCTCAGCTTTTGAATGACCTGTGCATTCTGTTGAAAAATTATAAACAGACATAAACTGTTTGATGTTTTGTTGTGAGATTTCACAGTGGGATTGTCAGAACTCAAGACTCTAGATGTTCAATTCATCTGCTGATAAAGCATTTGGAGAAGGAAATGTGTAGGTGTCAACTTGCATGTACGCGTTGTCCAAAAGCATAGGTGTACCACTTCACGACATGCTTAAGTTTTGACTGAATTGGACTTTCCTCTGCTTCCTTCGGCTTATGGACAGCCTTTGTCCAAAAGTAAAAAGAGATGTGGCAAAGATGTCAACTGTTTGCTGGAGGAATCCAAAGTGACCATGTTCTAAGAGACCTTTGAAGGTCATGAAATTATTCCCTTAAGACTAAAGCTGGCTGCTTCATGCTTATCGTAAGCAAGCAAGGAGTCAGTAAGAGAGCTTTGGAGAATGTGGGCATCGATCCCACTACCTCTCGCATGCAAAGCGAGCGCTCTACCACTTGAGCTAATCCCCCTCTCGAGAGTTTATTCTTTTGATTGGAGTTTTAAGGAAAGCTTACGGATCAGCTCAGCCCGACTAGGAAATAATACCGAATCCAGCATTGACCCACAAGGTTTTCTCATGTCGGCATCATGATAAACATTGCCAAATTAGGTCTTGCTGTACCTGTCCGTGAATTTCACTGTGCCGAAACCGTTACGCTGTGAAAGCATGTTGCAAGAACCTAAGGAAAGGTAACAGTCGTTGATAAAGTTTCGTTTGCATCTCGACGTGGTTTATCTGCAGTTTGCCGGAATAGCTCAGTTGGGAGAGCGTTAGACTGAAGATCTAAAGGTCCCTGGTTCGATCCCGGGTTTCGGCATGAACTCGACCTAGCTAGGCGGAAAGCCTCAGCTTTTGAATGACCTGTGCATTCAGTTGAAAAATTATAAACAGACATAAACTGTTTGATGTTTTGTTGTGAGATTTCACAGTGGGATTGTCAGAACTCGAGACTCTAGATGTTCAATTCATCTGCTGATAAAGCATTTGGAGAAGGAAATGTGTAGGTGTCAACTTGCATGTACGCGTTGTCCAAAAGCATAGGTGTACCACTTCACGACATGCTTAAGTTTTGACTGAACTGGACTTTCCTCTGCTTCCTTCGGCTTATGGACAGCCTTTGTCCAAAAGTAAAAAGAGATGTGGCAAAGATGTCAACTGTTTGCTGGAGGAATCCAAAGTGACCATGTTCTAAGAAGACCTTTGAAGGTCATGAAATTATTCCCTTAAGACTAAAGCTGGCTGCTTCATGCTTATCGTAAGCAAGCAAGGAGTCAGTAAGAGAGCTTTGGAGAATGTGGGCATCGATCCCACTACCTCTCGCATGCAAAGCGAGCGCTCTACCACTTGAGCTAATCCCCCTCTCGAGAGTTTATTCTTTTGATTGGAGTTTTAAGGAAAGCTTACGGATCAGCTCAGCCCGACTAGAAAATAATACCGAATCCAGCATTGACCCACAAGGTTTTCTCATGTCAGCATCATGATAAACATTGCCAAATTAGGTCTTGCTGTACCTGTCCGTGAATTTCACTGTGCCGAAACCGTTACGCTGTGAAAGCATGTTGCAAGAACCTAAGGAAAGGTAACAGTCGTTGATAAAGTTTCGTTTGCATCTCGACGTGGTTTATCTGCAGTTTGCCGGAATAGCTCAGTTGGGAGAGCGTTAGACTGAAGATCTAAAGGTCCCTGGTTCGATCCCGGGTTTCGGCATGAACTCGACCTAGCTAGGCGGAAAGCCTCAGCTTTTGAATGACCTGTGCATTCAGTTGAAAAATTATAAACAGACATAAACTGTTTGATGTTTTGTTGTGAGATTTCACAGTGGGATTGTCAGAACTCGAGACTCTAGATGTTCAATTCATCTGCTGATAAAGCATTTGGAGAAGGAAATGTGTAGGTGTCAACTTGCATGTACGCGTTGTCCAAAAGCATAGGTGTACCACTTCACGACATGCTTAAGTTTTGACTGAACTGGACTTTCCTCTGCTTCCTTCGGCTTATGGACAGCCTTTGTCCAAAAGTAAAAAGAGATGTGGCAAAGATGTCAACTGTTTGCTGGAGGAATCCAAAGTGACCATGTTCTAAGAGACCTTTGAAGGTCATGAAATTATTCCCTTAAGACTAAAGCTGGCTGCTTCATGCTTATCGTAAGCAAGCAAGGAGTCAGTAAGAGAGCTTTGGAGAATGTGGGCATCGATCCCACTACCTCTCGCATGCAAAGCGAGCGCTCTACCACTTGAGCTAATCCCCCTCTCGAGAGTTTATTCTTTTGATTGGAGTTTTAAGGAAAGCTTACGGATCAGCTCAGCCCGACTAGAAAATAATACCGAATCCAGCATTGACCCACAAGGTTTTCTCATGTCAGCATCATGATAAACATTGCCAAATTAGGTCTTGCTGTACCTGTCCGTGAATTTCACTGTGCCGAAACCGTTACGCTGTGAAAGCATGTTGCAAGAACCTAAGGAAAGGTAACAGTCGTTGATAAAGTTTCGTTTGCATCTCGACGTGGTTTATCTGCAGTTTGCCGGAATAGCTCAGTTGGGAGAGCGTTAGACTGAAGATCTAAAGGTCCCTGGTTCGATCCCGGGTTTCGGCATGAACTCGACCTAGCTAGGTGGAAAGCCTCAGCTTTTGAATGACCTGTGCATTCTGTTGAAAAATTATAAACAGACATAAACTGTTTGATGTTTTGTTGTGAGATTTCACAGTGGGATTGTCAGAACTCAAGACTCTAGATGTTCAATTCATCTGCTGATAAAGCATTTGGAGAAGGAAATGTGTAGGTGTCAACTTGCATGTACGCGTTGTCCAAAAGCATAGGTGTACCACTTCACGACATGCTTAAGTTTTGACTGAATTGGACTTTCCTCTGCTTCCTTCGGCTTATGGACAGCCTTTGTCCAAAAGTAAAAAGAGATGTGGCAAAGATGTCAACTGTTTGCTGGAGGAATCCAAAGTGACCATGTTCTAAGAGACCTTTGAAGGTCATGAAATTATTCCCTTAAGACTAAAGCTGGCTGCTTCATGCTTATCGTAAGCAAGCAAGGAGTCAGTAAGAGAGCTTTGGAGAATGTGGGCATCGATCCCACTACCTCTCGCATGCAAAGCGAGCGCTCTACCACTTGAGCTAATCCCCCTCTCAAGAGTTTATTCTTTTGATTGGAGTTTTAAGGAAAGCTTACGGATCAGCTCAGCCCGACTAGGAAATAATACCGAATCCAGCATTGACCCACAAGGTTTTCTCATGTTGGCATCATGATAAACATTGCCAAATTAGGTCTTGCTGTACCTGTCCGTGAATTTCACTGTGCCGAAACCGTTACGCTGTGAAAGCATGTTGCAAGAACCTAAGGAAAGGTAACAGTCGTTGATAAAGTTTCGTTTGCATCTCGACGTGGTTTATCTGCAGTTTGCCGGAATAGCTCAGTTGGGAGAGCGTTAGACTGAAGATCTAAAGGTCCCTGGTTCGATCCCGGGTTTCGGCATGAACTCGACCTAGCTAGGCGGAAAGCCTCAGCTTTTGAATGACCTGTGCATTCAGTTGAAAAATTATAAACAGACATAAACTGTTTGATGTTTTGTTGTGAGATTTCACAGTGGGATTGTCAGAACTCGAGACTCTAGATGTTCAATTCATCTGCTGATAAAGCATTTGGAGAAGGAAATGTGTAGGTGTCAACTTGCATGTACGCGTTGTCCAAAAGCATAGGTGTACCACTTCACGACATGCTTAAGTTTTGACTGAACTGGACTTTCCTCTGCTTCCTTCGGCTTATGGACAGCCTTTGTCCAAAAGTAAAAAGAGATGTGGCAAAGATGTCAACTGTTTGCTGGAGGAATCCAAAGTGACCATGTTCTAAGAGACCTTTGAAGGTCATGAAATTATTCCCTTAAGACTAAAGCTGGCTGCTTCATGCTTATCGTAAGCAAGCAAGGAGTCAGTAAGAGAGCTTTGGAGAATGTGGGCATCGATCCCACTACCTCTCGCATGCAAAGCGAGCGCTCTACCACTTGAGCTAATCCCCCTCTCGAGAGTTTATTCTTTTGATTGGAGTTTTAAGGAAAGCTTACGGATCAGCTCAGCCCGACTAGAAAATAATACCGAATCCAGCATTGACCCACAAGGTTTTCTCATGTCAGCATCATGATAAACATTGCCAAATTAGGTCTTGCTGTACCTGTCCGTGAATTTCACTGTGCCGAAACCGTTACGCTGTGAAAGCATGTTGCAAGAACCTAAGGAAAGGTAACAGTCGTTGATAAAGTTTCGTTTGCATCTCGACGTGGTTTATCTGCAGTTTGCCGGAATAGCTCAGTTGGGAGAGCGTTAGACTGAAGATCTAAAGGTCCCTGGTTCGATCCCGGGTTTCGGCATGAACTCGACCTAGCTAGGCGGAAAGCCTCAGCTTTTGAATGACCTGTGCATTCAGTTGAAAAATTATAAACAGACATAAACTGTTTGATGTTTTGTTGTGAGATTTCACAGTGGGATTGTCAGAACTCGAGACTCTAGATGTTCAATTCATCTGCTGATAAAGCATTTGGAGAAGGAAATGTGTAGGTGTCAACTTGCATGTACGCGTTGTCCAAAAGCATAGGTGTACCACTTCACGACATGCTTAAGTTTTGACTGAACTGGACTTTCCTCTGCTTCCTTCGGCTTATGGACAGCCTTTGTCCAAAAGTAAAAAGAGATGTGGCAAAGATGTCAACTGTTTGCTGGAGGAATCCAAAGTGACCATGTTCTAAGAGACCTTTGAAGGTCATGAAATTATTCCCTTAAGACTAAAGCTGGCTGCTTCATGCTTATCGTAAGCAAGCAAGGAGTCAGTAAGAGAGCTTTGGAGAATGTGGGCATCGATCCCACTACCTCTCGCATGCAAAGCGAGCGCTCTACCACTTGAGCTAATCCCCCTCTCGAGAGTTTATTCTTTTGATTGGAGTTTTAAGGAAAGCTTACGGATCAGCTCAGCCCGACTAGAAAATAATACCGAATCCAGCATTGACCCACAAGGTTTTCTCATGTCAGCATCATGATAAACATTGCCAAATTAGGTCTTGCTGTACCTGTCCGTGAATTTCACTGTGCCGAAACCGTTACGCTGTGAAAGCATGTTGCAAGAACCTAAGGAAAGGTAACAGTCGTTGATAAAGTTTCGTTTGCATCTCGACGTGGTTTATCTGCAGTTTGCCGGAATAGCTCAGTTGGGAGAGCGTTAGACTGAAGATCTAAAGGTCCCTGGTTCGATCCCGGGTTTCGGCATGAACTCGACCTAGCTAGGTGGAAAGCCTCAGCTTTTGAATGACCTGTGCATTCTGTTGAAAAATTATAAACAGACATAAACTGTTTGATGTTTTGTTGTGAGATTTCACAGTGGGATTGTCAGAACTCAAGACTCTAGATGTTCAATTCATCTGCTGATAAAGCATTTGGAGAAGGAAATGTGTAGGTGTCAACTTGCATGTACGCGTTGTCCAAAAGCATAGGTGTACCACTTCACGACATGCTTAAGTTTTGACTGAATTGGACTTTCCTCTGCTTCCTTCGGCTTATGGACAGCCTTTGTCCAAAAGTAAAAAGAGATGTGGCAAAGATGTCAACTGTTTGCTGGAGGAATCCAAAGTGACCATGTTCTAAGAGACCTTTGAAGGTCATGAAATTATTCCCTTAAGACTAAAGCTGGCTGCTTCATGCTTATCGTAAGCAAGCAAGGAGTCAGTAAGAGAGCTTTGGAGAATGTGGGCATCGATCCCACTACCTCTCGCATGCAAAGCGATCGCTCTACCACTTGAGCTAATCCCCCTCTCAAGAGTTTATTCTTTTGATTGGAGTTTTAAGGAAAGCTTACGGATCAGCTCAGCCCGACTAGGAAATAATACCGAATCCAGCATTGACCCACAAGGTTTTCTCATGTTGGCATCATGATAAACATTGCCAAATTAGGTCTTGCTGTACCTGTCCGTGAATTTCACTGTGCCGAAACCGTTACGCTGTGAAAGCATGTTGCAAGAACCTAAGGAAAGGTAACAGTCGTTGATAAAGTTTCGTTTGCATCTCGACGTGGTTTATCTGCAGTTTGCCGGAATAGCTCAGTTGGGAGAGCGTTAGACTGAAGGTCTAAAGGTCCCTGGTTCGATCCCGGGTTTCGGCATGAACTCGACCTAGCTAGGCGGAAAGCCTCAGCTTTTGAATGACCTGTGCATTCAGTTGAAAAATTATAAACAGACATAAACTGTTTGATGTTTTGTTGTGAGATTTCACAGTGGGATTGTCAGAACTCGAGACTCTAGATGTTCAATTCATCTGCTGATAAAGCATTTGGAGAAGGAAATGTGTAGGTGTCAACTTGCATGTACGCGTTGTCCAAAAGCATAGGTGTACCACTTCACGACATGCTTAAGTTTTGACTGAACTGGACTTTCCTCTGCTTCCTTCGGCTTATGGACAGCCTTTGTCCAAAAGTAAAAAGAGATGTGGCAAAGATGTCAACTGTTTGCTGGAGGAATCCAAAGTGACCATGTTCTAAGAGACCTTTGAAGGTCATGAAATTATTCCCTTAAGACTAAAGCTGGCTGCTTCATGCTTATCGTAAGCAAGCAAGGAGTCAGTAAGAGAGCTTTGGAGAATGTGGGCATCGATCCCACTACCTCTCGCATGCAAAGCGAGCGCTCTACCACTTGAGCTAATCCCCCTCTCGAGAGTTTATTCTTTTGATTGGAGTTTTAAGGAAAGCTTACGGATCAGCTCAGCCCGACTAGAAAATAATACCGAATCCAGCATTGACCCACAAGGTTTTCTCATGTCAGCATCATGATAAACATTGCCAAATTAGGTCTTGCTGTACCTGTCCGTGAATTTCACTGTGCCGAAACCGTTACGCTGTGAAAGCATGTTGCAAGAACCTAAGGAAAGGTAACAGTCGTTGATAAAGTTTCGTTTGCATCTCGACGTGGTTTATCTGCAGTTTGCCGGAATAGCTCAGTTGGGAGAGCGTTAGACTGAAGATCTAAAGGTCCCTGGTTCGATCCCGGGTTTCGGCATGAACTCGACCTAGCTAGGCGGAAAGCCTCAGCTTTTGAATGACCTGTGCATTCAGTTGAAAAATTATAAACAGACATAAACTGTTTGATGTTTTGTTGTGAGATTTCACAGTGGGATTGTCAGAACTCGAGACTCTAGATGTTCAATTCATCTGCTGATAAAGCATTTGGAGAAGGAAATGTGTAGGTGTCAACTTGCATGTACGCGTTGTCCAAAAGCATAGGTGTACCACTTCACGACATGCTTAAGTTTTGACTGAACTGGACTTTCCTCTGCTTCCTTCGGCTTATGGACAGCCTTTGTCCAAAAGTAAAAAGAGATGTGGCAAAGATGTCAACTGTTTGCTGGAGGAATCCAAAGTGACCATGTTCTAAGAGACCTTTGAAGGTCATGAAATTATTCCCTTAAGACTAAAGCTGGCTGCTTCATGCTTATCGTAAGCAAGCAAGGAGTCAGTAAGAGAGCTTTGGAGAATGTGGGCATCGATCCCACTACCTCTCGCATGCAAAGCGAGCGCTCTACCACTTGAGCTAATCCCCCTCTCGAGAGTTTATTCTTTTGATTGGAGTTTTAAGGAAAGCTTACGGATCAGCTCAGCCCGACTAGAAAATAATACCGAATCCAGCATTGACCCACAAGGTTTTCTCATGTCAGCATCATGATAAACATTGCCAAATTAGGTCTTGCTGTACCTGTCCGTGAATTTCACTGTGCCGAAACCGTTACGCTGTGAAAGCATGTTGCAAGAACCTAAGGAAAGGTAACAGTCGTTGATAAAGTTTCGTTTGCATCTCGACGTGGTTTATCTGCAGTTTGCCGGAATAGCTCAGTTGGGAGAGCGTTAGACTGAAGATCTAAAGGTCCCTGGTTCGATCCCGGGTTTCGGCATGAACTCGACCTAGCTAGGTGGAAAGCCTCAGCTTTTGAATGACCTGTGCATTCTGTTGAAAAATTATAAACAGACATAAACTGTTTGATGTTTTGTTGTGAGATTTCACAGTGGGATTGTCAGAACTCAAGACTCTAGATGTTCAATTCATCTGCTGATAAAGCATTTGGAGAAGGAAATGTGTAGGTGTCAACTTGCATGTACGCGTTGTCCAAAAGCATAGGTGTACCACTTCACGACATGCTTAAGTTTTGACTGAATTGGACTTTCCTCTGCTTCCTTCGGCTTATGGACAGCCTTTGTCCAAAAGTAAAAAGAGATGTGGCAAAGATGTCAACTGTTTGCTGGAGGAATCCAAAGTGACCATGTTCTAAGAGACCTTTGAAGGTCATGAAATTATTCCCTTAAGACTAAAGCTGGCTGCTTCATGCTTATCGTAAGCAAGCAAGGAGTCAGTAAGAGAGCTTTGGAGAATGTGGGCATCGATCCCACTACCTCTCGCATGCAAAGCGAGCGCTCTACCACTTGAGCTAATCCCCCTCTCAAGAGTTTATTCTTTTGATTGGAGTTTTAAGGAAAGCTTACGGATCAGCTCAGCCCGACTAGGAAATAATACCGAATCCAGCATTGACCCACAAGGTTTTCTCATGTTGGCATCATGATAAACATTGCCAAATTAGGTCTTGCTGTACCTGTCCGTGAATTTCACTGTGCCGAAACCGTTACGCTGTGAAAGCATGTTGCAAGAACCTAAGGAAAGGTAACAGTCGTTGATAAAGTTTCGTTTGCATCTCGACGTGGTTTATCTGCAGTTTGCCGGAATAGCTCAGTTGGGAGAGCGTTAGACTGAAGATCTAAAGGTCCCTGGTTCGATCCCGGGTTTCGGCATGAACTCGACCTAGCTAGGCGGAAAGCCTCAGCTTTTGAATGACCTGTGCATTCAGTTGAAAAATTATAAACAGACATAAACTGTTTGATGTTTTGTTGTGAGATTTCACAGTGGGATTGTCAGAACTCGAGACTCTAGATGTTCAATTCATCTGCTGATAAAGCATTTGGAGAAGGAAATGTGTAGGTGTCAACTTGCATGTACGCGTTGTCCAAAAGCATAGGTGTACCACTTCACGACATGCTTAAGTTTTGACTGAACTGGACTTTCCTCTGCTTCCTTCGGCTTATGGACAGCCTTTGTCCAAAAGTAAAAAGAGATGTGGCAAAGATGTCAACTGTTTGCTGGAGGAATCCAAAGTGACCATGTTCTAAGAGACCTTTGAAGGTCATGAAATTATTCCCTTAAGACTAAAGCTGGCTGCTTCATGCTTATCGTAAGCAAGCAAGGAGTCAGTAAGAGAGCTTTGGAGAATGTGGGCATCGATCCCACTACCTCTCGCATGCAAAGCGAGCGCTCTACCACTTGAGCTAATCCCCCTCTCGAGAGTTTATTCTTTTGATTGGAGTTTTAAGGAAAGCTTACGGATCAGCTCAGCCCGACTAGAAAATAATACCGAATCCAGCATTGACCCACAAGGTTTTCTCATGTTGGCATCATGATAAACATTGCCAAATTAGGTCTTGCTGTACCTGTCCGTGAATTTCACTGTGCCGAAACCGTTACGCTGTGAAAGCATGTTGCAAGAACCTAAGGAAAGGTAACAGTCGTTGATAAAGTTTCGTTTGCATCTCGACGTGGTTTATCTGCAGTTTGCCGGAATAGCTCAGTTGGGAGAGCGTTAGACTGAAGATCTAAAGGTCCCTGGTTCGATCCCGGGTTTCGGCATGAACTCGACCTAGCTAGGCGGAAAGCCTCAGCTTTTGAATGACCTGTGCATTCAGTTGAAAAATTATAAACAGACATAAACTGTTTGATGTTTTGTTGTGAGATTTCACAGTGGGATTGTCAGAACTCGAGACTCTAGATGTTCAATTCATCTGCTGATAAAGCATTTGGAGAAGGAAATGTGTAGGTGTCAACTTGCATGTACGCGTTGTCCAAAAGCATAGGTGTACCACTTCACGACATGCTTAAGTTTTGACTGAACTGGACTTTCCTCTGCTTCCTTCGGCTTATGGACAGCCTTTGTCCAAAAGTAAAAAGAGATGTGGCAAAGATGTCAACTGTTTGCTGGAGGAATCCAAAGTGACCATGTTCTAAGAGACCTTTGAAGGTCATGAAATTATTCCCTTAAGACTAAAGCTGGCTGCTTCATGCTTATCGTAAGCAAGCAAGGAGTCAGTAAGAGAGCTTTGGAGAATGTGGGCATCGATCCCACTACCTCTCGCATGCAAAGCGAGCGCTCTACCACTTGAGCTAATCCCCCTCTCGAGAGTTTATTCTTTTGATTGGAGTTTTAAGGAAAGCTTACGGATCAGCTCAGCCCGACTAGAAAATAATACCGAATCCAGCATTGACCCACAAGGTTTTCTCATGTCAGCATCATGATAAACATTGCCAAATTAGGTCTTGCTGTACCTGTCCGTGAATTTCACTGTGCCGAAACCGTTACGCTGTGAAAGCATGTTGCAAGAACCTAAGGAAAGGTAACAGTCGTTGATAAAGTTTCGTTTGCATCTCGACGTGGTTTATCTGCAGTTTGCCGGAATAGCTCAGTTGGGAGAGCGTTAGACTGAAGATCTAAAGGTCCCTGGTTCGATCCCGGGTTTCGGCATGAACTCGACCTAGCTAGGCGGAAAGCCTCAGCTTTTGAATGACCTGTGCATTCAGTTGAAAAATTATAAACAGACATAAACTGTTTGATGTTTTGTTGTGAGATTTCACAGTGGGATTGTCAGAACTCGAGACTCTAGATGTTCAATTCATCTGCTGATAAAGCATTTGGAGAAGGAAATGTGTAGGTGTCAACTTGCATGTACGCGTTGTCCAAAAGCATAGGTGTACCACTTCACGACATGCTTAAGTTTTGACTGAACTGGACTTTCCTCTGCTTCCTTCGGCTTATGGACAGCCTTTGTCCAAAAGTAAAAAGAGATGTGGCAAAGATGTCAACTGTTTGCTGGAGGAATCCAAAGTGACCATGTTCTAAGAGACCTTTGAAGGTCATGAAATTATTCCCTTAAGACTAAAGCTGGCTGCTTCATGCTTATCGTAAGCAAGCAAGGAGTCAGTAAGAGAGCTTTGGAGAATGTGGGCATCGATCCCACTACCTCTCGCATGCAAAGCGAGCGCTCTACCACTTGAGCTAATCCCCCTCTCGAGAGTTTATTCTTTTGATTGGAGTTTTAAGGAAAGCTTACGGATCAGCTCAGCCCGACTAGAAAATAATACCGAATCCAGCATTGACCCACAAGGTTTTCTCATGTCAGCATCATGATAAACATTGCCAAATTAGGTCTTGCTGTACCTGTCCGTGAATTTCACTGTGCCGAAACCGTTACGCTGTGAAAGCATGTTGCAAGAACCTAAGGAAAGGTAACAGTCGTTGATAAAGTTTCGTTTGCATCTCGACGTGGTTTATCTGCAGTTTGCCGGAATAGCTCATTTGGGAGAGCGTTAGACTGAAGATCTAAAGGTCCCTGGTTCGATCCCGGGTTTCGGCATGAACTCGACCTAGCTAGGCGGAAAGCCTCAGCTTTTGAATGACCTGTGCATTCTGTTGAAAAATTATAAACAGACATAAACTGTTTGATGTTTTGTTGTGAGATTTCACAGTGGGATTGTCAGAACTCAAGACTCTAGATGTTCAATTCATCTGCTGATAAAGCATTTGGAGAAGGAAATGTGTAGGTGTCAACTTGCATGTACGCGTTGTCCAAAAGCATAGGTGTACCACTTCACGACATGCTTAAGTTTTGACTGAATTGGACTTTCCTCTGCTTCCTTCGGCTTATGGACAGCCTTTGTCCAAAAGTAAAAAGAGATGTGGCAAAGATGTCAACTGTTTGCTGGAGGAATCCAAAGTGACCATGTTCTAAGAGACCTTTGAAGGTCATGAAATTATTCCCTTAAGACTAAAGCTGGCTGCTTCATGCTTATCGTAAGCAAGCAAGGAGTCAGTAAGAGAGCTTTGGAGAATGTGGGCATCGATCCCACTACCTCTCGCATGCAAAGCGAGCGCTCTACCACTTGAGCTAATCCCCCTCTCAAGAGTTTATTCTTTTGATTGGAGTTTTAAGGAAAGCTTACGGATCAGCTCAGCCCGACTAGGAAATAATACCGAATCCAGCATTGACCCACAAGGTTTTCTCATGTTGGCATCATGATAAACATTGCCAAATTAGGTCTTGCTGTACCTGTCCGTGAATTTCACTGTGCCGAAACCGTTACGCTGTGAAAGCATGTTGCAAGAACCTAAGGAAAGGTAACAGTCGTTGATAAAGTTTCGTTTGCATCTCGACGTGGTTTATCTGCAGTTTGCCGGAATAGCTCAGTTGGGAGAGCGTTAGACTGAAGATCTAAAGGTCCCTGGTTCGATCCCGGGTTTCGGCATGAACTCGACCTAGCTAGGCGGAAAGCCTCAGCTTTTGAATGACCTGTGCATTCAGTTGAAAAATTATAAACAGACATAAACTGTTTGATGTTTTGTTGTGAGATTTCACAGTGGGATTGTCAGAACTCGAGACTCTAGATGTTCAATTCATCTGCTGATAAAGCATTTGGAGAAGGAAATGTGTAGGTGTCAACTTGCATGTACGCGTTGTCCAAAAGCATAGGTGTACCACTTCACGACATGCTTAAGTTTTGACTGAACTGGACTTTCCTCTGCTTCCTTCGGCTTATGGACAGCCTTTGTCCAAAAGTAAAAAGAGATGTGGCAAAGATGTCAACTGTTTGCTGGAGGAATCCAAAGTGACCATGTTCTAAGAGACCTTTGAAGGTCATGAAATTATTCCCTTAAGACTAAAGCTGGCTGCTTCATGCTTATCGTAAGCAAGCAAGGAGTCAGTAAGAGAGCTTTGGAGAATGTGGGCATCGATCCCACTACCTCTCGCATGCAAAGCGAGCGCTCTACCACTTGAGCTAATCCCCCTCTCGAGAGTTTATTCTTTTGATTGGAGTTTTAAGGAAAGCTTACGGATCAGCTCAGCCCGACTAGAAAATAATACCGAATCCAGCATTGACCCACAAGGTTTTCTCATGTTGGCATCATGATAAACATTGCCAAATTAGGTCTTGCTGTACCTGTCCGTGAATTTCACTGTGCCGAAACCGTTACGCTGTGAAAGCATGTTGCAAGAACCTAAGGAAAGGTAACAGTCGTTGATAAAGTTTCGTTTGCATCTCGACGTGGTTTATCTGCAGCTTGCCGAAATAGCTCAGTTGGGAGAGCGTTAGACTGAAGATCTAAAGGTCCCTGGTTCGATCCCGGGTTTCGGCATGAATTCGACCTAGCTAGGTGGAAAGCCTCAGCTTTTGAATGTCCTGTGCATTCTGTTGAAAAATTATAAACAGACATAAACTGTTTGATGTTTTGTTGTGAGATTTCACAGTGGGATTGTCAGAACTCAATACTCTAGATGTTCAATTCATCTGCTGATAAAGCATTTGGAGAAGGAAATGTGTAGGTGTCAACTTGCATGTACGCGTTGTCCAAAAGCATAGGTGTACCACTTCACGACATGCTTAAGTTTTGACTGAATTGGACTTTCCTCTGCTTCCTTCGGCTTATGGACAGCCTTTGTCCAAAAGTAAAAAGAGATGTGGCAAAGATGTCAACTGTTTGCTGGAGGAATCCAAAGTGACCATGTTCTAAGAGACCTTTGAAGGTCATGAAATTATTCCCTTAAGACTAAAGCTGGCTGCTTCATGCTTATCGTAAGCAAGCAAGGAGTCAGTAAGAGAGCTTTGGAGAATGTGGGCATCGATCCCACTACCTCTCGCATGCAAAGCGAGCGCTCTACCACTTGAGCTAATCCCCCTCTCGAGAGTTTATTCTTTTGATTGGAGTTTTAAGGAAAGCTTACGGATCAGCTCAGCCCGACTAGGAAATAATACCGAATCCAGCATTGACCCACAAGGTTTTCTCATGTCGGCATCATGATAAACATTGCCAAATTAGGTCTTGCTGTACCTGTCCGTGAATTTCACTGTGCCGAAACCGTTACGCTGTGAAAGCATGTTGCAAGAACCTAAGGAAAGGTAACAGTCGTTGATAAAGTTTCGTTTGCATCTCGACGTGGTTTATCTGCAGTTTGCCGGAATAGCTCAGTTGGGACAGCGTTAGACTGAAGATCTAAAGGTCCCTGGTTCGATCCCGGGTTTCGGCATGAACTCGACCTAGCTAGGCGGAAAGCCTCAGCTTTTGAATGACCTGTGCATTCAGTTGAAAAATTATAAACAGACATAAACTGTTTGATGTTTTGTTGTGAGATTTCACAGTGGGATTGTCAGAACTCGAGACTCTAGATGTTCAATTCATCTGCTGATAAAGCATTTGGAGAAGGAAATGTGTAGGTGTCAACTTGCATGTACGCGTTGTCCAAAAGCATAGGTGTACCACTTCACGACATGCTTAAGTTTTGACTGAATTGGACTTTCCTCTGCTTCCTTCGGCTTATGGACAGCCTTTGTCCAAAAGTAAAAAGAGATGTGGCAAAGATGTCAACTGTTTGCTGGAGGAATCCAAAGTGACCATGTTCTAAGAGACCTTTGAAGGTCATGAAATTATTCCCTTAAGACTAAAGCTGGCTGCTTCATGCTTATCGTAAGCAAGCAAGGAGTCAGTAAGAGAGCTTTGGAGAATGTGGGCATCGATCCCACTACCTCTCGCATGCAAAGCGAGCGCTCTACCACTTGAGCTAATCCCCCTCTCGAGAGTTTATTCTTTTGATTGGAGTTTTAAGGAAAGCTTACGGATCAGCTCAGCCCGACTAGGAAATAATACCGAATCCAGCATTGACCCACAAGGTTTTCTCATGTCAGCATCATGATAAACATTGCCAAATTAGGTCTTGCTGTACCTGTCCGTGAATTTCACTGTGCCGAAACCGTTACGCTGTGAAAGCATGTTGCAAGAACCTAAGGAAAGGTAACAGTCGTTGATAAAGTTTCGTTTGCATCTCGACGTGGTTTATCTGCAGTTTGCCGGAATAGCTCAGTTGGGAGAGCGTTAGACTGAAGATCTAAAGGTCCCTGGTTCGATCCTGGGTTTCGGCATGAACTCGACCTAGCTAGGCGGAAAGCCTCAGCTTTTGAATGACCTGTGCATTCAGTTGAAAAATTATAAACAGACATAAACTGTTTGATGTTTTGTTGTGAGATTTCACAGTGGGATTGTCAGAACTCGAGACTCTAGATGTTCAATTCATCTGCTGATAAAGCATTTGGAGAAGGAAATGTGTAGGTGTCAACTTGCATGTACGCGTTGTCCAAAAGCATAGGTGTACCACTTCACGACATGCTTAAGTTTTGACTGAATTGGACTTTCCTCTGCTTCCTTCGGCTTATGGACAGCCTTTGTCCAAAAGTAAAAAGAGATGTGGCAAAGATGTCAACTGTTTGCTGGAGGAATCCAAAGTGACCATGTTCTAAGAGACCTTTGAAGGTCATGAAATTATTCCCTTAAGACTAAAGCTGGCTGCTTCATGCTTATCGTAAGCAAGCAAGGAGTCAGTAAGAGAGCTTTGGAGAATGTGGGCATCGATCCCACTACCTCTCGCATGCAAAGCGAGCGCTCTACCACTTGAGCTAATCCCCCTCTCAAGAGTTTATTCTTTTGATTGGAGTTTTAAGGAAAGCTTACGGATCAGCTCAGCCCGACTAGGAAATAATACCGAATCCAGCATTGACCCACAAGGTTTTCTCATGTTGGCATCATGATAAACATTGCCAAATTAGGTCTTGCTGTACCTGTCCGTGAATTTCACTGTGCCGAAACCGTTACGCTGTGAAAGCATGTTGCAAGAACCTAAGGAAAGGTAACAGTCGTTGATAAAGTTTCGTTTGCATCTCGACGTGGTTTATCTGCAGTTTGCTGGCGGTACCTGCAAGCCACCCGTCTGTAAAAAACATCCAATGCCTGAGCCCCATTCCATTTTTGCTCGGCCAATGGCGCGCGAACCATTCCATTTTCTTCGTTTTCCTCGGCCTATCCCTGGCCACCATTCCATTTTTCCTCGACCAATGCCTGGCCACCATTCCATTTTTCCTCTGGCCAATGCCTGACCATCATTCCATTTTTCCTCGGCCAATGACACGACGAAGGTGAACTTGCCCCGGTCACGTCATAGTTTATAAACTTACACCGCGTAGAAGAAACACCGTCTCGGATTTGGGATTTCTCAACAAGACACAGGTATGCCTTATTTGTTTGTGTAAGGAACCAATAAATTAATACTGTAGATATATTTTGCGATCATCAGAAAGGTAGTCAGCTAAAAAATACTCTGTAGTAGTCTCCTGCGGTGACTGTCATGAACGTAGCTCGTTAGCAAACTATCATATAACTTCTAACTAGCCTAAATTAATTCTAATCTTGAAGAATAATTTAATTAATGTTTTTCTGTGTTAGCCATCTATCCTCTTTTTCGATTTTCAACGGACAATTGCAGAAATCGTGAGGTAATTTACCGGTATATAAACGCGTTATTTATCGGTTTTTAAACGCCTTAGAAAATACGTGCCCCTGCTTAACATGTTATTGTTTTGTTATTACTAAGTATCTACGTAGAAACGAACATTATAAAGTATATGGTTAAGTGAGTAATACGAATCCTTGGGCTATTAAAAGGGTTAAAAACACATTAGTAACTAGTGAGTTGGTACCAACTGCTCACATGCATTCTTAGTTGCCATGGATTGACTTATTTGTTAATTTATGTTTGTTTTAATTATAAAGTATATGTGTTTGTGGATTTCATAAGGTAACTTTAATTAAACCTGCAATCTGCAAATACAGAATAATGTATTACTAGGGTTGACTGTTTATGATGAGTTTTAGTAACTATATTTATTTGCTCCCTATATTTAAAAAGTATTTCTGCTACATTTTCAGGCACGTTCCATGACTCGGTCCAGCCTTCACCAGTGACCTCGGCCCAGCCTCCACCAGTGACCTCGGCCCAGCCTCCACCAGTGCCTATTCAGTCTCCATCAGAGCCTTCAGCTCAACAAATGGTAAGTGATAGTACCTTACTTTCATTGTTAAACATGCTCATTGTTAAATTCTCCAATAAACAGCACACAAATAAGAATGCTACACACAAATGTTTTATTTTCTCATGCTTTATTGTAATTAAACCTTTATTGTAAATAGAAAATGCACATTTATACAGACATTATAACGTTTCATATTATTATTATTTTTATTTCTAGGCTGTGGATGTCCATAACATTCCTGGAATGGAAAGGGTGGATGAATTATCAGAGTATCTGGTTGAGCTTCGCACTCAAACACGCCTGACCCTGACAAACCAGCAGACCACCACGATTGTTAGTTTGTGGCAAAACCTAAACCAGTTTGATAAAAACAGACTGGTGTATGCAGCTCGGCATCAGGATAGGCTGCTGACTGCCCGCTTTAGATCCCCCAAAAAGAAGGCAGTTTTCACCCCTGGTGTTGAGAGCACAAAAAGGTGTGTTCTGGGATCAAGTGGCTCCCCTGCTCAGTGGCCTGACTGCTGTCGGCTCATTAAAACCATCTTTGTAAGACTGGCCAACATCCACAGAAGCCCCACAACTCAGGTCAAGTAAGTCTGTCAAGGTGGGCACTGATGTTGGAGGACTACAGGAACATTAGGCAGCTTGTTTTAAACAATGGGACAGTGATGGAGCAGGCCATCCTTCAGCTGGTAGAGGTGCCACCAAACACAGCAGGTCAGGCAAAAACTAAGTTTAGAAAAATTCTGCCCAGTGCCACACCACCATTAGCCCCTACTCAACGACATCAGGACACTTCCATTCAGCCTCCTGTTGCTTCCATGGAGTCTGGTTCACAGGCCTCTTTGAGAATGATACAGATGACCTTCACCTGTACTGATGATGTTACCCGCAGGACCAGCTGTGTCTGTCATGCCTCAGGTGTTGTTGCCCAGTTCTGTCCCTCAGCCTGCTACCCCCACTGAGCGACATTACAAGCAGACAGTCCCATATAATACCTGTAGGAAGTGTGGACAGTCACGCAAAACAGCAACTGGCCATAGCCAGTACAAGGGGAAGATCTTCTGTCCTATGACAGAGACTCTTACCAAGGAACAGTGGCTGGAAAAGATGAGAAAACTGTGATTAATGTGTATACTTTATTTTCATACATTACTATTGTATTTTTATAATACTAAAATATAATTATTATTATCTTTAATGGTTTAAAATGTTTTGCTGTAGTTTATTGGAATTTTTTATAGTTCAGCTGCTGTGGCATTAATATGTGTATATATGTATTAGTGTAGATTTAATATTTTATTTTTATGTAAATTGTAGTATAATTTTGTTAATTGTATTAGAATATCATTTTGTTAATTTTATTCATGTTTATTATATATATATATATATACATAAAGTGTATAAAGTATATAAAGTGTGAATAAATATATAAAGTGTGAATACAAATACAGAGTGTGAATTTATTAAATCAAGCAATAAGCCTAATATGATGAAACAACTCATATGTATGTGTATGAAATGCACATATATATTACAATATATAAATTGTGACACGGGTGCCCCGTAATTGTAGGCACTGCTGACAGCCATAAAATAAAATTTTGCAATATATTTCTTAGAATATTATCACACAAAATATCCACGGCAAGATTCTCAGTTACAAATATTTATATCCAGGCTGGATTCGAACCTGCGACCTCCCGATCTTTTCTCAATTTTTTTTTCCTTTTTCTTCCCCTTCTTCCCCCCCTCATACAGACGATTGTTCCCCAGCTTTGGCGGAGTTGGGAGAGCGTTAGACTGAAGATCTAAAGGTCCCTGGTTCGATCCCGGGTTTCGGCATGAACTCGACCTAGCTAGGCGGAAAGCCTCAGCTTTTGAATGACCTGTGCATTCAGTTGAAAAATTATAAACAGACATAAACTGTTTGATGTTTTGTTGTGAGATTTCACAGTGGGATTGTCAGAACTCGAGACTCTAGATGTTCAATTCATCTGCTGATAAAGCATTTGGAGAAGGAAATGTGTAGGTGTCAACTTGCATGTACGCGTTGTCCAAAAGCATAGGTGTACCACTTCACGACATGCTTAAGTTTTGACTGAATTGGACTTTCCTCTGCTTCCTTCGGCTTATGGACAGCCTTTGTCCAAAAGTAAAAAGAGATGTGGCAAAGATGTCAACTGTTTGCTGGAGGAATCCAAAGTGACCATGTTCTAAGAGACCTTTGAAGGTCATGAAATTATTCCCTTAAGACTAAAGCTGGCTGCTTCATGCTTATCGTAAGCAAGCAAGGAGTCAGTAAGAGAGCTTTGGAGAATGTGGGCATCGATCCCACTACCTCTCGCATGCAAAGCGAGCGCTCTACCACTTGAGCTAATCCCCCTCTCAAGAGTTTATTCTTTTGATTGGAGTTTTAAGGAAAGCTTACGGATCAGCTCAGCCCGACTAGGAAATAATACCGAATCCAGCATTGACCCACAAGGTTTTCTCATGTCAGCGTCATGATAAACATTGCCAAATTAGGTCTTGCTGTACCTGTCCGTGAATTTCACTGTGCCGAAACCGTTACGCTGTGAAAGCATGTTGCAAGAACCTAAGGAAAGGTAAGTCGTTGATAAAGTTTCGTTTGCATCTCGACGTGGTTTATCTGCAGTTTGCCGGAATAGCTCAGTTGGGAGAGCGTTAGACTGAAGATCTAAAGGTCCCTGGTTCGATCCCGGGTTTCGGCATGAACTCGACCTAGCTAGGCGGAAAGCCTCAGCTTTTGAATGACCTGTGCATTCAGTTGAAAAATTATAAACAGACATAAACTGTTTGATGTTTTGTTGTGAGATTTCACAGTGGGATTGTCAGAACTCGAGACTCTAGATGTTCAATTCATCTGCTGATAAAGCATTTGGAGAAGGAAATGTGTAGGTGTCAACTTGCATGTACGCGTTGTCCAAAAGCATAGGTGTACCACTTCACGACATGCTTAAGTTTTGACTGAATTGGACTTTCCTCTGCTTCCTTCGGCTTATGGACAGCCTTTGTCCAAAAGTAAAAAGAGATGTGGCAAAGATGTCAACTGTTTGCTGGAGGAATCCAAAGTGACCATGTTCTAAGAGACCTTTGAAGGTCATGAAATTATTCCCTTAAGACTAAAGCTGGCTGCTTCATGCTTATCGTAAGCAAGCAAGGAGTCAGTAAGAGAGCTTTGGAGAATGTGGGCATCGATCCCACTACCTCTCGCATGCAAAGCGAGCGCTCTACCACTTGAGCTAATCCCCCTCTCAAGAGTTTATTCTTTTGATTGGAGTTTTAAGGAAAGCTTACGGATCAGCTCAGCCCGACTAGGAAATAATACCGAATCCAGCATTGACCCACAAGGTTTTCTCATGTTGGCATCATGATAAACATTGCCAAATTAGGTCTTGCCGTACCTGTCCGTGAATTTCACTGTGCCGAAACCGTTACGCTGTGAAAGCATGTTGCAAGAACCTAAGGAAAGGTAACAGTCGTTGATAAAGTTTCGATTGCATCTCGACGTGGTTTATCTGCAGCTTGCCGAAATAGCTCAGTTGGGAGAGCGTTAGACTGAAGATCTAAAGGTCCCTGGTTCGATCCCGGGTTTCGGCATGAACTCGACCTAGCTAGGTGGAAAGCCTCAGCTTTTGAATGACCTGTGCATTCTGTTGAAAAAATTATAAACAGACATAAACTGTTTGATGTTTTGTTGTGAGATTTCACAGTGGGATTGTCAGAACTCGAGACTCTAGATGTTCAATTCATCTGCTGATAAAGCATTTGGAGAAGGAAATGTGTAGGTGTCAACTTGCATGTACGCGTTGTCCAAAAGCATAGGTGTACCACTTCACGACATGCTTAAGTTTTGACTGAATTGGACTTTCCTCTGCTTCCTTCGGCTTATGGACAGCCTTTGTCCAAAAGTAAAAAGAGATGTGGCAAAGATGTCAACTGTTTGCTGGAGGAATCCAAAGTGACCATGTTCTAAGAGACCTTTGAAGGTCATGAAATTATTCCCTTAAGACTAAAGCTGGCTGCTTCATGCTTATCGTAAGCAAGCAAGGAGTCAGTAAGAGAGCTTTGGAGAATGTGGGCATCGATCCCACTACCTCTCGCATGCAAAGCGAGCGCTCTACCACTTGAGCTAATCCCCCTCTCAAGAGTTTATTCTTTTGATTGGAGTTTTAAGGAAAGCTTACGGATCAGCTCAGCCCGACTAGGAAATAATACCGAATCCAGCATTGACCCACAAGGTTTTCTCATGTCAGCGTCATGATAAACATTGCCAAATTAGGTCTTGCTGTACCTGTCCGTGAATTTCACTGTGCCGAAACCGTTACGCTGTGAAAGCATGTTGCAAGAACCTAAGGAAAGGTAAGTCGTTGATAAAGTTTCGTTTGCATCTCGACGTGGTTTATCTGCAGTTTGCCGGAATAGCTCAGTTGGGAGAGCGTTAGACTGAAGATCTAAAGGTCCCTGGTTCGATCCCGGGTTTCGGCATGAACTCGACCTAGCTAGGCGGAAAGCCTCAGCTTTTGAATGACCTGTGCATTCAGTTGAAAAATTATAAACAGACATAAACTGTTTGATGTTTTGTTGTGAGATTTCACAGTGGGATTGTCAGAACTCGAGACTCTAGATGTTCAATTCATCTGCTGATAAAGCATTTGGAGAAGGAAATGTGTAGGTGTCAACTTGCATGTACGCGTTGTCCAAAAGCATAGGTGTACCACTTCACGACATGCTTAAGTTTTGACTGAATTGGACTTTCCTCTGCTTCCTTCGGCTTATGGACAGCCTTTGTCCAAAAGTAAAAAGAGATGTGGCAAAGATGTCAACTGTTTGCTGGAGGAATCCAAAGTGACCATGTTCTAAGAGACCTTTGAAGGTCATGAAATTATTCCCTTAAGACTAAAGCTGGCTGCTTCATGCTTATCGTAAGCAAGCAAGGAGTCAGTAAGAGAGCTTTGGAGAATGTGGGCATCGATCCCACTACCTCTCGCATGCAAAGCGAGCGCTCTACCACTTGAGCTAATCCCCCTCTCAAGAGTTTATTCTTTTGATTGGAGTTTTAAGGAAAGCTTACGGATCAGCTCAGCCCGACTAGGAAATAATACCGAATCCAGCATTGACCCACAAGGTTTTCTCATGTCAGCGTCATGATAAACATTGCCAAATTAGGTCTTGCTGTACCTGTCCGTGAATTTCACTGTGCCGAAACCGTTACGCTGTGAAAGCATGTTGCAAGAACCTAAGGAAAGGTAAGTCGTTGATAAAGTTTCGTTTGCATCTCGACGTGGTTTATCTGCAGTTTGCCGGAATAGCTCAGTTGGGAGAGCGTTAGACTGAAGATCTAAAGGTCCCTGGTTCGATCCCGGGTTTCGGCATGAACTCGACCTAGCTAGGCGGAAAGCCTCAGCTTTTGAATGACCTGTGCATTCAGTTGAAAAATTATAAACAGACATAAACTGTTTGATGTTTTGTTGTGAGATTTCACAGTGGGATTGTCAGAACTCGAGACTCTAGATGTTCAATTCATCTGCTGATAAAGCATTTGGAGAAGGAAATGTGTAGGTGTCAACTTGCATGTACGCGTTGTCCAAAAGCATAGGTGTACCACTTCACGACATGCTTAAGTTTTGACTGAATTGGACTTTCCTCTGCTTCCTTCGGCTTATGGACAGCCTTTGTCCAAAAGTAAAAAGAGATGTGGCAAAGATGTCAACTGTTTGCTGGAGGAATCCAAAGTGACCATGTTCTAAGAGACCTTTGAAGGTCATGAAATTATTCCCTTAAGACTAAAGCTGGCTGCTTCATGCTTATCGTAAGCAAGCAAGGAGTCAGTAAGAGAGCTTTGGAGAATGTGGGCATCGATCCCACTACCTCTCGCATGCAAAGCGAGCGCTCTACCACTTGAGCTAATCCCCCTCTCAAGAGTTTATTCTTTTGATTGGAGTTTTAAGGAAAGCTTACGGATCAGCTCAGCCCGACTAGGAAATAATACCGAATCCAGCATTGACCCACAAGGTTTTCTCATGTTGGCATCATGATAAACATTGCCAAATTAGGTCTTGCCGTACCTGTCCGTGAATTTCACTGTGCCGAAACCGTTACGCTGTGAAAGCATGTTGCAAGAACCTAAGGAAAGGTAACAGTCGTTGATAAAGTTTCGATTGCATCTCGACGTGGTTTATCTGCAGCTTGCCGAAATAGCTCAGTTGGGAGAGCGTTAGACTGAAGATCTAAAGGTCCCTGGTTCGATCCCGGGTTTCGGCATGAACTCGACCTAGCTAGGTGGAAAGCCTCAGCTTTTGAATGACCTGTGCATTCTGTTGAAAAAATTATAAACAGACATAAACTGTTTGATGTTTTGTTGTGAGATTTCACAGTGGGATTGTCAGAACTCGAGACTCTAGATGTTCAATTCATCTGCTGATAAAGCATTTGGAGAAGGAAATGTGTAGGTGTCAACTTGCATGTACGCGTTGTCCAAAAGCATAGGTGTACCACTTCACGACATGCTTAAGTTTTGACTGAATTGGACTTTCCTCTGCTTCCTTCGGCTTATGGACAGCCTTTGTCCAAAAGTAAAAAGAGATGTGGCAAAGATGTCAACTGTTTGCTGGAGGAATCCAAAGTGACCATGTTCTAAGAGACCTTTGAAGGTCATGAAATTATTCCCTTAAGACTAAAGCTGGCTGCTTCATGCTTATCGTAAGCAAGCAAGGAGTCAGTAAGAGAGCTTTGGAGAATGTGGGCATCGATCCCACTACCTCTCGCATGCAAAGCGAGCGCTCTACCACTTGAGCTAATCCCCCTCTCAAGAGTTTATTCTTTTGATTGGAGTTTTAAGGAAAGCTTACGGATCAGCTCAGCCCGACTAGGAAATAATACCGAATCCAGCATTGACCCACAAGGTTTTCTCATGTTGGCATCATGATAAACATTGCCAAATTAGGTCTTGCTGTACCTGTCCGTGAATTTCACTGTGCCGAAACCGTTACGCTGTGAAAGCATGTTGCAAGAACCTAAGGAAAGGTAACAGTCGTTGATAAAGTTTCGTTTGCATCTCGACGTGGTTTATCTGCAGCTTGCCGAAATAGCTCAGTTGGGAGAGCGTTAGACTGAAGATCTAAAGGTCCCTGGTTCGATCCCGGGTTTCGGCATGAATTCGACCTAGCTAGGTGGAAAGCCTCAGCTTTTGAATGACCTGTGCATTCTGTTGAAAAATTATAAACAGACATAAACTGTTTGATGTTTTGTTGTGAGATTTCACAGTGGGATTGTCAGAACTCAAGACTCTAGATGTTCAATTCATCTGCTGATAAAGCATTTGGAGAAGGAAATGTGTAGGTGTCAACTTGCATGTACGCGTTGTCCAAAAGCATAGGTGTACCACTTCACGACATGCTTAAGTTTTGACTGAATTGGACTTTCCTCTGCTTCCTTCGGCTTATGGACAGCCTTTGTCCAAAAGTAAAAAGAGATGTGGCAAAGATGTCAACTGTTTGCTGGAGGAATCCAAAGTGACCATGTTCTAAGAGACCTTTGAAGGTCATGAAATTATTCCCTTAAGACTAAAGCTGGCTGCTTCATGCTTATCGTAAGCAAGCAAGGAGTCAGTAAGAGAGCTTTGGAGAATGTGGGCATCGATCCCACTACCTCTCGCATGCAAAGCGAGCGCTCTACCACTTGAGCTAATCCCCCTCTCAAGAGTTTATTCTTTTGATTGGAGTTTTAAGGAAAGCTTACGGATCAGCTCAGCCCGACTAGGAAATAATACCGAATCCAGCATTGACCCACAAGGTTTTCTCATGTCAGCGTCATGATAAACATTGCCAAATTAGGTCTTGCTGTACCTGTCCGTGAATTTCACTGTGCCGAAACCGTTACGCTGTGAAAGCATGTTGCAAGAACCTAAGGAAAGGTAAGTCGTTGATAAAGTTTCGTTTGCATCTCGACGTGGTTTATCTGCAGTTTGCCGGAATAGCTCAGTTGGGAGAGCGTTAGACTGAAGATCTAAAGGTCCCTGGTTCGATCCCGGGTTTCGGCATGAACTCGACCTAGCTAGGCGGAAAGCCTCAGCTTTTGAATGACCTGTGCATTCAGTTGAAAAATTATAAACAGACATAAACTGTTTGATGTTTTGTTGTGAGATTTCACAGTGGGATTGTCAGAACTCGAGACTCTAGATGTTCAATTCATCTGCTGATAAAGCATTTGGAGAAGGAAATGTGTAGGTGTCAACTTGCATGTACGCGTTGTCCAAAAGCATAGGTGTACCACTTCACGACATGCTTAAGTTTTGACTGAATTGGACTTTCCTCTGCTTCCTTCGGCTTATGGACAGCCTTTGTCCAAAAGTAAAAAGAGATGTGGCAAAGTTGTCAACTGTTTGCTGGAGGAATCCAAAGTGACCATGTTCTAAGAGACCTTTGAAGGTCATGAAATTATTCCCTTAAGACTAAAGCTGGCTGCTTCATGCTTATCGTAAGCAAGCAAGGAGTCAGTAAGAGAGCTTTGGAGAATGTGGGCATCGATCCCACTACCTCTCGCATGCAAAGCGAGCGCTCTACCACTTGAGCTAATCCCCCTCTCAAGAGTTTATTCTTTTGATTGGAGTTTTAAGGAAAGCTTACGGATCAGCTCAGCCCGACTAGGAAATAATACCGAATCCAGCATTGACCCACAAGGTTTTCTCATGTTGGCATCATGATAAACATTGCCAAATTAGGTCTTGCCGTACCTGTCCGTGAATTTCACTGTGCCGAAACCGTTACGCTGTGAAAGCATGTTGCAAGAACCTAAGGAAAGGTAACAGTCGTTGATAAAGTTTCGATTGCATCTCGACGTGGTTTATCTGCAGCTTGCCGAAATAGCTCAGTTGGGAGAGCGTTAGACTGAAGATCTAAAGGTCCCTGGTTCGATCCCGGGTTTCGGCATGAACTCGACCTAGCTAGGTGGAAAGCCTCAGCTTTTGAATGACCTGTGCATTCTGTTGAAAAAATTATAAACAGACATAAACTGTTTGATGTTTTGTTGTGAGATTTCACAGTGGGATTGTCAGAACTCGAGACTCTAGATGTTCAATTCATCTGCTGATAAAGCATTTGGAGAAGGAAATGTGTAGGTGTCAACTTGCATGTACGCGTTGTCCAAAAGCATAGGTGTACCACTTCACGACATGCTTAAGTTTTGACTGAATTGGACTTTCCTCTGCTTCCTTCGGCTTATGGACAGCCTTTGTCCAAAAGTAAAAAGAGATGTGGCAAAGATGTCAACTGTTTGCTGGAGGAATCCAAAGTGACCATGTTCTAAGAGACCTTTGAAGGTCATGAAATTATTCCCTTAAGACTAAAGCTGGCTGCTTCATGCTTATCGTAAGCAAGCAAGGAGTCAGTAAGAGAGCTTTGGAGAATGTGGGCATCGATCCCAGTACCTCTCGCATGCAAAGCGAGCGCTCTACCACTTGAGCTAATCCCCCTCTCAAGAGTTTATTCTTTTGATTGGAGTTTTAAGGAAAGCTTACGGATCAGCTCAGCCCGACTAGGAAATAATACCGAATCCAGCATTGACCCACAAGGTTTTCTCATGTCAGCGTCATGATAAACATTGCCAAATTAGGTCTTGCTGTACCTGTCCGTGAATTTCACTGTGCCGAAACCGTTACGCTGTGAAAGCATGTTGCAAGAACCTAAGGAAAGGTAAGTCGTTGATAAAGTTTCGTTTGCATCTCGACGTGGTTTATCTGCAGTTTGCCGGAATAGCTCAGTTGGGAGAGCGTTAGACTGAAGATCTAAAGGTCCCTGGTTCGATCCCGGGTTTCGGCATGAACTCGACCTAGCTAGGCGGAAAGCCTCAGCTTTTGAATGACCTGTGCATTCAGTTGAAAAATTATAAACAGACATAAACTGTTTGATGTTTTGTTGTGAGATTTCACAGTGGGATTGTCAGAACTCGAGACTCTAGATGTTCAATTCATCTGCTGATAAAGCATTTGGAGAAGGAAATGTGTAGGTGTCAACTTGCATGTACGCGTTGTCCAAAAGCATAGGTGTACCACTTCACGACATGCTTAAGTTTTGACTGAATTGGACTTTCCTCTGCTTCCTTCGGCTTATGGACAGCCTTTGTCCAAAAGTAAAAAGAGATGTGGCAAAGATGTCAACTGTTTGCTGGAGGAATCCAAAGTGACCATGTTCTAAGAGACCTTTGAAGGTCATGAAATTATTCCCTTAAGACTAAAGCTGGCTGCTTCATGCTTATCGTAAGCAAGCAAGGAGTCAGTAAGAGAGCTTTGGAGAATGTGGGCATCGATCCCACTACCTCTCGCATGCAAAGCGAGCGCTCTACCACTTGAGCTAATCCCCCTCTCAAGAGTTTATTCTTTTGATTGGAGTTTTAAGGAAAGCTTACGGATCAGCTCAGCCCGACTAGGAAATAATACCGAATCCAGCATTGACCCACAAGGTTTTCTCATGTCAGCGTCATGATAAACATTGCCAAATTAGGTCTTGCTGTACCTGTCCGTGAATTTCACTGTGCCGAAACCGTTACGCTGTGAAAGCATGTTGCAAGAACCTAAGGAAAGGTAAGTCGTTGATAAAGTTTCGTTTGCATCTCGACGTGGTTTATCTGCAGTTTGCCGGAATAGCTCAGTTGGGAGAGCGTTAGACTGAAGATCTAAAGGTCCCTGGTTCGTTCCCGGGTTTCGGCATGAACTCGACCTAGCTAGGTGGAAAGCCTCAGCTTTTGAATGACCTGTGCATTCTGTTGAAAAAATTATAAACAGACATAAACTGTTTGATGTTTTGTTGTGAGATTTCACAGTGGGATTGTCAGAACTCGAGACTCTAGATGTTCAATTCATCTGCTGATAAAGCATTTGGAGAAGGAAATGTGTAGGTGTCAACTTGCATGTACGCGTTGTCCAAAAGCATAGGTGTACCACTTCACGACATGCTTAAGTTTTGACTGAATTGGACTTTCCTCTGCTTCCTTCGGCTTATGGACAGCCTTTGTCCAAAAGTAAAAAGAGATGTGGCAAAGATGTCAACTGTTTGCTGGAGGAATCCAAAGTGACCATGTTCTAAGAGACCTTTGAAGGTCATGAAATTATTCCCTTAAGACTAAAGCTGGCTGCTTCATGCTTATCGTAAGCAAGCAAGGAGTCAGTAAGAGAGCTTTGGAGAATGTGGGCATCGATCCCACTACCTCTCGCATGCAAAGCGAGCGCTCTACCACTTGAGCTAATCCCCCTCTCAAGAGTTTATTCTTTTGATTGGAGTTTTAAGGAAAGCTTACGGATCAGCTCAGCCCGACTAGGAAATAATACCGAATCCAGCATTGACCCACAAGGTTTTCTCATGTTGGCATCATGATAAACATTGCCAAATTAGGTCTTGCTGTACCTGTCCGTGAATTTCACTGTGCCGAAACCGTTACGCTGTGAAAGCATGTTGCAAGAACCTAAGGAAAGGTAACAGTCGTTGATAAAGTTTCGTTTGCATCTCGACGTGGTTTATCTGCAGTTTGCCGGAATAGCTCAGTTGGGAGAGCGTTAGACTGAAGATCTAAAGGTCCCTGGTTCGATCCCGGGTTTCGGCATGAACTCGACCTAGCTAGGCGGAAAGCCTCAGCTTTTGAATGACCTGTGCATTCAGTTGAAAAATTATAAACAGACATAAACTGTTTGATGTTTTGTTGTGAGATTTCACAGTGGGATTGTCAGAACTCGAGACTCTAGATGTTCAATTCATCTGCTGATAAAGCATTTGGAGAAGGAAATGTGTAGGTGTCAACTTGCATGTACGCGTTGTCCAAAAGCATAGGTGTACCACTTCACGACATGCTTAAGTTTTGACTGAATTGGACTTTCCTCTGCTTCCTTCGGCTTATGGACAGCCTTTGTCCAAAAGTAAAAAGAGATGTGGCAAAGATGTCAACTGTTTGCTGGAGGAATCCAAAGTGACCATGTTCTAAGAGACCTTTGAAGGTCATGAAATTATTCCCTTAAGACTAAAGCTGGCTGCTTCATGCTTATCGTAAGCAAGCAAGGAGTCAGTAAGAGAGCTTTGGAGAATGTGGGCATCGATCCCACTACCTCTCGCATGCAAAGCGAGCGCTCTACCACTTGAGCTAATCCCCCTCTCAAGAGTTTATTCTTTTGATTGGAGTTTTAAGGAAAGCTTACGGATCAGCTCAGCCCGACTAGGAAATAATACCGAATCCAGCATTGACCCACAAGGTTTTCTCATGTTGGCATCATGATAAACATTGCCAAATTAGGTCTTGCCGTACCTGTCCGTGAATTTCACTGTGCCGAAACCGTTACGCTGTGAAAGCATGTTGCAAGAACCTAAGGAAAGGTAACAGTCGTTGATAAAGTTTCGATTGCATCTCGACGTGGTTTATCTGCAGCTTGCCGAAATAGCTCAGTTGGGAGAGCGTTAGACTGAAGATCTAAAGGTCCCTGGTTCGATCCCGGGTTTCGGCATGAACTCGACCTAGCTAGGTGGAAAGCCTCAGCTTTTGAATGACCTGTGCATTCTGTTGAAAAAATTATAAACAGACATAAACTGTTTGATGTTTTGTTGTGAGATTTCACAGTGGGATTGTCAGAACTCGAGACTCTAGATGTTCAATTCATCTGCTGATAAAGCATTTGGAGAAGGAAATGTGTAGGTGTCAACTTGCATGTACGCGTTGTCCAAAAGCATAGGTGTACCACTTCACGACATGCTTAAGTTTTGACTGAATTGGACTTTCCTCTGCTTCCTTCGGCTTATGGACAGCCTTTGTCCAAAAGTAAAAAGAGATGTGGCAAAGATGTCAACTGTTTGCTGGAGGAATCCAAAGTGACCATGTTCTAAGAGACCTTTGAAGGTCATGAAATTATTCCCTTAAGACTAAAGCTGGCTGCTTCATGCTTATCGTAAGCAAGCAAGGAGTCAGTAAGAGAGCTTTGGAGAATGTGGGCATCGATCCCACTACCTCTCGCATGCAAAGCGAGCGCTCTACCACTTGAGCTAATCCCCCTCTCAAGAGTTTATTCTTTTGATTGGAGTTTTAAGGAAAGCTTACGGATCAGCTCAGCCCGACTAGGAAATAATACCGAATCCAGCATTGACCCACAAGGTTTTCTCATGTTGGCATCATGATAAACATTGCCAAATTAGGTCTTGCTGTACCTGTCCGTGAATTTCACTGTGCCGAAACCGTTACGCTGTGAAAGCATGTTGCAAGAACCTAAGGAAAGGTAACAGTCGTTGATAAAGTTTCGTTTGCATCTCGACGTGGTTTATCTGCAGCTTGCCGAAATAGCTCAGTTGGGAGAGCGTTAGACTGAAGATCTAAAGGTCCCTGGTTCGATCCCGGGTTTCGGCATGAATTCGACCTAGCTAGGTGGAAAGCCTCAGCTTTTGAATGACCTGTGCATTCTGTTGAAAAATTATAAACAGACATAAACTGTTTGATGTTTTGTTGTGAGATTTCACAGTGGGATTGTCAGAACTCAAGACTCTAGATGTTCAATTCATCTGCTGATAAAGCATTTGGAGAAGGAAATGTGTAGGTGTCAACTTGCATGTACGCGTTGTCCAAAAGCATAGGTGTACCACTTCACGACATGCTTAAGTTTTGACTGAATTGGACTTTCCTCTGCTTCCTTCGGCTTATGGACAGCCTTTGTCCAAAAGTAAAAAGAGATGTGGCAAAGATGTCAACTGTTTGCTGGAGGAATCCAAAGTGACCATGTTCTAAGAGACCTTTGAAGGTCATGAAATTATTCCCTTAAGACTAAAGCTGGCTGCTTCATGCTTATCGTAAGCAAGCAAGGAGTCAGTAAGAGAGCTTTGGAGAATGTGGGCATCGATCCCACTACCTCTCGCATGCAAAGCGAGCGCTCTACCACTTGAGCTAATCCCCCTCTCAAGAGTTTATTCTTTTGATTGGAGTTTTAAGGAAAGCTTACGGATCAGCTCAGCCCGACTAGGAAATAATACCGAATCCAGCATTGACCCACAAGGTTTTCTCATGTCAGCGTCATGATAAACATTGCCAAATTAGGTCTTGCTGTACCTGTCCGTGAATTTCACTGTGCCGAAACCGTTACGCTGTGAAAGCATGTTGCAAGAACCTAAGGAAAGGTAAGTCGTTGATAAAGTTTCGTTTGCATCTCGACGTGGTTTATCTGCAGTTTGCCGGAATAGCTCAGTTGGGAGAGCGTTAGACTGAAGATCTAAAGGTCCCTGGTTCGATCCCGGGTTTCGGCATGAACTCGACCTAGCTAGGCGGAAAGCCTCAGCTTTTGAATGACCTGTGCATTCAGTTGAAAAATTATAAACAGACATAAACTGTTTGATGTTTTGTTGTGAGATTTCACAGTGGGATTGTCAGAACTCGAGACTCTAGATGTTCAATTCATCTGCTGATAAAGCATTTGGAGAAGGAAATGTGTAGGTGTCAACTTGCATGTACGCGTTGTCCAAAAGCATAGGTGTACCACTTCACGACATGCTTAAGTTTTGACTGAATTGGACTTTCCTCTGCTTCCTTCGGCTTATGGACAGCCTTTGTCCAAAAGTAAAAAGAGATGTGGCAAAGATGTCAACTGTTTGCTGGAGGAATCCAAAGTGACCATGTTCTAAGAGACCTTTGAAGGTCATGAAATTATTCCCTTAAGACTAAAGCTGGCTGCTTCATGCTTATCGTAAGCAAGCAAGGAGTCAGTAAGAGAGCTTTGGAGAATGTGGGCATCGATCCCACTACCTCTCGCATGCAAAGCGAGCGCTCTACCACTTGAGCTAATCCCCCTCTCAAGAGTTTATTCTTTTGATTGGAGTTTTAAGGAAAGCTTACGGATCAGCTCAGCCCGACTAGGAAATAATACCGAATCCAGCATTGACCCACAAGGTTTTCTCATGTTGGCATCATGATAAACATTGCCAAATTAGGTCTTGCCGTACCTGTCCGTGAATTTCACTGTGCCGAAACCGTTACGCTGTGAAAGCATGTTGCAAGAACCTAAGGAAAGGTAACAGTCGTTGATAAAGTTTCGATTGCATCTCGACGTGGTTTATCTGCAGCTTGCCGAAATAGCTCAGTTGGGAGAGCGTTAGACTGAAGATCTAAAGGTCCCTGGTTCGATCCCGGGTTTCGGCATGAACTCGACCTAGCTAGGTGGAAAGCCTCAGCTTTTGAATGACCTGTGCATTCTGTTGAAAAAATTATAAACAGACATAAACTGTTTGATGTTTTGTTGTGAGATTTCACAGTGGGATTGTCAGAACTCGAGACTCTAGATGTTCAATTCATCTGCTGATAAAGCATTTGGAGAAGGAAATGTGTAGGTGTCAACTTGCATGTACGCGTTGTCCAAAAGCATAGGTGTACCACTTCACGACATGCTTAAGTTTTGACTGAATTGGTCTTTCCTCTGCTTCCTTCGGCTTATGGACAGCCTTTGTCCAAAAGTAAAAAGAGATGTGGCAAAGATGTCAACTGTTTGCTGGAGGAATCCAAAGTGACCATGTTCTAAGAGACCTTTGAAGGTCATGAAATTATTCCCTTAAGACTAAAGCTGGCTGCTTCATGCTTATCGTAAGCAAGCAAGGAGTCAGTAAGAGAGCTTTGGAGAATGTGGGCATCGATCCCACTACCTCTCGCATGCAAAGCGAGCGCTCTACCACTTGAGCTAATCCCCCTCTCAAGAGTTTATTCTTTTGATTGGAGTTTTAAGGAAAGCTTACGGATCAGCTCAGCCCGACTAGGAAATAATACCGAATCCAGCATTGACCCACAAGGTTTTCTCATGTTGGCATCATGATAAACATTGCCAAATTAGGTCTTGCTGTACCTGTCCGTGAATTTCACTGTGCCGAAACCGTTACGCTGTGAAAGCATGTTGCAAGAACCTAAGGAAAGGTAACAGTCGTTGATAAAGTTTCGTTTGCATCTCGACGTGGTTTATCTGCAGCTTGCCGAAATAGCTCAGTTGGGAGAGCGTTAGACTGAAGATCTAAAGGTCCCTGGTTCGATCCTGGGTTTCGGCATGAATTCGACCTAGCTAGGTGGAAAGCCTCAGCTTTTGAATGACCTGTGCATTCTGTTGAAAAATTATAAACAGACATAAACTGTTTGATGTTTTGTTGTGAGATTTCACAGTGGGATTGTCAGAACTCAAGACTCTAGATGTTCAATTCATCTGCAGATAAAGCATTTGGAGAAGGAAATGTGTAGGTGTCAACTTGCATGTACGCGTTGTCCAAAAGCATAGGTGTACCACTTCACGACATGCTTAAGTTTTGACTGAATTGGACTTTCCTCTGCTTCCTTCGGCTTATGGACAGTCTTTGTCCAAAAGTAAAAAGAGATGTGGCAAAGATGTCAACTGTTTGCTGGAGGAATCCAAAGTGACCATGTTCTAAGAGACCTTTGAAGGTCATGAAATGATTCCCTTAAGACTAGAGCTGGCTGCTTCATGCTTATCGTAAGCAAGCAAGGAGTCAGTAAGAGAGCTTTGGAGAATGTGGGCATCGATCCCACTACCTCTCGCATGCAAAGCGAGCGCTCTACCACTTGAGCTAATCCCCCTCTCAAGAGTTTATTCTTTTGATTGGAGTTTTAAGGAAAGCTTACGGATCAGCTCAGCCCGACTAGGAAATAATACCGAATCCAGCATTGACCCACAAGGTTTTCTCATGTTGGCATCATGATAAACATTGCCAAATTAGGTCTTGCCGTACCTGTCCGTGAATTTCACTGTGCCGAAACCGTTACGCTGTGAAAGCATGTTGCAAGAACCTAAGGAAAGGTAACAGTCGTTGATAAAGTTTCGATTGCATCTCGACGTGGTTTATCTGCAGCTTGCCGAAATAGCTCAGTTGGGAGAGCGTTAGACTGAAGATCTAAAGGTCCCTGGTTCGATCCCGGTTTTCGGCATGAACTCGACCTAGCTAGGTGGAAAGCCTCAGCTTTTGAATGACCTGTGCATTCTGTTGAAAAAATTATAAACAGACATAAACTGTTTGATGTTTTGTTGTGAGATTTCACAGTGGGATTGTCAGAACTCGAGACTCTAGATGTTCAATTCATCTGCTGATAAAGCATTTGGAGAAGGAAATGTGTAGGTGTCAACTTGCATGTACGCGTTGTCCAAAAGCATAGGTGTACCACTTCACGACATGCTTAAGTTTTGACTGAATTGGACTTTCCTCTGCTTCCTTCGGCTTATGGACAGCCTTTGTCCAAAAGTAAAAAGAGATGTGGCAAAGATGTCAACTGTTTGCTGGAGGAATCCAAAGTGACCATGTTCTAAGAGACCTTTGAAGGTCATGAAATTATTCCCTTAAGACTAAAGCTGGCTGCTTCATGCTTATCGTAAGCAAGCAAGGAGTCAGTAAGAGAGCTTTGGAGAATGTGGGCATCGATCCCACTACCTCTCGCATGCAAAGCGAGCGCTCTACCACTTGAGCTAATCCCCCTCTCAAGAGTTTATTCTTTTGATTGGAGTTTTAAGGAAAGCTTACGGATCAGCTCAGCCCGACTAGGAAATAATACCGAATCCAGCATTGACCCACAAGGTTTTCTCATGTCAGCGTCATGATAAACATTGCCAAATTAGGTCTTGCTATACCTGTCCGTGAATTTCACTGTGCCGAAACCGTTATGCTGTGAAAGCATGTTGCAAGAACCTAAGGAAAGGTAAGTCGTTGATAAAGTTTCGTTTGCATCTCGACGTGGTTTATCTGCAGTTTGCCGGAATAGCTCAGTTGGGAGAGCGTTAGACTGAAGATCTAAAGGTCCCTGGTTCGATCCCGGGTTTCGGCATGAACTCGACCTAGCTAGGCGGAAAGCCTCAGCTTTTGAATGACCTGTGCATTCAGTTGAAAAATTATAAACAGACATAAACTGTTTGATGTTTTGTTGTGAGATTTCACAGTGGGATTGTCAGAACTCGAGACTCTAGATGTTCAATTCATCTGCTGATAAAGCATTTGGAGAAGGAAATGTGTAGGTGTCAACTTGCATGTACGCGTTGTCCAAAAGCATAGGTGTACCACTTCACGACATGCTTAAGTTTTGACTGAATTGGACTTTCCTCTGCTTCCTTCGGCTTATGGACAGCCTTTGTCCAAAAGTAAAAAGAGATGTGGCAAAGATGTCAACTGTTTGCTGGAGGAATCCAAAGTGACCATGTTCTAAGAGACCTTTGAAGGTCATGAAATTATTCCCTTAAGACTAAAGCTGGCTGCTTCATGCTTATCGTAAGCAAGCAAGGAGTCAGTAAGAGAGCTTTGGAGAATGTGGGCATCGATCCCACTACCTCTCGCATGCAAAGCGAGCGCTCTACCACTTGAGCTAATCCCCCTCTCAAGAGTTTATTCTTTTGATTGGAGTTTTAAGGAAAGCTTACGGATCAGCTCAGCCCGACTAGGAAATAATACCGAATCCAGCATTGACCCACAAGGTTTTCTCATGTTGGCATCATGATAAACATTGCCAAATTAGGTCTTGCCGTACCTGTCCGTGAATTTCACTGTGCCGAAACCGTTACGCTGTGAAAGCATGTTGCAAGAACCTAAGGAAAGGTAACAGTCGTTGATAAAGTTTCGATTGCATCTCGACGTGGTTTATCTGCAGCTTGCCGAAATAGCTCAGTTGGGAGAGCGTTAGACTGAAGATCTAAAGGTCCCTGGTTCGATCCCGGGTTTCGGCATGAACTCGACCTAGCTAGGTGGAAAGCCTCAGCTTTTGAATGACCTGTGCATTCTGTTGAAAAAATTATAAACAGACATAAACTGTTTGATGTTTTGTTGTGAGATTTCACAGTGGGATTGTCAGAACTCGAGACTCTAGATGTTCAATTCATCTGCTGATAAAGCATTTGGAGAAGGAAATGTGTAGGTGTCAACTTGCATGTACGCGTTGTCCAAAAGCATAGGTGTACCACTTCACGACATGCTTAAGTTTTGACTGAATTGGACTTTCCTCTGCTTCCTTCGGCTTATGGACAGCCTTTGTCCAAAAGTAAAAAGAGATGTGGCAAAGATGTCAACTGTTTGCTGGAGGAATCCAAAGTGACCATGTTCTAAGAGACCTTTGAAGGTCATGAAATTATTCCCTTAAGACTAAAGCTGGCTGCTTCATGCTTATCGTAAGCAAGCAAGGAGTCAGTAAGAGAGCTTTGGAGAATGTGGGCATCGATCCCACTACCTCTCGCATGCAAAGCGAGCGCTCTACCACTTGAGCTAATCCCCCTCTCAAGAGTTTATCCTTTTGATTGGAGTTTTAAGGAAAGCTTACGGATCAGCTCAGCCCGACTAGGAAATAATACCGAATCCAGCATTGACCCACAAGGTTTTCTCATGTTGGCATCATGATAAACATTGCCAAATTAGGTCTTGCTGTACCTGTCCGTGAATTTCACTGTGCCGAAACCGTTACGCTGTGAAAGCATGTTGCAAGAACCTAAGGAAAGGTAACAGTCGTTGATAAAGTTTCGTTTGCATCTCAACGTGGTTTATCTGCAGCTTGCCGAAATAGCTCAGTTGGGAGAGCGTTAGACTGAAGATCTAAAGGTCCCTGGTTCGATCCCGGGTTTCGGCATGAATTCGACCTAGCTAGGTGGAAAGCCTCAGCTTTTGAATGACCTGTGCATTCAGTTGAAAAATTATAAACAGACATAAACTGTTTGATGTTTTGTTGTGAGATTTCACAGTGGGATTGTCAGAACTCGAGACTCTAGATGTTCAATTCATCTGCTGATAAAGCATTTGGAGAAGGAAATGTGTAGGTGTCAACTTGCATGTACGCGTTGTCCAAAAGCATAGGTGTACCACTTCACGACATGCTTAAGTTTTGACTGAATTGGACTTTCCTCTGCTTCCTTCGGCTTATGGACAGTCTTTGTCCAAAAGTAAAAAGAGATGTGGCAAAGATGTCAACTGTTTGCTGGAGGAATCCAAAGTGACCATGTTCTAAGAGACCTTTGAAGGTCATGAAATGATTCCCTTAAGATTAGAGCTGGCTGCTTCATGCTTATCGTAAGCAAGCAAGGAGTCAGTAAGAGAGCTTTGGAGAATGTGGGCATCGATCCCACTACCTCTCGCATGCAAAGCGAGCGCTCTACCACTTGAGCTAATCCCCCTCTCAAGAGTTTATACTTTTGATTGGAGTTTTAAGGAAAGCTTACGGATCAGCTCAGCCCGACTAGGAAATAATACCGAATCCAGCATTGACCCACAAGGTTTTCTCATGTTGGCATCATGATAAACATTGCCAAATTAGGTCTTGCCGTACCTGTCCGTGAATTTCACTGTGCCGAAACCGTTACGCTGTGAAAGCATGTTGCAAGAACCTAAGGAAAGGTAACAGTCGTTGATAAAGTTTCGTTTGCATCTCGACGTGGTTTATCTGCAGCTTGCCGAAATAGCTCAGTTGGGAGAGCTTTAGACTGAAGATCTAAAGCTCCCTGGTTCGATCCTGGGTTTCGGCATGAACTCGACCTAGCTAGGTGCAAAGCCTCAGCTTTTGAATGACCTGTGCATTCAGTTGAAAAATTATAAACAGACATAAACTGTTTGATGTTTTGTTGTGAGATTTCACAGTGGGATTGTCAGAACTCGAGACTCTAGATGTTCAATTCATCTGCTGATAAAGCATTTGGAGAAGGAAATGTGTAGGTGTCAACTTGCATGTACGCGTTGTCCAAAAGCATAGGTGTACCACTTCACGACATGCTTAAGTTTTGACTGAATTGGACTTTCCTCTGCTTCCTTCGGCTTATGGACAGCCTTTGTCCAAAAGTAAAAAGAGATGTGGCAAAGATGTCAACTGTTTGCTGGAGGAATCCAAAGTGACCATGTTCTAAGAGACCTTTGAAGGTCATGAAATTATTCCCTTAAGACTAGAGCTGGCTGCTTCATGCTTATCGTAAGCAAGCAAGGAGTCAGTAAGAGAGCTTTGGAGAATGTGGGCATCGATCCCACTACCTCTCGCATGCAAAGCTAGCGCTCTACCACTTGAGCTAATCCCCCTCTCAAGAGTTTATCCTTTTGATTGGAGTTTTAAGGAAAGCTTACGGATCAGCTCAGCCCGACTAGGAAATAATACCGAATCCAGCATTGACCCACAAGGTTTTCTCATGTTGGCATCATGATAAACATTGCCAAATTAGGTCTTGCCATACCTGTCCGTGAATTTCACTGTGCCGAAACCGTTACGCTGTGAAAGCATGTTGCAAGAACCTAAGGAAAGGTAACAGTCGTTGATAAAGTTTCGTTTGCATCTCGACGTGGTTTATCTGCAGCTTGCCGAAATAGCTCAGTTGGGAGAGCGTTAGACTGAAGATCTAAAGGTCCCTGGTTCGATCCCGGGTTTCGGCATGAATTCGACCTAGCTAGGTGGAAAGCCTCAGCTTTTGAATGACCTGTGCATTCAGTTGAAAAATTATAAACAGACATAAACTGTTTGATGTTTTGTTGTGAGATTTCACAGTGGGATTGTCAGAACTCGAGACTCTAGATGTTCAATTCATCTGCTGATAAAGCATTTGGAGAAGGAAATGTGTAGGTGTCAACTTGCATGTACGCGTTGTCCAAAAGCATAGGTGTACCACTTCACGACATGCTTAAGTTTTGACTGAATTGGACTTTCCTCTGCTTCCTTCGGCTTATGGACAGCCTTTGTCCAAAAGTAAAAAGAGATGTGGCAAAGATGTCAACTGTTTGCTGGAGGAATCCAAAGTGACCATGTTCTAAGAGACCTTTGAAGGTCATGAAATTATTCCCTTAAGACTAAAGCTGGCTGCTTCATGCTTATCGTAAGCAAGCAAGGAGTCAGTAAGAGAGCTTTGGAGAATGTGGGCATCGATCCCACTACCTCTCGCATGCAAAGCGAGCGCTCTACCACTTGAGCTAATCCCCCTCTCAAGAGTTTATTCTTTTGATTGGAGTTTTAAGGAAAGCTTACGGATCAGCTCAGCCCGACTAGGAAATAATACCGAATCCAGCATTGACCCACAAGGTTTTCTCATGTTGGCATCATGATAAACATTGCCAAATTAGGTCTTGCTGTACCTGTCCGTGAATTTCACTGTGCCGAAACCGTTACGCTGTGAAAGCATGTTGCAAGAACCTAAGGAAAGGTAACAGTCGTTGATAAAGTTTCGTTTGCATCTCGACGTGGTTTATCTGCAGCTTGCCGAAATAGCTCAGTTGGGAGAGCGTTAGACTGAAGATCTAAAGGTCCCTGGTTCGATCCCGGGTTTCGGCATGAACTCGACCTAGCTAGGCGGAAAGCCTCAGCTTTTGAATGACCTGTGCATTCTGTTGAAAAATTATAAACAGACATAAACTGTTTGATGTTTTGTTGTGAGATTTCACAGTGGGATTGTCAGAACTCGAGACTCTAGATGTTCAATTCATCTGCTGATAAAGCATTTGGAGAAGGAAATGTGTAGGTGTCAACTTGCATGTACGCGTTGTCCAAAAGCATAGGTGTACCACTTCACGACATGCTTAAGTTTTGACTGAATTGGACTTTCCTCTGCTTCCTTCGGCTTATGGACAGCCTTTGTCCAAAAGTAAAAAGAGATGTGGCAAAGATGTCAACTGTTTGCTGGAGGAATCCAAAGTGACCATGTTCTAAGAGACCTTTGAAGGTCATGAAATTATTCCCTTAAGACTAGAGATGGCTGCTTCATGCTTATCGTAAGCAAGCAAGGAGTCAGTAAGAGAGCTTTGGAGAATGTGGGCATCGATCCCACTACCTCTCGCATGCAAAGCTAGCGCTCTACCACTTGAGCTAATCCCCCTCTCAAGAGTTTATCCTTTTGATTGGAGTTTTAAGGAAAGCTTACGGATCAGCTCAGCCCGACTAGGAAATAATACCGAATCCAGCATTGACCCACAAGGTTTTCTCATGTTGGCATCATGATAAACATTGCCAAATTAGGTCTTGCCATACCTGTCCGTGAATTTCACTGTGCCGAAACCGTTACGCTGTGAAAGCATGTTGCAAGAACCTAAGGAAAGGTAACAGTCGTTGATAAAGTTTCGTTTGCATCTCGACGTGGTTTATCTGCAGCTTGCCGAAATAGCTCAGTTGGGAGAGCGTTAGACTGAAGATCTAAAGGTCCCTGGTTCGATCCCGGGTTTCGGCATGAATTCGACCTAGCTAGGTGGAAAGCCTCAGCTTTTGAATGACCTGTGCATTCAGTTGAAAAATTATAAACAGACATAAACTGTTTGATGTTTTGTTGTGAGATTTCACAGTGGGATTGTCAGAACTCGAGACTCTAGATGTTCAATTCATCTGCTGATAAAGCATTTGGAGAAGGAAATGTGTAGGTGTCAACTTGCATGTACGCGTTGTCCAAAAGCATAGGTGTACCACTTCACGACATGCTTAAGTTTTGACTGAATTGGACTTTCCTCTGCTTCCTTCGGCTTATGGACAGCCTTTGTCCAAAAGTAAAAAGAGATGTGGCAAAGATGTCAACTGTTTGCTGGAGGAATCCAAAGTGACCATGTTCTAAGAGACCTTTGAAGGTCATGAAATTATTCCCTTAAGACTAAAGCTGGCTGCTTCATGCTTATCGTAAGCGAGCAAGGAGTCAGTAAGAGAGCTTTGGAGAATGTGGGCATCGATCCCACTACCTCTCGCATGCAAAGCGAGCGCTCTACCACTTGAGCTAATCCCCCTCTCAAGAGTTTATTCTTTTGATTGGAGTTTTAAGGAAAGCTTACGGATCAGCTCAGCCCGACTAGGAAATAATACCGAATCCAGCATTGACCCACAAGGTTTTCTCATGTTGGCATCATGATAAACATTGCCAAATTAGGTCTTGCTGTACCTGTCCGTGAATTTCACTGTGCCGAAACCGTTACGCTGTGAAAGCATGTTGCAAGAACCTAAGGAAAGGTAACAGTCGTTGATAAAGTTTCGTTTGCATCTCGACGTGGTTTATCTGCAGCTTGCCGAAATAGCTCAGTTGGGAGAGCGTTAGACTGAAGATCTAAAGGTCCCTGGTTCGATCCCGGGTTTCGGCATGAACTCGACCTAGCTAGGCGGAAAGCCTCAGCTTTTGAATGACCTGTGCATTCTGTTGAAAAATTATAAACAGACATAAACTGTTTGATGTTTTGTTGTGAGATTTCACAGTGGGATTGTCAGAACTCGAGACTCTAGATGTTCAATTCATCTGCTGATAAAGCATTTGGAGAAGGAAATGTGTAGGTGTCAACTTGCATGTACGCGTTGTCCAAAAGCATAGGTGTACCACTTCACGACATGCTTAAGTTTTGACTGAATTGGACTTTCCTCTGCTTCCTTCGGCTTATGGACAGCCTTTGTCCAAAAGTAAAAAGAGATGTGGCAAAGATGTCAACTGTTTGCTGGAGGAATCCAAAGTGACCATGTTCTAAGAGACCTTTGAAGGTCATGAAATTATTCCCTTAAGACTAGAGCTGGCTGCTTCATGCTTATCGTAAGCAAGCAAGGAGTCAGTAAGAGAGCTTTGGAGAATGTGGGCATCGATCCCACTACCTCTCGCATGCAAAGCTAGCGCTCTACCACTTGAGCTAATCCCCCTCTCAAGAGTTTATCCTTTTGATTGGAGTTTTAAGGAAAGCTTACGGATCAGCTCAGCCCGACTAGGAAATAATACCGAATCCAGCATTGACCCACAAGGTTTTCTCATGTTGGCATCATGATAAACATTGCCAAATTAGGTCTTGCCATACCTGTCCGTGAATTTCACTGTGCCGAAACCGTTACGCTGTGAAAGCATGTTGCAAGAACCTAAGGAAAGGTAACAGTCGTTGATAAAGTTTCGTTTGAATCTCGACGTGGTTTATCTGCAGCTTGCCGAAATAGCTCAGTTGGGAGAGCGTTAGACTGAAGATCTAAAGGTCCCTGGTTCGATCCCGGGTTTTGGCATGAATTCGACCTAGCTAGGTGGAAAGCCTCAGCTTTTGAATGACCTGTGCATTCAGTTGAAAAATTATAAACAGACATAAACTGTTTGATGTTTTGTTGTGAGATTTCACAGTGGGATTGTCAGAACTCGAGACTCTAGATGTTCAATTCATCTGCTGATAAAGCATTTGGAGAAGGAAATGTGTAGGTGTCAACTTGCATGTACGCGTTGTCCAAAAGCATAGGTGTACCACTTCACGACATGCTTAAGTTTTGACTGAATTGGACTTTCCTCTGCTTCCTTCGGCTTATGGACAGCCTTTGTCCAAAAGTAAAAAGAGATGTGGCAAAGATGTCAACTGTTTGCTGGAGGAATCCAAAGTGACCATGTTCTAAGAGACCTTTGAAGGTCATGAAATTATTCCTTTAAGACTAAAGCTGGCTGCTTCATGCTTATCGTAAGCAAGCAAGGAGTCAGTAAGAGAGCTTTGGAGAATGTGGGCATCGATCCCACTACCTCTCGCATGCAAAGCGAGCGCTCTACCACTTGAGCTAATCCCCCTCTCAAGAGTTTATTCTTTTGATTGGAGTTTTAAGGAAAGCTTACGGATCAGCTCAGCCCGACTAGGAAATAATACCGAATCCAGCATTGACCCACAAGGTTTTCTCATGTTGGCATCATGATAAACATTGCCAAATTAGGTCTTGCTGTACCTGTCCGTGAATTTCACTGTGCCGAAACCGTTACGCTGTGAAAGCATGTTGCAAGAACCTAAGGAAAGGTAACAGTCGTTGATAAAGTTTCGTTTGCATCTCGACGTGGTTTATCTGCAGCTTGCCGAAATAGCTCAGTTGGGAGAGCGTTAGACTGAAGATCTAAAGGTCCCTGGTTCGATCCCGGGTTTCGGCATGAACTCGACCTAGCTAGGCGGAAAGCCTCAGCTTTTGAATGACCTGTGCATTCTGTTGAAAAATTATAAACAGACATAAACTGTTTGATGTTTTGTTGTGAGATTTCACAGTGGGATTGTCAGAACTCGAGACTCTAGATGTTCAATTCATCTGCTGATAAAGCATTTGGAGAAGGAAATGTGTAGGTGTCAACTTGCATGTACGCGTTGTCCAAAAGCATAGGTGTACCACTTCACGACATGCTTAAGTTTTGACTGAATTGGACTTTCCTCTGCTTCCTTCGGCTTATGGACAGCCTTTGTCCAAAAGTAAAAAGAGATGTGGCAAAGATGTCAACTGTTTGCTGGAGGAATCCAAAGTGACCATGTTCTAAGAGACCTTTGAAGGTCATGAAATTATTCCCTTAAGACTAGAGCTGGCTGCTTCATGCTTATCGTAAGCAAGCAAGGAGTCAGTAAGAGAGCTTTGGAGAATGTGGGCATCGATCCCACTACCTCTCGCATGCAAAGCTAGCGCTCTACCACTTGAGCTAATCCCCCTCTCAAGAGTTTATCCTTTTGATTGGAGTTTTAAGGAAAGCTTACGGATCAGCTCAGCCCGACTAGGAAATAATACCGAATCCAGCATTGACCCACAAGGTTTTCTCATGTTGGCATCATGATAAACATTGCCAAATTAGGTCTTGCCATACCTGTCCGTGAATTTCACTGTGCCGAAACCGTTACGCTGTGAAAGCATGTTGCAAGAACCTAAGGAAAGGTAACAGTCGTTGATAAAGTTTCGTTTGCATCTCGACGTGGTTTATCTGCAGCTTGCCGAAATAGCTCAGTTGGGAGAGCGTTAGACTGAAGATCTAAAGGTCCCTGGTTCGATCCTGGGTTTCGGCATGAATTCGACCTAGCTAGGTGGAAAGCCTCAGCTTTTGAATGACCTGTGCATTCTGTTGAAAAATTATAAACAGACATAAACTGTTTGATGTTTCGTTGTGAGATTTCACAGTGGGATTGTCAGAACTCGAGACTCTAGATGTTCAATTCATCTGCTGATAAAGCATTTGGAGAAGGAAATGTGTAGGTGTCAACTTGCATGTATGCGTTGTCCAAAAGCATAGGTGTACCACTTCACGACATGCTTAAGTTTTGACTGAATTGGACTTTCCTCTGCTTCCTTCGGCTTATGGACAGCCTTTGTCCAAAAGTAAAAAGAGATGTGGCAAAGATGTCAACTGTTTGCTGGAGGAATCCAAAGTGACCATGTTCTAAGAGACCTTTGAAGGTCATGAAATTATTCCCTTAAGACTAAAGCTGGCTGCTTCATGCTTATCGTAAGCAAGCAAGGAGTAAGTAAGAGAGCTTTGGAGAATGTGGGCATCGATCCCACTACCTCTCGCATGCAAAGCGAGCGCTCTACCACTTGAGCTAATCCCCCTCTCAAGAGTTTATTCTTTTGATTGGAGTTTTAAGGAAAGCTTACGGATCAGCTCAGCCCGACTAGGAAATAATACCGAATCCAGCATTGACCCACAAGGTTTTCTCATGTTGGCATCATGATAAACATTGCCAAATTAGGTCTTGCCGTACCTGTCCGTGAATTTCACTGTGCCGAAACCGTTACGCTGTGAAAGCATGTTGCAAGAACCTAAGGAAAGGTAACAGTCGTTGATAAAGTTTCGTTTGCATCTCGACGTGGTTTACCTGCAGTTTGCCGGAATAGCTCAGTTGGGAGAGCGTTAGACTGAAGATCTAAAGGTCCCTGGTTCGATCCTGGGTTTCGGCATGAATTCGACCTAGCTAGGTGGAAAGCCTCAGCTTTTGAATGACCTGTGCATTCTGTTGAAAAATTATAAACAGACATAAACTGTTTGATGTTTCGTTGTGAGATTTCACAGTGGGATTGTCAGAACTCGAGACTCTAGATGTTCAATTCATCTGCTGATAAAGCATTTGGAGAAGGAAATGTGTAGGTGTCAACTTGCATGTATGCGTTGTCCAAAAGCATAGGTGTACCACTTCACGACATGCTTAAGTTTTGACTGAATTGGACTTTCCTCTGCTTCCTTCGGCTTATGGACAGCCTTTGTCCAAAAGTAAAAAGAGATGTGGCAAAGATGTCAACTGTTTGCTGGAGGAATCCAAAGTGACCATGTTCTAAGAGACCTTTGAAGGTCATGAAATTATTCCCTTAAGACTAAAGCTGGCTGCTTCATGCTTATCGTAAGCAAGCAAGGAGTAAGTAAGAGAGCTTTGGAGAATGTGGGCATCGATCCCACTACCTCTCGCATGCAAAGCGAGCGCTCTACCACTTGAGCTAATCCCCCTCTCAAGAGTTTATTCTTTTGATTGGAGTTTTAAGGAAAGCTTACGGATCAGCTCAGCCCGACTAGGAAATAATACCGAATCCAGCATTGACCCACAAGGTTTTCTCATGTTGGCATCATGATAAACATTGCCAAATTAGGTCTTGCCGTACCTGTCCGTGAATTTCACTGTGCCGAAACCGTTACGCTGTGAAAGCATGTTGCAAGAACCTAAGGAAAGGTAACAGTCGTTGATAAAGTTTCGTTTGCATCTCGACGTGGTTTACCTGCAGTTTGCCGGAATAGCTCAGTTGGGAGAGCGTTAGACTGAAGATCTAAAGGTCCCTGGTTCGATCCTGGGTTTCGGCATGAACTCGACCTAGCTAGGCGGAAAGCCTCAGCTTTTGAATGACCTGTGCATTCAGTTGAAAAATTATAAACAGACATAAACTGTTTGATGTTTTGTTGTGAGATTTCACAGTGGGATTGTCAGAACTCGAGACTCTAGATGTTCAATTCATCTGCTGATAAAGCATTTGGAGAAGGAAATGTGTAGGTGTCAACTTGCATGTACGCGTTGTCCAAAAGCATAGGTGTACCACTTCACGACATGCTTAAGTTTTGACTGAATTGGACTTTCCTCTGCTTCCTTCGGCTTATGGACAGCCTTTGTCCAAAAGTAAAAAGAGATGTGGCAAAGATGTCAACTGTTTGCTGGAGGAATCCAAAGTGACCATGTTCTAAGAGACCTTTGAAGGTCATGAAATTATTCCCTTAAGACTAAAGCTGGCTGCTTCATGCTTATCGTAAGCAAGCAAGGAGTCAGTAAGAGAGCTTTGGAGAATGTGGGCATCGATCCCACTACCTCTCGCATGCAAAGCGAGCGCTCTACCACTTGAGCTAATCCCCCTCTCAAGAGTTTATTCTTTTGATTGGAGTTTTAAGGAAAGCTTACGGATCAGCTCAGCCCGACTAGGAAATAATACCGAATCCAGCATTGACCCACAAGGTTTTCTCATGTTGGCATCATGATAAACATTGCCAAATTAGGTCTTGCCGTACCTGTCCGTGAATTTCACTGTGCCGAAACCGTTACGCTGTGAAAGCATGTTGCAAGAACCTAAGGAAAGGTAACAGTCGTTGATAAAGTTTCGATTGCATCTCGACGTGGTTTATCTGCAGCTTGCCGAAATAGCTCAGTTGGGAAAGCGTTAGACTGAAGATCTAAAGGTCCCTGGTTCGATCCCGGGTTTCGGCATGAACTCGACCTAGCTAGGTGGAAAGCCTCAGCTTTTGAATGACCTGTGCATTCTGTTGAAAAAATTATAAACAGACATAAACTGTTTGATGTTTTGTTGTGAGATTTCACAGTGGGATTGTCAGAACTCGAGACTCTAGATGTTCAATTCATCTGCTGATAAAGCATTTGGAGAAGGAAATGTGTAGGTGTCAACTTGCATGTACGCGTTGTCCAAAAGCATAGGTGTACCACTTCACGACATGCTTAAGTTTTGACTGAAATGGACTTTCCTCTGCTTCCTTCGGCTTATGGACAGCCTTTGTCCAAAAGTAAAAAGAGATGTGGCAAAGATATCAACTGTTTGCTGGAGGAATCCAAAGTGACCATGTTCTAAGAGACCTTTGAAGGTCATGAAATTATTCCCTTAAGACTAAAGCTGGCTGCTTCATGCTTATCGTAAGCAAGCAAGGAGTCAGTAAGAGCTTTGGAGAATGTGGGCATCGATCCCACTACCTCTCGCATGCAAAGCGAGCGCTCTACCACTTGAGCTAATCCCCCTCTCAAGAGTTTATTCTTTTGATTGGAGTTTTAAGGAAAGCTTACGGATCAGCTCAGCCCGACTAGGAAATAATACCGAATCCAGCATTGACCCACAAGGTTTTCTCATGTTGGCATCATGATAAACATTGCCAAATTAGGTCTTGCTGTACCTGTCCGTGAATTTCACTGTGCCGAAACCGTTACGCTGTGAAAGCATGTTGCAAGAACCTAAGGAAAGGTAACAGTCGTTGATAAAGTTTCGTTTGCATCTCGACGTGGTTTATCTGCAGCTTGCCGAAATAGCTCAGTTGGGAGAGCGTTAGACTGAAGATCTAAAGGTCCCTGGTTCGGTCCCGGGTTTCGGCATGAACTCGACCTAGCTAGGTGGAAAGCCTCAGCTTTTGAATGACCTGTGCATTCTGTTGAAAAATTATAAACAGACATAAACTGTTTGATGTTTTGTTGTGAGATTTCACAGTGGGATTGTCAGAACTCGAGACTCTAGATCAGGGGTGTCAAACATACGGCCCGCGGGCCGGAACCGGCCCCCAAGGAGGTTCGATCAGGCCCGCAGGATAATTTGAAAGTGGAACAAATGCATAAAAGACATGGAATTAATATTTTTTATTCGTTGCAATTCATGGATTATCCGCTAAGGGGCGCACTCTTTCCATCAGAGTAGAAGACAAGCCGCATCACTGAGACAGACTGAATACAGCAGACGGTATCAATGCGCCATCCGCTGGTTGTTACGACGTTGTTAATACCTTGGTCTCTACCTCTCCGCTACACCCTCATTAGCCAAAATGTATGTATGAAGTTTACAGATTTACAGGACAGGCGAACACTTTCTTCATTACACATTTAAAATCACTCTCCTTAGTTTGTAAGGTGTACGCAGGGATTACATTTAGATTTTATATGCGTATGTGTAAGTGGTTTAAAAATTCCTTTCTTTAAAAGTCTCATTTAATCTTAAAGTGCATTACTATATTTTTCAGTACCAATTAAAGTTTTGTGCCTTTGTACAATCAGTGGGATCAGTTGCAATGCATATTTGTGAATGATAAAAGTAAATTGCACATTTGTCTAAGCCTAAGGAAATATGAGGTGTTTCATGTAATGTTTTGTAAAAGGATAGTTCATTAAATTTCAATATTTTCCTAATGTTCTTGTGCTTCTTTACACCAAAGCAAAGGAAAGACATGATATTTTGGTTATTTATAGCAGAGTATGGTATAATTTTAATGGTCCGGCCCACTTGACATCTCCCTAGGCCGTATGTGGCCCACAATGCGAAATGAGTTTGACACCCCTGCTCTAGATGTTCAATTCATCTGCTGATAAAGCATTTGGAGAAGGAAATGTGTAGGTGTCAACTTGCATGTACGCGTTGTCCAAAAGCATAGGTGTACCACTTCACGACATGCTTAAGTTTTGACTGAATTGGACTTTCCTCTGCTTCCTTCGGCTTATGGACAGCCTTTGTCCAAAAGTAAAAAGAGATGTGGCAAAGATGTCAACTGTTTGCTGGAGGAATCCAAAGTGACCATGTTCTAAGAGACCTTTGAAGGTCATGAAATTATTCCCTTAAGACTAAAGCTGGCTGCTTCATGCTTATCGTAAGCAAGCAAGGAGTCAGTAAGAGAGCTTTGGAGAATGTGGGCATCGATCCCACTACCTCTCGCATGCAAAGCGAGCGCTCTACCACTTGAGCTAATCCCCCTCTCAAGAGTTTATTCTTTTGATTGGAGTTTTAAGGAAAGCTTACGGATCAGCTCAGCCCGACTAGGAAATAATACCGAATCCAGCATTGACCCACAAGGTTTTCTCATGTTGGCATCATGATAAACATTGCCAAATTAGGTCTTGCTGTACCTGTCCGTGAATTTCACTGTGCCGAAACCGTTACGCTGTGAAAGCATGTTGCAAGAACCTAAGGAAAGGTAACAGTCGTTGATAAAGTTTCGTTTGCATCTCGACGTGGTTTATCTGCAGCTTGCCGAAATAGCTCAGTTGGGAGAGCGTTAGACTGAAGATCTAAAGGTCCCTGGTTCGATCCCGGGTTTCGGCATGAACTCGACCTAGCTAGGCGGAAAGCCTCAGCTTTTGAATGACCTGTGCATTCTGTTGAAAAATTATAAACAGACATAAACTGTTTGATGTTTTGTTGTGAGATTTCACAGTGGGATTGTCAGAACTCGAGACTCTAGATGTTCAATTCATCTGCTGATAAAGCATTTGGAGAAGGAAATGTGTAGGTGTCAACTTGCATGTACGCGTTGTCCAAAAGCATAGGTGTACCACTTCACGACATGCTTAAGTTTTGACTGAATTGGACTTTCCTCTGCTTCCTTCGGCTTATGGACAGCCTTTGTCCAAAAGTAAAAAGAGATGTGGCAAAGATGTCAACTGTTTGCTGGAGGAATCCAAAGTGACCATGTTCTAAGAGACCTTTGAAGGTCATGAAATTATTCCCTTAAGACTAGAGCTGGCTGCTTCATGCTTATCGTAAGCAAGCAAGGAGTCAGTAAGAGAGCTTTGGAGAATGTGGGCATCGATCCCACTACCTCTCGCATGCAAAGCTAGCGCTCTACCACTTGAGCTAATCCCCCTCTCAAGAGTTTATCCTTTTGATTGGAGTTTTAAGGAAAGCTTACGGATCAGCTCAGCCCGACTAGGAAATAATACCGAATCCAGCATTGACCCACAAGGTTTTCTCATGTTGGCATCATGATAAACATTGCCAAATTAGGTCTTGCCATACCTGTCCGTGAATTTCACTGTGCCGAAACCGTTACGCTGTGAAAGCATGTTGCAAGAACCTAAGGAAAGGTAACAGTCGTTGATAAAGTTTCGTTTGAATCTCGACGTGGTTTATCTGCAGCTTGCCGAAATAGCTCAGTTGGGAGAGCGTTAGACTGAAGATCTAAAGGTCCCTGGTTCGATCCCGGGTTTTGGCATGAATTCGACCTAGCTAGGTGGAAAGCCTCAGCTTTTGAATGACCTGTGCATTCAGTTGAAAAATTATAAACAGACATAAACTGTTTGATGTTTTGTTGTGAGATTTCACAGTGGGATTGTCAGAACTCGAGACTCTAGATGTTCAATTCATCTGCTGATAAAGCATTTGGAGAAGGAAATGTGTAGGTGTCAACTTGCATGTACGCGTTGTCCAAAAGCATAGGTGTACCACTTCACGACATGCTTAAGTTTTGACTGAATTGGACTTTCCTCTGCTTCCTTCGGCTTATGGACAGCCTTTGTCCAAAAGTAAAAAGAGATGTGGCAAAGATGTCAACTGTTTGCTGGAGGAATCCAAAGTGACCATGTTCTAAGAGACCTTTGAAGGTCATGAAATTATTCCTTTAAGACTAAAGCTGGCTGCTTCATGCTTATCGTAAGCAAGCAAGGAGTCAGTAAGAGAGCTTTGGAGAATGTGGGCATCGATCCCACTACCTCTCGCATGCAAAGCGAGCGCTCTACCACTTGAGCTAATCCCCCTCTCAAGAGTTTATTCTTTTGATTGGAGTTTTAAGGAAAGCTTACGGATCAGCTCAGCCCGACTAGGAAATAATACCGAATCCAGCATTGACCCACAAGGTTTTCTCATGTTGGCATCATGATAAACATTGCCAAATTAGGTCTTGCTGTACCTGTCCGTGAATTTCACTGTGCCGAAACCGTTACGCTGTGAAAGCATGTTGCAAGAACCTAAGGAAAGGTAACAGTCGTTGATAAAGTTTCGTTTGCATCTCGACGTGGTTTATCTGCAGCTTGCCGAAATGGCGGTACCTGCAAGCCACCCGTCTGTAAAAAACATCCAATGCCTGAGCCCCATTCCATTTTTGCTCGGCCAATGGCGCGCGAACCATTCCATTTTCTTCGTTTTCCTCGGCCTATCCCTGGCCACCATTCCATTTTTCCTCGGCCAATGCCTGGCCACCATTCCATTTTTCCTCTGGCCAATGCCTGACCATCATTCCATTTTTCCTCGGCCAATGACACGACGAAGGTGAACTTGCCCCGGTCACGTCATAGTTTATAAACTTACACCGCGTAGAAGAAACACCGTCTCGGATTTGGGATTTCTCAACAAGACACAGGTATGCCTTATTTGTTTGTGTAAGGAACCAATAAATTAATACTGTAGATATATTTTGCGATCATCAGAAAGGTAGTCAGCTAAAAAATACTCTGTAGTAGTCTCCTGCGGTGACTGTCATGAACGTAGCTCGTTAGCAAACTATCATATAACTTCTAACTAGCCTAAATTAATTCTAATCTTGAAGAATAATTTAATTAATGTTTTTCTGTGTTAGCCATCTATCCTCTTTTTCGATTTTCAACGGACAATTGCAGAAATCGTGAGGTAATTTACCGGTATATAAACGCGTTATTTATCGGTTTTTAAACGCCTTAGAAAATACGTGCCCCTGCTTAACATGTTATTGTTTTGTTATTACTAAGTATCTACGTAGAAACGAACATTATAAAGTATATGGTTAAGTGAGTAATACGAATCCTTGGACTATTAAAAGGGTTAAAAACACATTAGTAACTAGTGAGTTGGTACCAACTGCTCACATGCATTCTTAGTTGCCATGGATTGACTTATTTGTTAATTTATGTTTGTTTTAATTATAAAGTATATGTGTTTGTGGATTTCATAAGGTAACTTTAATTAAACCTGCAATCTGCAAATACAGAATAATGTATTACTAGGGTTGACTGTTTATGATGAGTTTTAGTAACTATATTTATTTGCTCCCTATATTTAAAAAGTATTTCTGCTACATTTTCAGGCACGTTCCATGACTCGGTCCAGCCTTCACCAGTGACCTCGGCCCAGCCTCCACCAGTGACCTCGGTCCAGCCTTCACCAGTGACCTCGGCCCAGCCTCCACCAGTGACCTCGGCCCAGCCTCCACCAGTGACCTCGGCCCAGCCTCCACCAGTGACCTCGGCCCAGCCTCCACCAGTGACCTCGGCCCAGCCTCCACCAGTGCCTATTCAGTCTCCATCAGAGCCTTCAGCTCAACAAATGGTAAGTGATAGTACCTTACTTTCATTGTTAAACATGCTCATTGTTAAATTCTCCAATAAACAGCACACAAATAAGAATGCTACACACAAATGTTTTATTTTCTCATGCTTTATTGTAATTAAAACTTTATTGTATATAGAAAATGCACATTTATACAGACATTATAACATTTCATATTATTATTTTTTTTATTTCTAGGCTGTGGATGTCCATAACATTCCTGGAATGGAAAGGGTGGATGAATTATCAGAGTATCTGGTTGAGCTTCGCACTCAAACACGCCTCACCCTGACAAACCAGCAGACCACCACGATTGTTAGTTTGTGGCAAAACCTAAACCAGTTTGATAAAAACAGACTGGTGTATGCAGCTCGGCATCAGGATAGGCTGCTGACTGCCCGCTTTAGATCCCCCAAAAAGAAGGCAGTTTTCACCCCTGGTGTTGAGAGCACAAAAAGGTGTGTTCTGGGATCAAGTGGCTCCCCTGCTCAGTGGCCTGACTGCTGTCGGCTCATTAAAACCATCTTTGTAAGACTGGCCAACATCCACAGAAGCCCCACAACTCAGGTCAAGTAAGTCTGTCAAGGTGGGCACTGATGTTGGAGGACTACAGGAACATTAGGCAGCTTGTTTTAAACAATGGGACAGTGTTGGAGCAGGCCATCCTTCAGCTGGTAGAGGTGCCACCAAACACAGCAGGTCAGGCAAAAACTAAGTTTAGAAAAATTCTGCCCAGTGCCACACCACCATTAGCCCCTACTCAACGACATCAGGACACTTCCATTCAGCCTCCTGTTGCTTCCATGGAGTCTGGTTCACAGGCCTCTTTGAGAATGATACAGATGACCTTCACCTGTACTGATGATGTTACCCGCAGGACCAGCTATGTCTGTCATGCCTCAGGTGTTGTTGCCCAGTTCTGTCCCTCAGCCTGCTACCCCCACTGAGCGACATTACAAGCAGACAGTCCCATATAATACCTGTAGGAAGTGTGGACAGTCACGCAAAACAGCAACTGGCCATAGCCAGTACAAGGGGAAGATCTTCTGTCCTATGACAGAGACTAATACCAAGGAACAGTGGCTGGAAAAGATGAGAAAACTGTGATTAATGTGTATACTTTATTTTCATACATTACTATTGTATTTTTATAATACTAAAATATAATTATTATTATCTTTAATGGTTTAAAATGTTGTAAATGTTTTGCTGTAGTTTATTGGAATTTTTTATAGTTCAGCTGCTGTGGCATTAATATGTGTATATATGTATTAGTGTAGATTTAATATTTTATTTTTATGTAAATTGTAGTATAATTTTGTTAATTGTATTAGAATATCATTTTGTTAATTTTATTCATGTTTATTATATATATATATATATATATATATACATAAAGTGTATAAAGTATATAAAGTGTGAATAAATATATAAAGTGTGAATACAAATACAGAGTGTGAATTTATTAAATCAAGCAATAAGCCTAATATGATGAAACAACTCATATGTATGTGTATGAAATGCACATATATATTACAATATATAAATTGTGACACGGGTGCCCCGTAATTGTAGGCACTGCTGACAGCCATAAAATAAAATTTTGCAATATATTTCTTAGAATATTATCACACAAAATATCCACGGCAAGATTCTCAGTTACAAATATTTATATCCAGGCTGGATTCGAACCTGCGACCTCCCGATCTTTTCTCAATTTTTTTTTCCTTTTTCTTCCCCTTCTTCCCCCCCTCATACAGACGATTGTTCCCCAGCTTTGGCGGAGTTGGGAGAGCGTTAGACTGAAGATCTAAAGGTCCCTGGTTCGATCCCGGGTTTCGGCATGAACTCGACCTAGCTAGGCGGAAAGCCTCAGCTTTTGAATGACCTGTGCATTCTGTTGAAAAATTATAAACAGACATAAACTGTTTGATGTTTTGTTGTGAGATTTCACAGTGGGATTGTCAGAACTCGAGACTCTAGATGTTCAATTCATCTGCTGATAAAGCATTTGGAGAAGGAAATGTGTAGGTGTCAACTTGCATGTACGCGTTGTCCAAAAGCATAGGTGTACCACTTCACGACATGCTTAAGTTTTGACTGAATTGGACTTTCCTCTGCTTCCTTCGGCTTATGGACAGCCTTTGTCCAAAAGTAAAAAGAGATGTGGCAAAGATGTCAACTGTTTGCTGGAGGAATCCAAAGTGACCATGTTCTAAGAGACCTTTGAAGGTCATGAAATTATTCCCTTAAGACTAGAGCTGGCTGCTTCATGCTTATCGTAAGCAAGCAAGGAGTCAGTAAGAGAGCTTTGGAGAATGTGGGCATCGATCCCACTACCTCTCGCATGCAAAGCTAGCGCTCTACCACTTGAGCTAATCCCCCTCTCAAGAGTTTATCCTTTTGATTGGAGTTTTAAGGAAAGCTTACGGATCAGCTCAGCCCGACTAGGAAATAATACCGAATCCAGCATTGACCCACAAGGTTTTCTCATGTTGGCATCATGATAAACATTGCCAAATTAGGTCTTGCCATACCTGTCCGTGAATTTCACTGTGCCGAAACCGTTACGCTGTGAAAGCATGTTGCAAGAACCTAAGGAAAGGTAACAGTCGTTGATAAAGTTTCGTTTGCATCTCGACGTGGTTTATCTGCAGCTTGCCGAAATAGCTCAGTTGGGAGAGCGTTAGACTGAAGATCTAAAGGTCCCTGGTTCGATCCTGGGTTTCGGCATGAATTCGACCTAGCTAGGTGGAAAGCCTCAGCTTTTGAATGACCTGTGCATTCTGTTGAAAAATTATAAACAGACATAAACTGTTTGATGTTTCGTTGTGAGATTTCACAGTGGGATTGTCAGAACTCGAGACTCTAGATGTTCAATTCATCTGCTGATAAAGCATTTGGAGAAGGAAATGTGTAGGTGTCAACTTGCATGTATGCGTTGTCCAAAAGCATAGGTGTACCACTTCACGACATGCTTAAGTTTTGACTGAATTGGACTTTCCTCTGCTTCCTTCGGCTTATGGACAGCCTTTGTCCAAAAGTAAAAAGAGATGTGGCAAAGATGTCAACTGTTTGCTGGAGGAATCCAAAGTGACCATGTTCTAAGAGACCTTTGAAGGTCATGAAATTATTCCCTTAAGACTAAAGCTGGCTGCTTCATGCTTATCGTAAGCAAGCAAGGAGTAAGTAAGAGAGCTTTGGAGAATGTGGGCATCGATCCCACTACCTCTCGCATGCAAAGCGAGCGCTCTACCACTTGAGCTAATCCCCCTCTCAAGAGTTTATTCTTTTGATTGGAGTTTTAAGGAAAGCTTACGGATCAGCTCAGCCCGACTAGGAAATAATACCGAATCCAGCATTGACCCACAAGGTTTTCTCATGTTGGCATCATGATAAACATTGCCAAATTAGGTCTTGCCGTACCTGTCCGTGAATTTCACTGTGCCGAAACCGTTACGCTGTGAAAGCATGTTGCAAGAACCTAAGGAAAGGTAACAGTCGTTGATAAAGTTTCGTTTGCATCTCGACGTGGTTTACCTGCAGTTTGCCGGAATAGCTCAGTTGGGAGAGCGTTAGACTGAAGATCTAAAGGTCCCTGGTTCGATCCTGGGTTTCGGCATGAATTCGACCTAGCTAGGTGGAAAGCCTCAGCTTTTGAATGACCTGTGCATTCTGTTGAAAAATTATAAACAGACATAAACTGTTTGATGTTTCGTTGTGAGATTTCACAGTGGGATTGTCAGAACTCGAGACTCTAGATGTTCAATTCATCTGCTGATAAAGCATTTGGAGAAGGAAATGTGTAGGTGTCAACTTGCATGTATGCGTTGTCCAAAAGCATAGGTGTACCACTTCACGACATGCTTAAGTTTTGACTGAATTGGACTTTCCTCTGCTTCCTTCGGCTTATGGACAGCCTTTGTCCAAAAGTAAAAAGAGATGTGGCAAAGATGTCAACTGTTTGCTGGAGGAATCCAAAGTGACCATGTTCTAAGAGACCTTTGAAGGTCATGAAATTATTCCCTTAAGACTAAAGCTGGCTGCTTCATGCTTATCGTAAGCAAGCAAGGAGTAAGTAAGAGAGCTTTGGAGAATGTGGGCATCGATCCCACTACCTCTCGCATGCAAAGCGAGCGCTCTACCACTTGAGCTAATCCCCCTCTCAAGAGTTTATTCTTTTGATTGGAGTTTTAAGGAAAGCTTACGGATCAGCTCAGCCCGACTAGGAAATAATACCGAATCCAGCATTGACCCACAAGGTTTTCTCATGTTGGCATCATGATAAACATTGCCAAATTAGGTCTTGCCGTACCTGTCCGTGAATTTCACTGTGCCGAAACCGTTACGCTGTGAAAGCATGTTGCAAGAACCTAAGGAAAGGTAACAGTCGTTGATAAAGTTTCGTTTGCATCTCGACGTGGTTTACCTGCAGTTTGCCGGAATAGCTCAGTTGGGAGAGCGTTAGACTGAAGATCTAAAGGTCCCTGGTTCGATCCTGGGTTTCGGCATGAACTCGACCTAGCTAGGCGGAAAGCCTCAGCTTTTGAATGACCTGTGCATTCAGTTGAAAAATTATAAACAGACATAAACTGTTTGATGTTTTGTTGTGAGATTTCACAGTGGGATTGTCAGAACTCGAGACTCTAGATGTTCAATTCATCTGCTGATAAAGCATTTGGAGAAGGAAATGTGTAGGTGTCAACTTGCATGTACGCGTTGTCCAAAAGCATAGGTGTACCACTTCACGACATGCTTAAGTTTTGACTGAATTGGACTTTCCTCTGCTTCCTTCGGCTTATGGACAGCCTTTGTCCAAAAGTAAAAAGAGATGTGGCAAAGATGTCAACTGTTTGCTGGAGGAATCCAAAGTGACCATGTTCTAAGAGACCTTTGAAGGTCATGAAATTATTCCCTTAAGACTAAAGCTGGCTGCTTCATGCTTATCGTAAGCAAGCAAGGAGTCAGTAAGAGAGCTTTGGAGAATGTGGGCATCGATCCCACTACCTCTCGCATGCAAAGCGAGCGCTCTACCACTTGAGCTAATCCCCCTCTCAAGAGTTTATTCTTTTGATTGGAGTTTTAAGGAAAGCTTACGGATCAGCTCAGCCCGACTAGGAAATAATACCGAATCCAGCATTGACCCACAAGGTTTTCTCATGTTGGCATCATGATAAACATTGCCAAATTAGGTCTTGCCGTACCTGTCCGTGAATTTCACTGTGCCGAAACCGTTACGCTGTGAAAGCATGTTGCAAGAACCTAAGGAAAGGTAACAGTCGTTGATAAAGTTTCGATTGCATCTCGACGTGGTTTATCTGCAGCTTGCCGAAATAGCTCAGTTGGGAAAGCGTTAGACTGAAGATCTAAAGGTCCCTGGTTCGATCCCGGGTTTCGGCATGAACTCGACCTAGCTAGGTGGAAAGCCTCAGCTTTTGAATGACCTGTGCATTCTGTTGAAAAAATTATAAACAGACATAAACTGTTTGATGTTTTGTTGTGAGATTTCACAGTGGGATTGTCAGAACTCGAGACTCTAGATGTTCAATTCATCTGCTGATAAAGCATTTGGAGAAGGAAATGTGTAGGTGTCAACTTGCATGTACGCGTTGTCCAAAAGCATAGGTGTACCACTTCACGACATGCTTAAGTTTTGACTGAAATGGACTTTCCTCTGCTTCCTTCGGCTTATGGACAGCCTTTGTCCAAAAGTAAAAAGAGATGTGGCAAAGATATCAACTGTTTGCTGGAGGAATCCAAAGTGACCATGTTCTAAGAGACCTTTGAAGGTCATGAAATTATTCCCTTAAGACTAAAGCTGGCTGCTTCATGCTTATCGTAAGCAAGCAAGGAGTCAGTAAGAGCTTTGGAGAATGTGGGCATCGATCCCACTACCTCTCGCATGCAAAGCGAGCGCTCTACCACTTGAGCTAATCCCCCTCTCAAGAGTTTATTCTTTTGATTGGAGTTTTAAGGAAAGCTTACGGATCAGCTCAGCCCGACTAGGAAATAATACCGAATCCAGCATTGACCCACAAGGTTTTCTCATGTTGGCATCATGATAAACATTGCCAAATTAGGTCTTGCTGTACCTGTCCGTGAATTTCACTGTGCCGAAACCGTTACGCTGTGAAAGCATGTTGCAAGAACCTAAGGAAAGGTAACAGTCGTTGATAAAGTTTCGTTTGCATCTCGACGTGGTTTATCTGCAGCTTGCCGAAATAGCTCAGTTGGGAGAGCGTTAGACTGAAGATCTAAAGGTCCCTGGTTCGGTCCCGGGTTTCGGCATGAACTCGACCTAGCTAGGTGGAAAGCCTCAGCTTTTGAATGACCTGTGCATTCTGTTGAAAAATTATAAACAGACATAAACTGTTTGATGTTTTGTTGTGAGATTTCACAGTGGGATTGTCAGAACTCGAGACTCTAGATCAGGGGTGTCAAACATACGGCCCGCGGGCCGGAACCGGCCCCCAAGGAGGTTCGATCAGGCCCGCAGGATAATTTGAAAGTGGAACAAATGCATAAAAGACATGGAATTAATATTTTTTATTCGTTGCAATTCATGGATTATCCGCTAAGGGGCGCACTCTTTCCATCAGAGTAGAAGACAAGCCGCATCACTGAGACAGACTGAATACAGCAGACGGTATCAATGCGCCATCCGCTGGTTGTTACGACGTTGTTAATACCTTGGTCTCTACCTCTCCGCTACACCCTCATTAGCCAAAATGTATGTATGAAGTTTACAGATTTACAGGACAGGCGAACACTTTCTTCATTACACATTTAAAATCACTCTCCTTAGTTTGTAAGGTGTACGCAGGGATTACATTTAGATTTTATATGCGTATGTGTAAGTGGTTTAAAAATTCCTTTCTTTAAAAGTCTCATTTAATCTTAAAGTGCATTACTATATTTTTCAGTACCAATTAAAGTTTTGTGCCTTTGTACAATCAGTGGGATCAGTTGCAATGCATATTTGTGAATGATAAAAGTAAATTGCACATTTGTCTAAGCCTAAGGAAATATGAGGTGTTTCATGTAATGTTTTGTAAAAGGATAGTTCATTAAATTTCAATATTTTCCTAATGTTCTTGTGCTTCTTTACACCAAAGCAAAGGAAAGACATGATATTTTGGTTATTTATAGCAGAGTATGGTATAATTTTAATGGTCCGGCCCACTTGACATCTCCCTAGGCCGTATGTGGCCCACAATGCGAAATGAGTTTGACACCCCTGCTCTAGATGTTCAATTCATCTGCTGATAAAGCATTTGGAGAAGGAAATGTGTAGGTGTCAACTTGCATGTACGCGTTGTCCAAAAGCATAGGTGTACCACTTCACGACATGCTTAAGTTTTGACTGAATTGGACTTTCCTCTGCTTCCTTCGGCTTATGGACAGCCTTTGTCCAAAAGTAAAAAGAGATGTGGCAAAGATGTCAACTGTTTGCTGGAGGAATCCAAAGTGACCATGTTCTAAGAGACCTTTGAAGGTCATGAAATTATTCCCTTAAGACTAAAGCTGGCTGCTTCATGCTTATCGTAAGCAAGCAAGGAGTCAGTAAGAGAGCTTTGGAGAATGTGGGCATCGATCCCACTACCTCTCGCATGCAAAGCGAGCGCTCTACCACTTGAGCTAATCCCCCTCTCAAGAGTTTATTCTTTTGATTGGAGTTTTAAGGAAAGCTTACGGATCAGCTCAGCCCGACTAGGAAATAATACCGAATCCAGCATTGACCCACAAGGTTTTCTCATGTTGGCATCATGATAAGCATTGCCAAATTAGGTCTTGCTGTACCTGTCCGTGAATTTCACTGTGCCGAAACCGTTACGCTGTGAAAGCATGTTGCAAGAACCTAAGGAAAGGTAACAGTCGTTGATAAAGTTTCGTTTGCATCTCGACGTGGTTTATCTGCAGCTTGCCGAAATAGCTCAGTTGGGAGAGCGTTAGACTGAAGATCTAAAGGTCCCTGGTTCGATCCCGTGTTTCGGCATGAACTCGACCTAGCTAGGTGGAAAGCCTCAGCTTTTGAATGACCTGTGCATTCTGTTGAAAAATTATAAACAGACATAAACTGTTTGATGTTTTGTTGTGAGATTTCACAGTGGGATTGTCAGAACTCGAGACTCTAGATGTTCAATTCATCTGCTGATAAAGCATTTGGAGAAGGAAATGTGTAGGTGTCAACTTGCATGTACGCGTTGTCCAAAAGCATAGGTGTACCACTTCACGACATGCTTAAGTTTTGACTGAATTGGACTTTCCTCTGCTTCCTTCGGCTTATGGACAGCCTTTGTCCAAAAGTAAAAAGAGATGTGGCAAAGATGTCAACTGTTTGCTGGAGGAATCCAAAGTGACCATGTTCTAAGAGACCTTTGAAGGTCATGAAATTATTCCCTTAAGACAAAAGCTGGCTGCTTCATGCTTATCGTAAGCAAGCAAGGAGTTAGTAAGAGAGCTTTGGAGAATGTGGGCATCGATCCCACTACCTCTCGCATGCAAAGCGAGCGCTCTACCACTTGAGCTAATCCCCCTCTCAAGAGTTTATTCTTTTGATTGGAGTTTTAAGGAAAGCTTACGGATCAGCTCAGCCCGACTAGGAAATAATACCGAATCCAGCATTGACCCACAAGGTTTTCTCATGTTGGCATCATGATAAACATTGCCAAATTAGGTCTTGCCGTACCTGTCCGTGAATTTCACTGTGCCGAAACCGTTACGCTGTGAAAGCATGTTGCAAGAACCTAAGGAAAGGTAACAGTCGTTGATAAAGTTTCGATTGCATCTCGACGTGGTTTATCTGCAGCTTGCCGAAATAGCTCAGTTGGGAGAGCGTTAGACTGAAGATCTAAAGGTCCCTGGTTCGATCCCGGGTTTCGGCATGAACTCGACCTAGCTAGGTGGAAAGCCTCAGCTTTTGAATGACCTGTGCATTCTGTTGAAAAATTATAAACAGACATAAACTGTTTGATGTTTTGTTGTGAGATTTCACAGTGGGATTGTCAGAACTCAAGACTCTAGATGTTCAATTCATCTGCTGATAAAGCATTTGGAGAAGGAAATGTGTAGGTGTCAACTTGCATGTACGCGTTGTCCAAAAGCATAGGTGTACCACTTCACGACATGCTTAAGTTTTGACTGAATTGGACTTTCCTCTGCTTCCTTCGGCTTATGGACAGCCTTTGTCCAAAAGTAAAAAGAGATGTGGCAAAGATGTCAACTGTTTGCTGGAGGAATCCAAAGTGACCATGTTCTAAGAGACCTTTGAAGGTCATGAAATTATTCCCTTAAGACTAAAGCTGGCTGCTTCATGCTTATCGTAAGCAAGCAAGGAGTCAGTAAGAGAGCTTTGGAGAATGTGGGCATCGATCCCACTACCTCTCGCATGCAAAGCGAGCGCTCTACCACTTGAGCTAATCCCCCTCTCAAGAGTTTATAGTTTTGATTGGAGTTTTAAGGAAAGCTTACGGATCAGCTCAGCCCGACTAGGAAATAATACCGAATCCAGCATTGACCCACAAGGTTTTCTCATGTTGGCATCATGATAAACATTGCCAAATTAGGTCTTGCCGTACCTGTCCGTGAATTTCACTGTGCCGAAACCGTTACGCTGTGAAAGCATGTTGCAAGAACCTAAGGAAAGGTAACAGTCGTTGATAAAGTTTCGTTTGCATCTCGACGTGGTTTATCTGCAGCTTGCCGAAATAGCTCAGTTGGGAGAGCGTTAGACTGAAGATCTAAAGGTCCCTGGTTCGATCCCGGGTTTCGGCATGAACTCGACCTAGCTAGGTGGAAAGCCTCAGCTTTTGAATGACCTGTGCATTCTGTTGAAAAATTATAAACAGACATAAACTGTTTGATGTTTTGTTGTGAGATTTCACAGTGGGATTGTCAGAACTCGAGACTCTAGATGTTCAATTCATCTGCTGATAAAGCATTTGGAGAAGGAAATGTGTAGGTGTCAACTTGCATGTACGCGTTGTCCAAAAGCATAGGTGTACCACTTCACGACATGCTTAAGTTTTGACTGAATTGGACTTTCCTCTGCTTCCTTCGGCTTATGGACAGCCTTTGTCCAAAAGTAAAAAGAGATGTGGCAAAGATGTCAACTGTTTGCTGGAGGAATCCAAAGTGACCATGTTCTAAGAGACCTTTGAAGGTCATGAAATTATTCCCTTAAGACTAAAGCTGGCTGCTTCATGCTTATCGTAAGCAAGCAAGGAGTCAGTAAGAGAGCTTTGGAGAATGTGGGCATCGATCCCACTACCTCTCGCATGCAAAGCGAGCGCTCTACCACTTGAGCTAATCCCCCTCTCAAGAGTTTATTCTTTTGATTGGAGTTTTAAGGAAAGCTTACGGATCAGCTCAGCCCGACTAGGAAATAATACCGAATCCAGCATTGACCCACAAGGTTTTCTCATGTTGGCATCATGATAAACATTGCCAAATTAGGTCTTGCTGTACCTGTCCGTGAATTTCACTGTGCCGAAACCGTTACGCTGTGAAAGCATGTTGCAAGAACCTAAGGAAAGGTAACAGTCGTTGATAAAGTTTCGTTTGCATCTCGACGTGGTTTATCTGCAGCTTGCCGAAATAGCTCAGTTGGGAGAGCGTTAGACTGAAGATCTAAAGGTCCCTGGTTCGATCCCGGGTTTCGGCATGAACTCGACCTAGCTAGGTGGAAAGCCTCAGCTTTTGAATGACCTGTGCATTCTGTTGAAAAATTATAAACAGACATAAACTGTTTGATGTTTTGTTGTGAGATTTCACAGTGGGATTGTCAGAACTCGAGACTCTAGATGTTCAATTCATCTGCTGATAAAGCATTTGGAGAAGGAAATGTGTAGGTGTCAACTTGCATGTACGCGTTGTCCAAAAGCATAGGTGTACCACTTCACGACATGCTTAAGTTTTGACTGAATTGGACTTTCCTCTGCTTCCTTCGGCTTATGGACAGCCTTTGTCCAAAAGTAAAAAGAGATGTGGCAAAGATGTCAACTGTTTGCTGGAGGAATCCAAAGTGACCATGTTCTAAGAGACCTTTGAAGGTCATGAAATTATTCCCTTAAGACTAAAGCTGGCTGCTTCATGCTTATCGTAAGCAAGCAAGGAGTCAGTAAGAGAGCTTTGGAGAATGTGGGCATCGATCCCACTACCTCTCGCATGCAAAGCGAGCGCTCTACCACTTGAGCTAATCCCCCTCTCAAGAGTTTATTCTTTTGATTGGAGTTTTAAGGAAAGCTTACGGATCAGCTCAGCCCGACTAGGAAATAATACCGAATCCAGCATTGACCCACAAGGTTTTCTCATGTTGGCATCATGATAAACATTGCCAAATTAGGTCTTGCTGTACCTGTCCGTGAATTTCACTGTGCCGAAACCGTTACGCTGTGAAAGCATGTTGCAAGAACCTAAGGAAAGGTAACAGTCGTTGATAAAGTTTCGTTTGCATCTCGACGTGGTTTATCTGCAGCTTGCCGAAATAGCTCAGTTGGGAGAGCGTTAGACTGAAGATCTAAAGGTCCCTGGTTCGATCCCGGGTTTCGGCATGAACTCGACCTAGCTAGGTGGAAAGCCTCAGCTTTTGAATGACCTGTGCATTCTGTTGAAAAATTATAAACAGACATAAACTGTTTGATGTTTTGTTGTGAGATTTCACAGTGGGATTGTCAGAACTCGAGACTCTAGATGTTCAATTCATCTGCTGATAAAGCATTTGGAGAAGGAAATGTGTAGGTGTCAACTTGCATGTACGCGTTGTCCAAAAGCATAGGTGTACCACTTCACGACATGCTTAAGTTTTGACTGAATTGGACTTTCCTCTGCTTCCTTCGGCTTATGGACAGCCTTTGTCCAAAAGTAAAAAGAGATGTGGCAAAGATGTCAACTGTTTGCTGGAGGAATCCAAAGTGACCATGTTCTAATGGCGCATTTCCACTAGGGCCTGCTTGGCACGGTACGGTTCGATTCGCGACGGTTTGTGAGTGTTTCCATTAGTACCAGGACCCGTTTAGCCGGCCCCTTTGGGTACTTTTTTCGTACCGACTCGCTTGAGGTTCTAACCGTTCCGAAGCGGTACAGTTCTGTGACGTGGAAGAACAGCATGACACTGATTGGCCAGGGAGTGTCGTCACAGGTTGCGTCAGGAGAGCGACTCCTCCGCTATGCGATGGACTCCTCAGCCATTTTTAAAACCCAAGGAGCGAAGTCTGTTCCCTGGTCAAACGCCAAGGTACAAACCTTTCTGTTAATAATCAGCGATCAAAAAATCCAGGGCGAACTGGACGGGGCCACTAGAAATGTAAAGGTTTTTAGCGAGGTTTCCGCGCTAATGGCCACTCATGGCTACCAGCGGTCCGTTCAGCAGTGCCGGTCGGTCCAAGCTAAAAAAGCTTAACGCGATTACCGGGCGGTGAAGGACCATAACGGACGCAGCGGAGCAAAACCGCAAAGACTGGAAATGGTTCCAGCAAATGGATGTCATATACGGTCACCGGCCAGCCAGTAACGGAAGAGAAAACGTGCTGGACACGGCGATGTCGGTGCTGGAGGCCACGGAGAATGGTGAGTGTATTGTGATTTCACAGTTTTACTACTAGGCTCGTAAAAGATGTAATATGAACGTAATATGAACGCATCTATTGTAAACGCAGGAATTTAGAGCTGTGTTTGTAGTTAATGTTACCACCACAGTCACTACTGTACAATAGCTAGCTCTTAGCCTTGCTAGTTGCTAGTTAGCTGTAGCCATAGCAGCGATGACGTGCTACACATTTTGTGCAGTTACACTATATCGTTGTTGCTTTCACGGGAATGCTTGTGTTTAATATTTGTTATTTTTTACGTTCAAGATTCCCCTTCCACTGACGAGGCGAGCGGAGTTGGCGGAAAATGTTTCCTTCAACCGGGCTTTCCTCGGGGTGCTTGGCGAACTTGTGAACACCATGCGAGACAGACGCCAGTAAAAGCACACAAAATGTTGCTTGTAGTACTATAAATATTTATTTCATATAAAGCTATACGTATATATTTGCTTTTTGCACTTTTTAAAACTATAACTATATTATTTACATATGTTGTACTTTAAATATCTATATTTCATAATAAAGTTTGATTTCATTTGATTGTATGACTGATGCTTTTTATGCAGGGTGTGTTCAGCCTGTTTGAGTAATACCAAATTATTATCAATAATTAGAGCAACCACATACAATAATGAAGATAAAGATAAATAAGATACAATAATGCTATTTGTTAAGGGGTGTTGTGCCGGTGTTGTGGTCGCATACAAATGATGTCACGACACTAAAACCCGCGCGCCAACAGCGACTCCACCCACATTGGGGTGGTTCACCATTGTAATGGAAACACAACGCGACCGTACCGTTCCGTTGCGAAGCGACCCGTATCGAACCGTACCGCGCCAAGCAGGCCCTAGTGGAAATGCGCCATAAGAGACCTTTGAAGGTCATGAAATTATTCCCTTAAGACAAAAGCTGGCTGCTTCATGCTTATCGTAAGCAAGCAAGGAGTCAGTAAGAGAGCTTTGGAGAATGTGGGCATCGATCCCACTACCTCTCGCATGCAAAGCGAGCGCTCTACCACTTGAGCTAATCCCCCTCTCAAGAGTTTATTCTTTTGATTGGAGTTTTAAGGAAAGCTTACGGATCAGCTCAGCCCGACTAGGAAATAATACCGAATCCAGCATTGACCCACAAGGTTTTCTCATGTTGGCATCATGATAAACATTGCCAAATTAGGTCTTGCCGTACCTGTCCGTGAATTTCACTGTGCCGAAACCGTTACGCTGTGAAAGCATGTTGCAAGAACCTAAGGAAAGGTAACAGTCGTTGATAAAGTTTCGATTGCATCTCGACGTGGTTTATCTGCAGCTTGCCGAAATAGCTCAGTTGGGAGAGCGTTAGACTGAAGATCTAAAGGTCCCTGGTTCGATCCCGGGTTTCGGCATGAACTCGACCTAGCTAGGTGGAAAGCCTCAGCTTTTGAATGACCTGTGCATTCTGTTGAAAAATTATAAACAGACATAAACTGTTTGATGTTTTGTTGTGAGATTTCACAGTGGGATTGTCAGAACTCGAGACTCTAGATGTTCAATTCATCTGCTGATAAAGCATTTGGAGAAGGAAATGTGTAGGTGTCAACTTGCATGTACGCGTTGTCCAAAAGCATAGGTGTACCACTTCACGACATGCTTAAGTTTTGACTGAATTGGACTTTCCTCTGCTTCCTTCGGCTTATGGACAGCCTTTGTCCAAAAGTAAAAAGAGATGTGGCAAAGATGTCAACTGTTTGCTGGAGGAATCCAAAGTGACCATGTTCTAAGAGACCTTTGAAGGTCATGAAATTATTCCCTTAAGACTAAAGCTGGCTGCTTCATGCTTATCGTAAGCAAGCAAGGAGTCAGTAAGAGAGCTTTGGAGAATGTGGGCATCGATCCCACTACCTCTCGCATGCAAAGCGAGCGCTCTACCACTTGAGCTAATCCCCCTCTCAAGAGTTTATTCTTTTGATTGGAGTTTTAAGGAAAGCTTACGGATCAGCTCAGCCCGACTAGGAAATAATACCGAATCCAGCATTGACCCACAAGGTTTTCTCATGTTGGCATCATGATAAACATTGCCAAATTAGGTCTTGCTGTACCTGTCCGTGAATTTCACTGTGCCGAAACCGTTACGCTGTGAAAGCATGTTGCAAGAACCTAAGGAAAGGTAACAGTCGTTGATAAAGTTTCGTTTGCATCTCGACGTGGTTTATCTGCAGCTTGCCGAAATAGCTCAGTTGGGAGAGCGTTAGACTGAAGATCTAAAGGTCCCTGGTTCAATCCCGGGTTTCGGCATGAACTCGACCTAGCTAGGTGGAAAGCCTCAGCTTTTGAATGACCTGTGCATTCTGTTGAAAAATTATAAACAGACATAAACTGTTTGATGTTTTGTTGTGAGATTTCACAGTGGGATTGTCAGAACTCGAGACTCTAGATGTTCAATTCATCTGCTGATAAAGCATTTGGAGAAGGAAATGTGTAGGTGTCAACTTGCATGTACGCGTTGTCCAAAAGCATAGGTGTACCACTTCACGACATGCTTAAGTTTTGACTGAATTGGACTTTCCTCTGCTTCCTTCGGCTTATGGACAGCCTTTGTCCAAAAGTAAAAAAAGATGTGGCAAAGATGTCAACTGTTTGCTGGAGGAATCCAAAGTGACCATGTTCTAAGAGACCTTTGAAGGTCATGAAATGATTCCCTTAAGACTAAAGCTGGCTGCTTCATGCTTATCGTAAGCAAGCAAGGAGTCAGTAAGAGAGCTTTGGAGAATGTGGGCATCGATCCCACTACCTCTCGCATGCAAAGCGAGCGCTCTACCACTTGAGCTAATCCCCCTCTCAAGAGTTTATTCTTTTGATTGGAGTTTTAAGGAAAGCTTACGGATCAGCTCAGCCCGACTAGGAAATAATACCGAATCCAGCATTGACCCACAAGGTTTTCTCATGTTGGCATCATGATAAACATTGCCATATTAGGTCTTGCTGTACCTGTCCGTGAATTTCACTGTGCCGAAACCGTTACGCTGTGAAAGCATGTTGCAAGAACCTAAGGAAAGGTAACAGTCGTTGATAAAGTTTCGTTTGCATCTCGACGTGGTTTATCTGCAGCTTGCCGAAATAGCTCAGTTGGGAGAGCGTTAGACTGAAGATCTAAAGGTCCCTGGTTCGATCCCGGGTTTCGGCATGAACTCGACCTAGCTAGGTGGAAAGCCTCAGCTTTTGAATGACCTGTGCATTCTGTTGAAAAATTATAAACAGACATAAACTGTTTGATGTTTTGTTGTGAGATTTCACAGTGGGATTGTCAGAACTCGAGACTCTAGATGTTCAATTCATCTGCTGATAAAGCATTTGGAGAAGGAAATGTGTAGGTGTCAACTTGCATGTACGCGTTGTCCAAAAGCATAGGTGTACCACTTCACGACATGCTTAAGTTTTGACTGAATTGGACTTTCCTCTGCTTCCTTCGGCTTATGGACAGCCTTTGTCCAAAAGTAAAAAGAGATGTGGCAAAGATGTCAACTGTTTGCTGGAGGAATCCAAAGTGACCATGTTCTAAGAGACCTTTGAAGGTCATGAAATTATTCCCTTAAGACAAAAGCTGGCTGCTTCATGCTTATCGTAAGCAAGCAAGGAGTCAGTAAGAGAGCTTTGGAGAATGTGGGCATCGATCCCACTACCTCTCGCATGCAAAGCGAGCGCTCTACCACTTGAGCTAATCCCCCTCTCAAGAGTTTATTCTTTTGATTGGAGTTTTAAGGAAAGCTTACGGATCAGCTCAGCCCGACTAGGAAATAATACCGAATCCAGCATTGACCCACAAGGTTTTCTCATGTTGGCATCATGATAAACATTGCCAAATTAGGTCTTGCTGTACCTGTCCGTGAATTTCACTGTGCCGAAACCGTTACGCTGTGAAAGCATGTTGCAAGAACCTAAGGAAAGGTAACAGTCGTTGATAAAGTTTCGTTTGCATCTCGACGTGGTTTATCTGCAGCTTGCCGAAATAGCTCAGTTGGGAGAGCGTTAGACTGAAGATCTAAAGGTCCCTGGTTCGATCCCGGGTTTCGGCATGAACTCGACCTAGCTAGGTGGAAAGCCTCAGCTTTTGAATGACCTGTGCATTCTGTTGAAAAATTATAAACAGACATAAACTGTTTGATGTTTTGTTGTGAGATTTCACAGTGGGATTGTCAGAACTCGAGACTCTAGATGTTCAATTCATCTGCTGATAAAGCATTTGGAGAAGGAAATGTGTAGGTGTCAACTTGCATGTACGCGTTGTCCAAAAGCATAGGTGTACCACTTCACGACATGCTTAAGTTTTGACTGAATTGGACTTTCCTCTGCTTCCTTCGGCTTATGGACAGCCTTTGTCCAAAAGTAAAAAGAGATGTGGCAAAGATGTCAACTGTTTGCTGGAGGAATCCAAAGTGACCATGTTCTAAGAGACCTTTGAAGGTCATGAAATTATTCCCTTAAGACAAAAGCTGGCTGCTTCATGCTTATCGTAAGCAAGCAAGGAGTCAGTAAGAGAGCTTTGGAGAATGTGGGCATCGATCCCACTACCTCTCGCATGCAAAGCGAGCGCTCTACCACTTGAGCTAATCCCCCTCTCAAGAGTTTATTCTTTTGATTGGAGTTTTAAGGAAAGCTTACGGATCAGCTCAGCCCGACTAGGAAATAATACCGAATCCAGCATTGACCCACAAGGTTTTCTCATGTTGGCATCATGATAAACATTGCCAAATTAGGTCTTGCCGTACCTGTCCGTGAATTTCACTGTGCCGAAACCGTTACGCTGTGAAAGCATGTTGCAAGAACCTAAGGAAAGGTAACAGTAGTTGATAAAGTTTCGATTGCATCTCGACGTGGTTTATTTGCAGCTTGCCGAAATAGCTCAGTTGGGAGAGCGTTAGACTGAAGATCTAAAGGTCCCTGGTTCGATCCCGGGTTTCGGCATGAACTCGACCTAGCTAGGTGGAAAGCCTCAGCTTTTGAATGACCTGTGCATTCTGTTGAAAAATTATAAACAGACATAAACTGTTTGATGTTTTGTTGTGAGATTTCACAGTGGGATTGTCAGAACTCGAGACTCTAGATGTTCAATTCATCTGCTGATAAAGCATTTGGAGAAGGAAATGTGTAGGTGTCAACTTGCATGTACGCGTTGTCCAAAAGCATAGGTGTACCACTTCAGGACATGCTTAAGTTTTGACTGAATTGGACTTTCCTCTGCTTCCTTCGGCTTATGGACAGCCTTTGTCCAAAAGTAAAAAGAGATGTGGCAAAGATGTCAACTGTTTGCTGGAGGAATCCAAAGTGACCATGTTCTAAGAGACCTTTGAAGGTCATGAAATTATTCCCTTAAGACAAAAGCTGGCTGCTTCATGCTTATCGTAAGCAAGCAAGGAGTCAGTAAGAGAGCTTTGGAGAATGTGGGCATCGATCCCACTACCTCTCGCATGCAAAGCGAGTGCTCTACCACTTGAGCTAATCCCCCTCTCAAGAGTTTATTCTTTTGATTGGAGTTTTAAGGAAAGCTTACGGATCAGCTCAGCCCGACTAGGAAATAATACCGAATCCAGCATTGACCCACAAGGTTTTCTCATGTTGGCATCATGATAAACATTGCCAAATTAGGTCTTGCCGTACCTGTCCGTGAATTTCACTGTGCCGAAACCGTTACGCTGTGAAAGCATGTTGCAAGAACCTAAGGAAAGGTAACAGTCGTTGATAAAGTTTCGATTGCATCTCGACGTGGTTTATCTGCAGCTTGCCGAAATAGCTCAGTTGGGAGAGCGTTAGACTGAAGATCTAAAGGTCCCTGGTTCGATCCCGGGTTTCGGCATGAACTCGACCTAGCTAGGTGGAAAGCCTCAGCTTTTGAATGACCTGTGCATTCTGTTGAAAAAATTATAAACAGACATAAACTGTTTGGTGTTTTGTTGTGAGATTTCACAGTGGGATTGTCAGAACTCGAGACTCTAGATGTTCAATTCATCTGCTGATAAAGCATTTGGAGAAGGAAATGTGTAGGTGTCAACTTGCATGTACGCGTTGTCCAAAAGCATAGGTGTACCACTTCACGACATGCTTAAGTTTTGACTGAATTGGACTTTCCTCTGCTTCCTTCGGCTTATGGACAGCCTTTGTCCAAAAGTAAAAAGAGATGTGGCAAAGATGTCAACTGTTTGCTGGAGGAATCCAAAGTGACCATGTTCTAAGAGACCTTTGAAGGTCATGAAATTATTCCCTTAAGACAAAAGCTGGCTGCTTCATGCTTATCGTAAGCAAGCAAGGAGTCAGTAAGAGAGCTTTGGAGAATGTGGGCATCGATCCCACTACCTCTCGCATGCAAAGCGAGTGCTCTACCACTTGAGCTAATCCCCCTCTCAAGAGTTTATTCTTTTGATTGGAGTTTTAAGGAAAGCTTACGGATCAGCTCAGCCCGACTAGGAAATAATACCGAATCCAGCATTGACCCACAAGGTTTTCTCATGTTGGCATCATGATAAACATTGCCAAATTAGGTCTTGCCGTACCTGTCCGTGAATTTCACTGTGCCGAAACCGTTACGCTGTGAAAGCATGTTGCAAGAACCTAAGGAAAGGTAACAGTCGTTGATAAAGTTTCGATTGCATCTCGACGTGGTTTATCTGCAGCTTGCCGAAATAGCTCAGTTGGGAGAGCGTTAGACTGAAGATCTAAAGGTCCCTGGTTCGATCCTGGGTTTCGGCATGAACTCGACCTAGCTAGGTGGAAAGCCTCAGCTTTTGAATGACCTGTGCATTCTGTTGAAAAAATTATAAACAGACATAAACTGTTTGGTGTTTTGTTGTGAGATTTCACAGTGGGATTGTCAGAACTCGAGACTCTAGATGTTCAATTCATCTGCTGATAAAGCATTTGGAGAAGGAAATGTGTAGGTGTCAACTTGCATGTACGCGTTGTCCAAAAGCATAGGTGTACCACTTCACGACATGCTTAAGTTTTGACTGAATTGGACTTTCCTCTGCTTCCTTCGGCTTATGGACAGCCTTTGTCCAAAAGTAAAAAGAGATGTGGCAAAGATGTCAACTGTTTGCTGGAGGAATCCAAAGTGACCATGTTCTAAGAGACCTTTGAAGGTCATGAAATTATTCCCTTAAGACTAAAGCTGGCAGCTTCATGCTTATCGTAAGCAAGCAAGGAGTCAGTAAGAGAGCTTTGGAGAATGTGGGCATCGATCCCACTACCTCTCGCATGCAAAGCGAGCGCTCTACCACTTGAGCTAATCCCCCTCTCAAGAGTTTATTCTTTTGATTGGAGTTTTAAGGAAAGCTTACGGATCAGCTCAGCCCGACTAGGAAATAATACCGAATCCAGCATTGACCCACAAGGTTTTCTCATGTTGGCATCATGATAAACATTGCCAAATAAGGTCTTGCTGTACCTGTCCGTGAATTTCACTGTGCCGAAACCGTTACGCTGTGAAAGCATGTTGCAAGAACCTAAGGAAAGGTAACAGTCGTTGATAAAGTTTCATTTGCATCTCGACGTGGTTTATCTGCAGCTTGCAGAAATAGCTCAGTTGGGAGAGCGTTAGACTGAAGATCTAAAGGTCCCTGGTTCGATCCCGGGTTTCGGCATGAACTCGACCTAGCTAGGTGGAAAGCCTCAGCTTTTGAATGACCTGTGCATTCTGTTGAAAAATTATAAACAGACATAAACTGTTTGATGTTTTGTTGTGAGATTTCACAGTGGGATTGTCAGAACTCGAGACTCTAGATGTTCAATTCATCTGCTGATAAAGCATTTGGAGAAGGAAATGTGTAGGTGTCAACTTGCATGTACGCGTTGTCCAAAAGCATAGGTGTACCACTTCACGACATGCTTAAGTTTTGACTGAATTGGACTTTCCTCTGCTTCCTTCGGCTTATGGACAGCCTTTGTCCAAAAGTAAAAAGAGATGTGGCAAAGATGTCAACTGTTTGCTGGAGGAATCCAAAGTGACCATGTTCTAAGAGACCTTTGAAGGTCATGAAATGATTCCCTTAAGACTAGAGCTGGCTGCTTCATGCTTATCGTAAGCAAGCAAGGAGTCAGTAAGAGAGCTTTGGAGAATGTGGGCATCGACCCCACTACCTCTCGCATGCAAAGCGAGCGCTCTACCACTTGAGCTAATCCCCCTCTCAAGAGTTTATAGTTTTGATTGGAGTTTTAAGGAAAGCTTACGGATCAGCTCAGCCCGACTAGGAAATAATACCGAATCCAGCATTGACCCACAAGGTTTTCTCATGTTGGCATCATGATAAACATTGCCAAATTAGGTCTTGCCGTACCTGTCCGTGAATTTCACTGTGCCGAAACCGTTACGCTGTGAAAGCATGTTGCAAGAACCTAAGGAAAGGTAACAGTCGTTGATAAAGTTTCGTTTGCATCTCGACGTGGTTTATCTGCAGCTTGCCGAAATAGCTCAGTTGGGAGAGCGTTAGACTGAAAATCTAAAGGTCCCTGGTTCGATCCCGGGTTTCGGCATGAACTCGACCTAGCTAGGTGGAAAGCCTCAGCTTTTGAATGACCTGTGCATTCTGTTGAAAAAATTATAAACAGACATAAACTGTTTGATGTTTTGTTGTGAGATTTCACAGTGGGATTGTCAGAACTCGAGACTCTAGATGTTCAATTCATCTGCTGATAAAGCATTTGGAGAAGGAAATGTGTAGGTGTCAACTTGCATGTACGCGTTGTCCAAAAGCATAGGTGTACCACTTCACGACATGCTTAAGTTTTGACTGAATTGGACTTTCCTCTGCTTCCTTCGGCTTATGGACAGCCTTTGTCCAAAAGTAAAAAGAGATGTGGCAAAGATGTCAACTGTTTGCTGGAGGAATCCAAAGTGACCATGTTCTAAGAGACCTTTGAAGGTCATGAAATTATTCCCTTAAGACTAAAGCTGGCTGCTTCATGCTTATCGTAAGCAAGCAAGGAGTCAGTAAGAGAGCTTTGGAGAATGTGGGCATCGATCCCACTACCTCTCGCATGCAAAGCGAGCGCTCTACCACTTGAGCTAATCCCCCTCTCAAGAGTTTATTCTTTTGATTGGAGTTTTAAGGAAAGCTTACGGATCAGCTCAGCCCGACTAGGAAATAATACCGAATCCAGCATTGACCCACAAGGTTTTCTCATGTTGGCATCATGATAAACATTGCCAAATTAGGTCTTGCTGTACCTGTCCGTGAATTTCACTGTGCCGAAACCGTTACGCTGTGAAAGCATGTTGCAAGAACCTAAGGAAAGGTAACAGTCGTTGATAAAGTTTCGTTTGCATCTCGACGTGGTTTATCTGCAGCTTGCCGAAATAGCTCAGTTGGGAGAGCGTTAGACTGAAGATCTAAAGGTCCCTGATTCGATCCCGGGTTTTGGCATGAACTCGACCTAGCTAGGTGGAAAGCCTCAGCTTTTGAATGACCTGTGCATTCTGTTGAAAAATTATAAACAGACATAAACTGTTTGATGTTTTGTTGTGAGATTTCACAGTGGGATTGTCAGAACTCGAGACTCTAGATGTTCAATTCATCTGCTGATAAAGCATTTGGAGAAGGAAATGTGTAGGTGTCAACTTGCATGTACGCGTTGTCCAAAAGCATAGGTGTACCACTTCACGACATGCTTAAGTTTTGACTGAATTGGACTTTCCTCTGCTTCCTTCGGCTTATGGACAGCCTTTGTCCAAAAGTAAAAAGAGATGTGGCAAAGATGTCAACTGTTTGCTGGAGGAATCCAAAGTGACCATGTTCTAAGAGACCTTTGAAGGTCATGAAATGATTCCCTTAAGACTAGAGCTGGCTGCTTCATGCTTATCGTAAGCAAGCAAGGAGTCAGTAAGAGAGCTTTGGAGAATGTGGGCATCGACCCCACTACCTCTCGCATGCAAAGCGAGCGCTCTACCACTTGAGCTAATCCCCCTCTCAAGAGTTTATAGTTTTGATTGGAGTTTTAAGGAAAGCTTACGGATCAGCTCAGCCCGACTAGGAAATAATACCGAATCCAGCATTGACCCACAAGGTTTTCTCATGTTGGCATCATGATAAACATTGCCAAATTAGGTCTTGCCGTACCTGTCCGTGAATTTCACTGTGCCGAAACCGTTACGCTGTGAAAGCATGTTGCAAGAACCTAAGGAAAGGTAACAGTCGTTGATAAAGTTTCGTTTGCATCTCGACGTGGTTTATCTGCAGCTTGCCGAAATGGCGGTACCTGCAAGCCACCCGTCTGTAAAAAACATCCAATGCCTGAGCCCCATTCCATTTTTCCTCGGCCAATGGCGCGCGAACCATTCCATTTTCTTCGTTTTTCTCGGCCAATGCCTGGCCACCATTCCATTTTTCCTCGGCCAATGCCTGCCCACCATTCCATTTTTCATCGGCCAATGCCTGCCCACCATTCCATTTTTCCTCGGCCAATGCCTGGCCACCATTCCATTTTTCCTCGGCCAATGTCTGCCCACCATTCCATTTTTCCTCGGCCAATGTCTGCCCACCATTCCATTTTTCCTCGGCCAATGACACGACGAAGGCGATCTTGCCCCGGTCACTTCAAAGTATATAAACTTTACACCGCGTAGAAGAAAGAAACACCGTCTCGGATTTGGGATTTCTCAACAAGACACAGGTATGCCTTATTTTTGCTAGCATATTTATTTATACTCAGGGTTGTTTTATGCCTGTTTGTATAAGGAACCAATAAATAAATGCTGTAGATATATTTTGCGATCATCGGAAAGGTAGTCAGCTAAGAAATACTGTATATACATTATCTCCTGTGGTGACGCTCATGGACGTAGTTCGTTAGCAAGCTATCGGAAACTTCTAACTAGCCTAAATTGGAGGAATAATTTATGTAATTCTAATCATGACGAATAATCTAATTAATGTTTCTCTGTGTTAGCCATCTATCCTGTTTTTCGATTTTCAACGGACAATCGCCGAAATTGTGAGGTAATTTAACGGTATATAAACGCTTTATTTAACTGTTTTTAAACGTCTTAGAAAATACGTGCCCCTGCCTAACACGTTATTATTTTGTTATTACTAAGTATCTACGTAGAAACGAACATTATAAAGTATATGGTTAAGTGAGTAATACGAATCCTTGTAGTATTAAAAAGGTTAAAAACACATTAGTAACTAGTGAGTTGGTACCAACTGCTCACATTCATTCTTAGTTGCCATGGATTTACTTATTTGTTAATTTATGTTTGTTTTAATTATAAAGTATATCATACACTTTCGTTATTTACAATGTCTTGTTTCAGATCATGTCGGCATCAAAAAAATCTCACAAGGCCATGGCTGACACAGACTGGCTTGCCCGGCTGCAAGCATTTGCCAACACAGGGGTTTGGCCATCGAGCGAGGGCAACAGGCCTGCTCCAAGACAGAAAAAGTGGCACGAACTCTATAATAAGGTAAAATAATATGATTTCTCTCATTTTAAAATAACTTAAGCCTTATTATTCCATATTTATTTATTGTTCCTTGACTCTTTAAATAGTTCTAATTGGAGTTGTGAAGGACAGGTGAGAATTGCAGAAAATTACAATTACAAAAGAGAAGACATCTTGCCTGAATGTGGATTTTTTTTTGCAGATTGAAAAATGCCCCCAGCATCTGAAGGGACAGTCAACCCTTGTGGGAGGATTGCCCAAGTGTGTTTGTAGCTTTCATAAGGTAACTTAAATTAATTAAACCTGCAATCTGCAAATACAGAATAATGTATTACTAAGGTTGACTGTTTATGATGAGTTTTAGTAACTATATATATTTTCTCCCTATATATAAATGTATTTCTGCTACATTTTCAGGAACGTTCCAAGAATCCACTGGCTCCTCAACCATCAACAAGTACTGCCAGCCTGAGCACTTCTCCCTCCACCAGTCCTGCAAAGAGGCCTAAATTGACTTTATCCATGGTAACATACATTGTACTATAAAGATATGAACATTATGTGATGTTGCTGTGCTGAATATTCTTCATGGTTTCCAACAAATATTGTGATCTTCTTTTTGTACTAGTTTGAACGATCAAGGTATGGTGGAACCCATGTGGCTACAGCAAAACCAAACCTGAATGTCACAAGGAAGCATGTACAGGTAAAAAAATACTATATATTAATGTTTTTTCTTCTATTTGTTCTATTCTAACTGAATAACAAACTATTAATTCCACAGCCACAGGAGATCCTAGGAGCAGGTTCAACGTCTTGCCAGTCTCCTGATCCTCAGCCTTCAACATCCTTCCATCCTCACAGGCCTCTCCTACAGTCCCCATGTTTTCTTGCTCCACCACCACCACCAAAACCACAACCTGCAGAACAAGGGCAACATTCTGCAGAGTCTTCTGTTGTGATGAGCATGGTACGGTAATGTGTCATTAATAAATCACAAGTACATTCATGATTCATTCACAAGTCATTAATGATTACACATAACATCTGTGTATACTTGTGCTATTTTTTCATCATAGCCAATCCATCAGCCAGAAAATACAGCAGAGCTCCCACTATTGTGGCCGCAGACATTGCCACGGCAGGACCAGAAATGGGTGTCTGAAGCTCTCTTCAGACTTGGGCCGAAGGGAAAGCTGGAGCTACGCGACAACCTGCAACTATGGTATCATGCACCACCTCCAGCTCTTTTGTATCACCAGTCTCCCACTCCTGATCGTTTCTTCTCGCAGTCTCTGTTGTTGTGGATGCCTTACAGGTTGTGGAAGGTGCGGCTTTACTGTACGAATCCTGACTGTAAACATCGGCTGAGTGGAGGTGGTCTGCACAGGAGGGTTCGGCAGGTCCTCGACATCGATAGGTACTACAACCTGGTGACGGAGACACTGATCTGCAGCAGATGTAGATCCAGCTACGTATCGTGGAGCCAGACAATCCTTCACCAACTGGACCTAGCACATCGCTCTGAGTTTAGAGTGATCCTTACTCGCAGGTGAATGAAACACTAAATTACTTTGCCATCATGGACATATCTTTTTGCAAATCTGACACTTATTTCCCTAAATAACAGAATAATAAAGATTTTTTTCCCCCCAAGATATGCCTGTGACATTCGGGTGATCCGCCTGCTGCGTGAGCGAGGACTGGGAAACGGCCCTGTCCGGATCATCGGCCAGCTGAAGGAGAACCACAGCGAGCAGTGGCTCCAGAGGGCCGCACGATATGTATCGGAGTGTGCTGTCTTCATGGAAAATGCAAGTGTGCTTCCACCACAGTTTCAGGAGCCCCCAGAACCTGCCACAGTGCCCAACTACAAGTGGCTCCTCACTGTGTACAGCCAAGACATCCTCAACAGACTGGAGGAAATCAAGGCTGGAATCACTTCAACCTATGGAGCCATTTTAAAAATGGATTCTACCAAAAAGGTTAGATGTTATTTATTATATTAGTTATCATTTGGCAAACTTTTTTCTCAGGTTATTTCTCAACTATATACACACTATATATAAATTTTAAAACACCACCACCCAGCTATTCTCTCAGGAAGGATCTGATCTGTTGTGTGTGATTATGGTTATTGCAGTTAACACTCAGTTTGAATGTACTTTAATGAAGGAATGAATGTCTAGGCCACTTATTTTGTTTTGTTGATAGAAGGCCATTGATCACTTACTTTCAAAATCCCCTTTAAGTCACCTCTCTTTGTCTGGCAAGAAGAACCATTATGGCCCATGATGGTTTGTTTTTGTATATGCTAAATAAGTCATATAGTCTGTTTGTCCTGAAGGAGACATCCTCGTTTGGATCCTTTGTTATGATAAGCTAGGTATGATGGGTAAGCCATTGGGTTTGTTTCTTACATTGTTCCTCTCTTATTGCCAGATCACCAAGAAGTTGACTGGACCTGCCAAGGGCACTGCACAATGGCTCACATCTGTGGGGAATGAAAAGGGCCAGGTGTTGATGAGTGTACTTACAACAAATGAAGGTGCTGGGTTGGACCTCATGATAGCAGGTCTAGTAGACCGGTACTGCAAGGCTGGTGTTGCTCCCCCTGTTGCCCTTTATGTGGACTGTGGCTGTTGTAAGGAAGTGGGAGAGACAAAGCTGAAGACCAGATTCAGTGGGTGGCCAGATGTGATTGTGCGTCTAGACATCTGGCATTTTATGCGACGACTGGCAACAGGGTGCACCACCGATGCCCATCAGCTTTATCCGACTTTCATGTCACGCTTGTCTGCCTGTATATTTGAGTGGGATGCAGGTGACGTTAGTCTGCTGAGGAGGGCCAAAAGGGAGCAGCTGAGGAAGCAAGACTGGCCAGTGTTGACCGACAAAGATGTTGATCGACACATCACAAAAGATGAGCTGGCACTGCACTGCAGGAGGAGAACACGTGGACAAGAGACAACCATCCACCTGCTCGATCAGCTACTCACAGAGCTAATGAGTGGCAAGGGGAACGATGCCCTTGGTGTTCCTCTTCTTGACACTGTGCGAATGCAGCACATCTGGCGTGTACAGAAGCGGCATGTGGCATGCATTCAAGACCCTCCTGGTGTGGCATTGTACACGGAGACCGGAGACATCACCAAGGGAGGAGTAGTTTTAAAAACATACCGGTGTGCAAGAGGCTCCACATCCCTGGAATCGTTTCACTGCCATTTGAATCGCTTCATTCCAGGTATGTGATAACTGTTAACTTTAGTAAATATTTTCTGCAATATATCATGTTTGATTATATTAAAAATCACATAACTATCAATGAATTTAGCTTGCTTTGCTTTGTTTGTAACAGATGGTTCTTGTATTAATTGTGGTACACATTCTTTCAGGAAACAGTGCCAATAGTCTGAACTTTCAGATATATCTACTGGAAGGGCTGAATCGCTGGAACCAAGACCGTGCTGCTTCTGCTCTTGCAAAGGAACCTACAACCCTGCGCAGTTACACTGGGGAGTTGGTTCACTTTGTCAACGACAACTACCAGAAGGTTTTTAAAAGGAAATTGATGCCGGCATTTACACCACCTGCAAAATACACTGGTAAGCATATTGTGATACGGCATTTAATATTTTAGAATACTTTATACGTCACAAAAATGTTTATTTTTCTTTTTTTATTTAATGCATTTTCAGGGGAGCTCATTGGTGTGCAGTACCTGCTAAGGCAGAATAATGAGCCACTGGAGGATATGCACCCAAATTCTGACAGAACCACCCAGCTGCTGGAGGACTTAGAAGTGCATGACCAAGATGAAGATGATGAGGGGTTCAACGAATCCAGTCTGCAGGATGAAGCAATGGTGGCAGACCTGGTGGTTGCTGATGAGACATTAGAATTTGTGTTCCCTCACCCACCTCTCCACCCTTCACCAATGCCCTTGGTCCAGCCTTCATCGTCATTACCTTCAGTTCAACAAATGGTAAATGATAGAGTCTTACTTTGTCTTTTTATAGTAAAATTTATCTGTTAAAACCACTAATCCAAACTACACCTATACTCCTTCAGCAGCCTCCACCAGTGCCCTCGGCCCAGCCTCCACCAGTGCCCTCGGCCCAGCCTCCACCAGTGCCCTCGGCCCAGCCTCCACCAGTGCCCTCGGCCCAGCCTCCACCAGTGCCCTCGGCCCAGCCTCCACCAGTGACCTCGGCCCAGCCTCCACCAGTGACCTCGGCCCAGCCTCCACCAGTGCCCTCGGCCCAGCCTCCACCAGTGACCTCGGCCCAGCCTCCACCAGTGACCTCGGCCCAGCCTCCACCAGTGACCTCGGCCCAGCCTCCACCAGTGACCTCGGCCCAGCCTCCACCAGTGCCTAGTCAGTCTCCATCAGAGCCTTCAGCTCAACAAATTGTAAGTGATAGTACCTTACTTTCATTGTTAAACATCTTCATTGTTAAATTCTCTAATAAACAGCACACAAATAAGAACGCGACACACAAATGCTTTATTTTCTCATGCTTTATTGTAATTAAACCTTTATTGTAAATAGAAAATGCACATTTCTACAGACATTATAACATTTCATATTATTATTATTTTTTTTTTCTAGGCTGTGGATGTCCATAACATTCCTGGAATGGAAAGGGTGGATGAATTAGCAGAGTATCTGGTTGAGCTTCGCACTCAAACACGCCTCACCCTGACAAACCAGCAGACCACCACGATTGTTAGTTTGTGGCAAAACCTAAACCAGTTTGATAAAAACAGACTGGTGTATGCAGCTCGGCATCAGGATAGGCTGCTGACTGGCCGCTTTCGATCCCCCAAAAAGAAGGCAGTTTTCACCCCTGGTGTTGAGAGCACAAAAAGGTGTGTTCTGGGATCAAGTGGCTCCCCTGCTCAGTGGCCTGACTGCTGTCGGCTCATTAAAACCATCTTTGTAAGACTGGCCAACATCCACAGAAGCCCCAAAACTCTGGGCAAAGTAAGTGTGTCAAGGTGGGCACTGATGTTGGAGGACTACAGGAAAATCAGGCAGCTTGTTTTGAACAATGGGACAGTGATGGAGCAGACCACCCTTCAGCTGGTAGAGGTGAACCAGAAAACTCTTATGCAGTGGTACAAAGAGCGCCTCAAATCTCAGGAGGTCTCTGTGCTACTTCAAGGGGTGCGCCTCCCTGATGCACGGCCAGTGGCAGCTCAACCTCTACTGCCAGCAAATGTACAACCTGATGAGCCTCCACAGTACCCTCATCAGGTTCATATTTACCACATGCCGCCAAACACAGCAGGTCAGGCTAAAACTAAGTTTAGAAAAATTCTGCCCAGTGCCACACCACCATTAGCCCCTAGTCAACGACATCAGGACACTTCCATTCAGCCTCCCATTGCTTCCATGGAGTCTGGTTCACAGGAGGCCTCTTTGAGGATGATACAGCCAAGACCTTCACCTGTACTGATGATGTTACCCGAAGGACCAGCTGTGTCTGTCATGCCTCAGGTGTTGTTGCCCAGTTCTGTCCCTCAGCCTGCTACCCCCACTGAGCGACATTACAAGCGGACAGTCCCATATAATACCTGTAGGAAGTGTGGACAGTCACGCAAAACAGCAACTGGCCATAGCCAGTACAAGGGGAAGATCTTCTGTCCTATGACAGAGACTCTTACCAAGGAACAGTGGCTGGAAAAGATGAGAAAACTGTGATTAATGTGTATACTTTATTTTCATACATTACTATTGTATTTTTATATTACAAAAATATAATTATTATTATCTTTAATGGTTTAAAATGTTGTAAATGTTTTGCTGTAGTTTATTGGAATTTTTTTTAGTTCAGCTGCTGTGGCATTAATATGTGTATATATGTATTAGTGTAGATTTAATATTTTATTTTTATGTAAATTGTAGTATAATTTTGTTAATTGTATTAGAATATCATTTTGTTAATTTTATTCATGTTTATTATATATATATATATATACATAAAGTGTATAAAGTATATAAAGTGTGAATAAATATATAAAGTGTGAATACAAATACAGAGTGTCAATTTATTAAATCAAGCAATAAGCCTAATATGATGAAACAACTCATATGTATGTGTATGAAATGCACATATATATTACAATATATAAATTGTGACACGGGTGCCCCGTAATTGTAGGCACTGCTGACAGCCATAAAATAAAATTTTGCAATATATTTCTTAGAATATTATTACACAAAATATCCACGGCAAGATTCTCAGTTACAAATATTTATATCCAGGCTGGATTCGAACCTGCGACCTCCCGATCTTTTCTCAACTTTTTTTTCCTTTTTCTTCCTTTTTCTTCCCCTTCTTCCCCCCCTCATACAGACGATTGTTCCCCAGCTTTAGCTCAGTTGGGAGAGCGTTAGACTGAAGATCTAAAGGTCCCTGGTTCGATCCCGGGTTTCGGCATGAACTCGACCTAGCTAGGTGGAAAGCCTCAGCTTTTGAATGACCTGTGCATTCTGTTGAAAAATTATAAACAGACATAAACTGTTTGATGTTTTGTTGTGAGATTTCACAGTGGGATTGTCAGAACTCGAGACTCTAGATGTTCAATTCATCTGCTGATAAAGCATTTGGAGAAGGAAATGTGTAGGTGTCAACTTGCATGTACGCGTTGTCCAAAAGCATAGGTGTACCACTTCACGACATGCTTAAGTTTTGACTGAATTGGACTTTCCTCTGCTTCCTTCGGCTTATGGACAGCCTTTGTCCAAAAGTAAAAAGAGATGTGGCAAAGATGTCAACTGTTTGCTGGAGGAATCCAAAGTGACCATGTTCTAAGAGACCTTTGAAGGTCATGAAATTATTCCCTTAAGACTAAAACTGGCTGCTTCATGCTTATCGTAAGCAAGCAAGGAGTCAGTAAGAGAGCTTTGGAGAATGTGGGCATCGATCCCACTACCTCTCGCATGCAAAGCGAGCGCTCTACCACTTGAGCTAATCCCCCTCTCAAGAGTTTATTCTTTTGATTGGAGTTTTAAGGAAAGCTTACGGATCAGCTCAGCCCGACTAGGAAATAATACCGAATCCAGCATTGACCCACAAGGTTTTCTCATGTTGGCATCATGATAAACATTGCCAAATTAGGTCTTGCCGTACCTGTCCGTGAATTTCACTGTGCCGAAACCGTTACGCTGTGAAAGCATGTTGCAAGAACCTAAGGAAAGGTAACAGTCGTTGATAAAGTTTCGATTGCATCTCGACGTGGTTTACCTGCAGCTTGCCGAAATAGCTCAGTTGGGAGAGCGTTAGACTGAAGATCTAAAGGTCCCTGGTTCGATCCCGGGTTTCGGCATGAACTCGACCTAGCTAGGTGGAAAGCCTCAGCTTTTGAATGACCTGTGCATTCTGTTGAAAAATTATAAACAGACATAAACTGTTTGATGTTTTGTTGTGAGATTTCACAGTGGGATTGTCAGAACTCGAGACTCTAGATGTTCAATTCATCTGCTGATAAAGCATTTGGAGAAGGAAATGTGTAGGTGTCAACTTGCATGTACGCGTTGTCCAAAAGCATAGGTGTACCACTTCACGACATGCTTAAGTTTTGACTGAATTGGACTTTCCTCTGCTTCCTTCGGCTTATGGACAGCCTTTGTCCAAAAGTAAAAAGAGATGTGGCAAAGATGTCAACTGTTTGCTGGAGGAATCCAAAGTGACCATGTTCTAAGAGACCTTTGAAGGTCATGAAATTATTCCCTTAAGACAAAAGCTGGCTGCTTCATGCTTATCGTAAGCAAGCAAGGAGTCAGTAAGAGAGCTTTGGAGAATGTGGGCATCGATCCCACTACCTCTCGCATGCAAAGCGAGCGCTCTACCACTTGAGCTAATCCCCCTCTCAAGAGTTTATTCTTTTGATTGGAGTTTTAAGGAAAGCTTACGGATCAGCTCAGCCCGACTAGGAAATAATACCGAATCCAGCATTGACCCACAAGGTTTTCTCATGTTGGCATCATGATAAACATTGCCAAATTAGGTCTTGCCGTACCTGTCCGTGAATTTCACTGTGCCGAAACCGTTACGCTGTGAAAGCATGTTGCAAGAACCTAAGGAAAGGTAACAGTCGTTGATAAAGTTTCGATTGCATCTCGACGTGGTTTATCTGCAGCTTGCCGAAATAGCTCAGTTGGGAGAGCGTTAGACTGAAGATCTAAAGGTCCCTGGTTCGATCCCGGGTTTCGGCATGAACTCGACCTAGCTAGGTGGAAAGCCTCAGCTTTTGAATGACCTGTGCATTCTGTTGAAAAATTATACACAGACATAAACTGTTTGATGTTTTGTTGTGAGATTTCACAGTGGGATTGTCAGAACTCAAGACTCTAGATGTTCAATTCATCTGCTGATAAAGCATTTGGAGAAGGAAATGTGTAGGTGTCAACTTGCATGTACGCGTTGTCCAAAAGCATAGGTGTACCACTTCACGACATGCTTAAGTTTTGACTGAATTGGACTTTCCTCTGCTTCCTTCGGCTTATGGACAGCCTTTGTCCAAAAGTAAAAAGAGATGTGGCAAAGATGTCAACTGTTTGCTGGAGGAATCCAAAGTGACCATGTTCTAAGAGACCTTTGAAGGTCATGAAATTATTCCCTTAAGACTAAAGCTGGCTGCTTCATGCTTATCGTAAGCAAGCAAGGAGTCAGTAAGAGAGCTTTGGAGAATGTGGGCATCGATCCCACTACCTCTCGCATGCAAAGCGAGCGCTCTACCACTTGAGCTAATCCCCCTCTCAAGAGTTTATTCTTTTGATTGGAGTTTTAAGGAAAGCTTACGGATCAGCTCAGCCCGACTAGGAAATAATACCGAATCCAGCATTGACCCACAAGGTTTTCTCATGTTGGCATCATGATAAACATTGCCAAATTAGGTCTTGCTGTACCTGTCCGTGAATTTCACTGTGCCGAAACCGTTACGCTGTGAAAGCATGTTGCAAGAACCTAAGGAAAGGTAACAGTCGTTGATAAAGTTTCGTTTGCATCTCGACGTGGTTTATCTGCAGCTTGCCGAAATAGCTCAGTTGGGAGAGCGTTAGACTGAAGATCTAAAGGTCCCTGGTTCGATCCCGGGTTTCGGCATGAACTCGACCTAGCTAGGTGGAAAGCCTCAGCTTTTGAATGACCTGTGCATTCTGTTGAAAAATTATAAACAGACATAAACTGTTTGATGTTTTGTTGTGAGATTTCACAGTGGGATTGTCAGAACTCGAGACTCTAGATGTTCAATTCATCTGCTGATAAAGCATTTGGAGAAGGAAATGTGTAGGTGTCAACTTGCATGTACGCGTTGTCCAAAAGCATAGGTGTACCACTTCACGACATGCTTAAGTTTTGACTGAATTGGACTTTCCTCTGCTTCCTTCGGCTTATGGACAGCCTTTGTCCAAAAGTAAAAAGAGATGTGGCAAAGATGTCAACTGTTTGCTGGAGGAATCCAAAGTGACCATGTTCTAAGAGACCTTTGAAGGTCATGAAATTATTCCCTTAAGACAAAAGCTGGCTGCTTCATGCTTATCGTAAGCAAGCAAGGAGTCAGTAAGAGAGCTTTGGAGAATGTGGGCATCGATCCCACTACGTCTCGCATGCAAAGCGAGCGCTCTACCACTTGAGCTAATCCCCCTCTCAAGAGTTTATTCTTTTGATTGGAGTTTTAAGGAAAGCTTACGGATCAGCTCAGCCCGACTAGGAAATAATACCGAATCCAGCATTGACCCACAAGGTTTTCTCATGTTGGCATCATGATAAACATTGCCAAATTAGGTCTTGCCGTACCTGTCCGTGAATTTCACTGTGCCGAAACCGTTACGCTGTGAAAGCATGTTGCAAGAACCTAAGGAAAGGTAACAGTCGTTGATAAAGTTTCGATTGCATCTCGACGTGGTTTATCTGCAGCTTGCCGAAATAGCTCTACCTGCAAGCCACCCGTCTGTAAAAAACATCCAATGCCTGAGCCCCATTCCATTTTTCCTCGGCCAATGGCGCGCGAACCATTCCATTTTCTTCGTTTTTCTCGGCCAATGCCTGGCCACCATTCCATTTTTCCTCGGCCAATGCCTGCCCACCATTCCATTTTTCCTCGGCCAATGCCTGGCCACCATTCCATTTTTCCTCGGCCAATGTCTGCCCACCATTCCATTTTTCCTCGGCCAATGTCTGCCCACCATTCCATTTTTCCTCGGCCAATGCCTGCCCACCATTCCATTTTTCCTCGGCCAATGACACGACGAAGGCGATCTTGACCCGGTCACTTCAAAGTATATAAACTTTACACCGCGTAGAAGAAAGAAACACCGTCTCGGATTTGGGATTTCTCAACAAGACACAGGTATGCCTTATTTTTGCTAGCATATTTATTTATACGCAGGGTTGTTTTATGCCTGTTTGTATAAGGAACCAATAAATAAATGCTGTAGATATATTTTGCGATCATTGGAAAGGTAGTCAGCTAAGAAATACTGTATATACATTATCTCCTGTGGTGACGCTCATGGACGTAGTTCGTTAGCAAGCTATCGGATAACTTCTAACTAGCCTAAATTGGAGGAATAATTTATGTAATTCTAATCATGACGAATAATCTAATTAATGTTTCTCTGTGTTAGCCATCTATCCTGTTTTTCGATTTTCAACGGACAATCGCCGAAATTGTGAGGTAATTTAACGGTATATAAACGCTTTATTTAACTGTTTTTAAACGTCTTAGAAAATACGTGCCCCTGCCTAACACGTTATTATTTTGTTATTACTAAGTATCTACGTAGAAACGAACATTATAAAGTATATGGTTAAGTGAGTAATACGAATCCTTGTAGTATTAAAAAGGTTAAAAACACATTAGTAACTAGTGAGTTGGTACCAACTGCTCACATTCATTCTTAGTTGCCATGGATTTACTTATTTGTTAATTTATGTTTGTTTTAATTATAAAGTATATCATACACTTTCGTTATTTACAATGTCTTGTTTCAGATCATGTCAGCATCAAAAAAATCTCACAAGGCCATGGCTGACACAGACTGGCTTGCCCGGCTGCAAGCATTTGCCAACACAGGGGTTTGGCCATCGAGCGAGGGCAACAGGCCTGCTCCAAGACAGAAAAAGTGGCACGAACTCTATAATAAGGTAAAATAATATGATTTCTCTCATTTTAAAATAACTTAAGCCTTATTATTCCATATTTATTTATTGTTGCTTGACTCTTTAAATAGTTCTAATTGGAGTTGTGAAGGACAGGTGAGAATTGCAGAAAATTACAATTACAAAAGAGAAGACATCTTGCCTGAATGTGGATTTTTTTTTGCAGATTGAAAAATGCCCCCAGCATCTGAAGGGACAGTCAACCCTTGTGGGAGGATTGCCCAAGTGTGTTTGTAGCTTTCATAAGGTAACTTAAATTAATTAAACCTGCAATCTGCAAATACAGAATAATGTATTACTAAGGTTGACTGTTTATGATGAGTTTTAGTAACTATATATATTTTCTCCCTATATATAAATGTATTTCTGCTACATTTTCAGGAACGTTCCAAGAATCCACTGGCTCCTCAACCATCAACAAGTACTGCCAGCCTGAGCACTTCTCCCTCCACCAGTCCTGCAAAGAGGCCTAAATTGACTTTATCCATGGTAACATACATTGTACTATAAAGATATGAACATTATGTGATGTTGCTGTGCTGAATATTCTTCATGGTTTCCAACAAATATTGTGATCTTCTTTTTGTACTAGTTTGAACGATCAAGGTATGGTGGAACCCATGTGGCTACAGCAAAACCAAACCTGAATGTCACAAGGAAGCATGTACAGGTAAAAAAAATACTATATATTAATGTTTTTTCTTCTATTTGTTCTATTCTAACTGAATAACAAACTATTAATTCCACAGCCACAGGAGATCCTAGGAGCAGGTTCAACGTCTTGCCAGTCTCCTGATCCTCAGCCTTCAACATCCTTCCATCCTTACAGGCCTCTCCTACAGTCCCCATGTTTTCTTGCTCCACCACCAAAACCACAACCTGCAGAACAAGGGCAACATTCTGCAGAGTCTTCTGTTGTGATGAGCATGGTACGGTAATGTGTCATTAATAAATCACATGTACATTCATGATTCATTCACAAGTCATTCATGATTACACATAACATCTGTGTATACTTGTGCTATTTTTTCATCATAGCCAATCCATCAGCCAGAAAATACAGCAGAGCTCCCACTATTGTGGCCGCAGACATTGCCACGGCATGACCAGAAATGGGTGTCTGAAGCTCTCTTCAGACTTGGGCCGAAGGGAAAGCTGGAGCTACGCGACAACCTGCAACTATGGTATCATGCACCACCTCCAGCTCTTTTGTATCACCAGTCTCCCACTCCTGATCGTTTCTTCTCGCAGTCTCTGTTGTTGTGGATGCCTTACAGGTTGTGGAAGGTGCGGCTTTACTGTACGAATCCTGACTGTAAACATCGGCTGAGTGGAGGTGGTCTGCACAGGAGGGTTCGGCAGGTCCTCGACATCGATAGGTACTACAACCTGGTGACGGAGACACTGATCTGCAGCAGATGTAGATCCAGCTACGTATCGTGGAGCCAGACAATCCTTCACCAACTGGACCTAGCACATCGCTCTGAGTTTAGAGTGATCCTTACTCGCAGGTGAATGAAACACTAAATTACTTTGCCATCATGGACATATCTTTTTGCAAATCTGACACTTATTTCCCTAAATAACAGAATAATAAAGATTTTTTTCCCCCAAGATATGCCTGTGACATTCGGGTGATCCGCCTGTTGCGTGAGCGAGGACTGGGAAACGGCCCTGTCCGGATCATCGGCCAGCTGAAGGAGAACCACAGCGAGCAGTGGCTCCAGAGGGCCGCACGATATGTATCGGAGTGTGCTGCCTTCATGGAAAATGCAAGTGTGCTTCCACCACAGTTTCAGGAGCCCCCAGAACCTGCCACAGTGCCCAACTACAAGTGGCTCCTCACTGTGTACAGCCAAGACATCCTCAACAGACTGGAGGAAATCAAGGCTGGAATCACTTCAACCTATGGAGCCATTTTAAAAATGGATTCTACCAAAAAGGTTAGATGTTATTTATTATATTAGTTATCATTTGGCAAACTTTTTTCTCAGGTTATTTCTCAACTATATACACACTATATATAAATTTTAAAACACCACCACCCAGCTATTCTCTCAGGAAGGATCTGATCTGTTGTGTGTGATTATGGTTATTGCAGTTAACACTCAGTTTGAATGTACTTTAATGAAGGAATGAATGTCTAGGCCACTTATTTTGTTTTGTTGATAGAAGGCCATTGATCACTTACTTTCAAAATCCCCTTTAAGTCACCTCTCTTTGTCTGGCAAGAAGAACCATTATGGCCCATGATGGTTTGTTTTTGTATATGCTAAATAAGTCATATAGTCTGTTTGTCCTGAAGGAGACATCCTCGTTTGGATCCTTTGTTATGATAAGCTCGGTATGATGGGTAAGCCATTGGGTTTGTTTCTTACATTGTTCCTCTCTTATTGCCAGATCACCAAGAAGTTGACTGGACCTGCCAAGGGCACTGCACAATGGCTCACTTCTGTGGGGAATGAAAAGGGCCAGGTGTTGATGAGTGTACTTACCACAAATGAAGGTGCTGGGTTGGACCTCATGATAGCAGGTCTAGTAGACCGGTACTGCAAGGCTGGTGTTGCTCCCCCTGTTGCCCTTTATGTGGACTGTGGCTGTTGTAAGGAAGTGGGAGAGACAAAGCTGAAGACCAGATTCAGTGGGTGGCCAGATGTGATTGTGCGTCTAGACATCTGGCATTTTATGCGACGACTGGCAACAGGGTGCACCACCGATGCCCATCAGCTTTATCCAACGTTCATGTCACGTTTGTCGGCCTGTATATTTGAGTGGGATGCAGGTGACGTTAGTCTGCTGAGGAGGGCCAAAAGGGAGCAGCTGAGGAAGCAAGACTGGCCAGTGTTGACCGACAAAGATGTTGATCGACACATCACAAAAGATGAGCTGGCACTGCACTGCAGGAGGAGAACACGAGGACAAGAGACAACCATCCACCTGCTTAATCAGCTACTCACAGAGCTAATGAGTGGCAAGGGGAACGATGCCCTTGGTGTTCCTCTTCTTGACACTGTGCGAATGCAGCACATCTGGCGTGTACAGAAGCGGCATGTGGCATGCATTCAAGACCCTCCTGGTGTGGCATTGTACACGGAGACCGGAGACATCACCAAGGGAGGAGTAGTTTTAAAAACATACCGGTGTGCAAGAGGCTCCACATCCCTGGAATCGTTTCACTGCCATTTGAATCGCTTCATTCCAGGTATGTGATAACTGTTAACTTTAGTAAATATTTTCTGCAATATATCATGTTTGATTATATTAAAAATCACATAACTATCAATGAATTTAGCTTGCTTTGCTTTGTTTGTAACAGATGGTTCTTGTATTAATTGTGGTACACATTCTTTCAGGAAACAGTGCCAATAGTCTGAACTTTCAGATATATCTACTGGAAGGGCTGAATCGCTGGAACAAAGACCGTGCTCTTGCAAAGGAACCTACAACCCTGCGCAGTTACACTGGGGAGTTGGTTCACTTTGTCAACGACAACTACCAGAAGGTTTTTAAAAGGAAATTGATGCCGGCATTTACACCACCTGCAAAATACACTGGTAAGCATATTGTGATACGGCATTTAATATTTTAGAATACTTTATACGTCACAAAAATGTTTATTTTTCTTTTTTTATTTAATGCATTTTCAGGGGAGCTCATTGGTGTGCAGTACCTGCTAAGGCAGAATAATGAGCCACTGGAGGATATGCACCCAAATTCTGACAGAACCACCCAGCTGCTGGAGGACTTAGAAGTGCATGACCAAGATGAAGATGATGAGGGGTTCAACGAATCCAGTCTGCAGGATGAAGCAATGGTGGCAGACCTGGTGGTTGCTGATGAGACATTAGAATTTGTGTTCCCTCACCCACCTCTCCACCCTTCACCAATGCCCTTGGTCCAGCCTTCATCGTCATTACCTTCAGTTCAACAAATGGTAAATGATAGAGTCTTACTTTGTCTTTTTATAGTAAAATTTATCTGTTAAAACCACTAATCCAAACTACACCTATACTCCTTCAGCAGCCTCCACCAGTGACCTCGGCCCAGCCTCCACCAGTGACCTTCCAGTCTCCACCAGTGACCTCGGCCCAGCCTCCACCAGTGCCCTCGGCCCAGCCTCCACCAGTGACCTCGGCCCAGCCTCCACCAGTGACCTCGGCCCAGCCTCCACCAGTGCCCTCGGCCCAGCCTCCACCAGTGCCCTCGGCCCAGCCTCCACCAGTGACCTCGGCCCAGCCTCCACCAGTGACCTCGGCCCAGCCTCCACCAGTGCCCTCGGCCCAGCCTCCACCAGTGCCCTCGGCCCAGCCTCCACCAGTGCCTAGTCAGTCTCCATCAGAGCCTTCAGCTCAACAAATGGTAAGTGATAGTACCTTACTTTCATTGTTAAACATCTTCATTGTTAAATTCTCTAATAAACAGCACACAAATAAGAACGCGACACACAAATGCTTTATTTTCTCATGCTTTATTGTAATTAAACCTTTATTGTAAATAGAAAATGCACATTTCTACAGACATTATAACATTTCATATTATTATTATTTTTATTTCTAGGCTGTGGATGTCCACAACATTCCTGGAATGGAAAGGGTGGATGAATTATCAGAGTATCTGGTTGAGCTTCGCACTCAAACAAGCCTGACCCTGACAAACCAGCAGACCACCTTGATTGTTAGTTTGTGGCAAAACCTAAACCAGTTTGATAAAAACAGACTGGTGTATGCAGCTCGGCATCAGGATAGGCTGCTGACTGGCCGCTTTCGATCCCCCAAAAAGAAGGCAGTTTTCACCCCTGGTGTTGAGAGCACAAAAAGGTGTGTTCTGGGATCAAGTGGCTCCCCTGCTCAGTGGCCTGACTGCTGTCGGCTGATTGAATCCATCTTTATAAGACTGGCCAACATCCACAGAAGCCCCAAAACTCTGGGCAAAGTAAGTGTGTCAAGGTGGGCACTGATGTTGGAGGACTACAGGAAAATCAGGCAGCTTGTTTTGAACAATGGGACAGTGATGGAGCAGACCACCCTTCAGCTGGTAGAGGTGAACCAGAAAACTCTTATGCAGTGGTACAAAGAGCGCCTCAAATCTCAGGAGGTCTCTGTGCTACTTCAAGGGGTGCGCCTCCCTGATGCACGGCCAGTGGCAGCTCAACCTCTACTGCCAGCAAATGTACAACCTGATGAGCCTCCACAGTACCCTCATCAGGTTCATATTTACCACATGCCGCCAAACACAGCAGGTCAGGCTAAAACTAAGTTTAGAAAAATTCTGCCCAGTGCCACACCACCATTAGCCCCTAGTCAACGACATCAGGACACTTCCATTCAGCCTCCCGTTGCTTCCATGGAGTCTGGTTCACAGGAGGCCTCTTTGAGGATGATACAGCCAAGACCTTCACCTGTACTGATGATGTTACCCGAAGGACCAGCTGTGTCTGTCATGCCTCAGGTGTTGTTGCCCAGTTCTGTCCCTCAGCCTGCTACCCCCACTGAGCGACATTACAAGCGGACAGTCCCATATAATACCTGTAGGAAGTGTGGACAGTCACGCAAAACAGCAACTGGCCATAGCCAGTACAAGGGGAAGATCTTCTGTCCTATGACAGAGACTCTTACCAAGGAACAGTGGCTGGAAAAGATGAGAAAACTGTGATTAATGTGTATACTTTATTTTCATACATTACTATTGTATTTTTATATTACAAAAATATAATTATTATTATCTTTAATGGTTTAAAATGTTGTAAATGTTTTGCTGTAGTTTATTGGAATTTTTTATAGTTCAGCTGCTGTGGCATTAATATGTGTATATATGTATTAGTGTAGATTTAATATTTTATTTTTATGTAAATTGTAGTATAATTTTGTTAATTGTATTAGAATATCATTTTGTTAATTTTATTCATGTTTATTATATATATATATACATAAAGTGTATAAAGTATATAAAGTGTGAATAAATATATAAAGTGTGAATACAAATACAGAGTGTCAATTTATTAAATCAAGCAATAAGCCTAATATGATGAAACAACTCATATGTATGTGTATGAAATGCACATATATATTACAATATATAAATTGTGACACGGGTGCCCCGTAATTGTAGGCACTGCTGACAGCCATAAAATAAAATTTTGCAATATATTTCTTAGAATATTATTACACAAAATATCCACGGCAAGATTCTCAGTTACAAATATTTATATCCAGGCTGGATTCGAACCTGCGACCTCCCGATCTTTTCTCAACTTTTTTTTCCTTTTTCTTCCTTTTTCTTCCCCTTCTTCCCCCCCTCATACAGACGATTGTTCCCCAGCTTTGGCTCAGTTGGGAGAGCGTTAGACTGAAGATCTAAAGGTCCCTGGTTCGATCCCGGGTTTCGGCATGAACTCGACCTAGCTAGGTGGAAAGCCTCAGCTTTTGAATGACCTGTGCATTCTGTTGAAAAATTATAAACAGACATAAACTGTTTGATGTTTTGTTGTGAGATTTCACAGTGGGATTGTCAGAACTCAAGACTCTAGATGTTCAATTCATCTGCTGATAAAGCATTTGGAGAAGGAAATGTGTAGGTGTCAACTTGCATGTACGCGTTGTCCAAAAGCATAGGTGTACCACTTCACGACATGCTTAAGTTTTGACTGAATTGGACTTTCCTCTGCTTCCTTCGGCTTATGGACAGCCTTTGTCCAAAAGTAAAAAGAGATGTGGCAAAGATGTCAACTGTTTGCTGGAGGAATCCAAAGTGACCATGTTCTAAGAGACCTTTGAAGGTCATGAAATTATTCCCTTAAGACTAAAGCTGGCTGCTTCATGCTTATCGTAAGCAAGCAAGGAGTCAGTAAGAGAGCTTTGGAGAATGTGGGCATCGATCCCACTACCTCTCGCATGCAAAGCGAGCGCTCTACCACTTGGGCTAATCCCCCTCTCAAGAGTTTATTCTTTTGATTGGAGTTTTAAGGAAAGCTTACGGATCAGCTCAGCCCGACTAGGAAATAATACCGAATCCAGCATTGACCCACAAGGTTTTCTCATGTTGGCATCATGATAAACATTGCCAAATTAGGTCTTGCTGTACCTGTCCGTGAATTTCACTGTGCCGAAACCGTTACGCTGTGAAAGCATGTTGCAAGAACCTAAGGAAAGGTGACAGTCGTTGATAAAATTTCGTTTGCATCTCGACGTGGTTTATCTGCAGCTTGCCGAAATAGCTCAGTTGGGAGAGCGTTAGACTGAAGATCTAAAGGTCCCTGGTTCGATCCCGGGTTTCGGCATGAACTCGACCTAGCTAGGTGGAAAGCCTCAGCTTTTGAATGACCTGTGCATTCTGTTGAAAAATTATAAACAGACATAAACTGTTTGATGTTTTGTTGTGAGATTTCACAGTGGGATTGTCAGAACTCGAGACTCTAGATGTTCAATTCATCTGCTGATAAAGCATTTGGAGAAGGAAATGTGTAGGTGTCAACTTGCATGTACGCGTTGTCCAAAAGCATAGGTGTACCACTTCACGACATGCTTAAGTTTTGACTGAATTGGACTTTCCTCTGCTTCCTTCGGCTTATGGACAGCCTTTGTCCAAAAGTAAAAAGAGATGTGGCAAAGATGTCAACTGTTTGCTGGAGGAATCCAAAGTGACCATGTTCTAAGAGACCTTTGAAGGTCATGAAATTATTCCCTTAAGACTAGAGCTGGCTGCTTCATGCTTATCGTAAGCAAGCAAGGAGTCAGTAAGAGAGCTTTGGAGAATGTGGGCATCGACCCCACTACCTCTCGCATGCAAAGCGAGCGCTCTACCACTTGAGCTAATCCCCCTCTCAAGAGTTTATAGTTTTGATTGGAGTTTTAAGGAAAGCTTACGGATCAGCTCAGCCCGACTAGGAAATAATACCGAATCCAGCATTGACCCACAAGGTTTTCTCATGTTGGCATCATGATAAACATTGCCAAATTAGGTCTTGCCGTACCTGTCCGTGAATTTCACTGTGCCGAAACCGTTACGCTGTGAAAGCATGTTGCAAGAACCTAAGGAAAGGTAACAGTCGTTGATAAAGTTTCGTTTGCATCTCGACGTGGTTTATCTGCAGCTTGCCGAAATAGCTCAGTTGGGAGAGCGTTAGACTGAAGATCTAAAGGTCCCTGGTTCGATCCCGGGTTTCGGCATGAATTCGACCTAGCTAGGTGGAAAGCCTCAGCTTTTGAATGACCTGTGCATTCTGTTGAAAAATTATAAACAGACATAAACTGTTTGATGTTTTGTTGTGAGATTTCACAGTGGGATTGTCAGAACTCGAGACTCTAGATGTTCAATTCATCTGCTGATAAAGCATTTGGAGAAGGAAATGTGTAGGTGTCAACTTGCATGTACGCGTTGTCCAAAAGCATAGGTGTACCACTTCACGACATGCTTAAGTTTTGACTGAATTGGACTTTCCTCTGCTTCCTTCGGCTTATGGACAGCCTTTGTCCAAAAGTAAAAAGAGATGTGGCAAAGATGTCAACTGTTTGCTGGAGGAATCCAAAGTGACCATGTTCTAAGAGACCTTTGAAGGTCATGAAATTATTCCCTTAAGACTAGAGCTGGCTGCTTCATGCTTATCGTAAGCAAGCAAGGAGTCAGTAAGAGAGCTTTGGAGAATGTGGGCATCGACCCCACTACCTCTCGCATGCAAAGCGAGCGCTCTACCACTTGAGCTAATCCCCCTCTCAAGAGTTTATAGTTTTGATTGGAGTTTTAAGGAAAGCTTACGGATCAGCTCAGCCCGACTAGGAAATAATACCGAATCCAGCATTGACCCACAAGGTTTTCTCATGTTGGCATCATGATAAACATTGCCAAATTAGGTCTTGCCGTACCTGTCCGTGAATTTCACTGTGCCGAAACCGTTACGCTGTGAAAGCATGTTGCAAGAACCTAAGGAAAGGTGACAGTCGTTGATAAAGTTTCGTTTGCATCTCGACGTGGTTTATCTGCAGCTTGCCGAAATAGCTCAGTTGGGAGAGCGTTAGACTGAAGATCTAAAGGTCCCTGGTTCGATCCCGGGTTTCGGCATGAATTCGACCTAGCTAGGTGGAAAGCCTCAGCTTTTGAATGACCTGTGCATTCTGTTGAAAAATTATAAACAGACATAAACTGTTTGATGTTTTGTTGTGAGATTTCACAGTGGGATTGTCAGAACTCGAGACTCTAGATGTTCAATTCATCTGCTGATAAAGCATTTGGAGAAGGAAATGTGTAGGTGTCAACTTGCATGTACGCGTTGTCCAAAAGCATAGGTGTACCACTTCACGACATGCTTAAGTTTTGACTGAATTGGACTTTCCTCTGCTTCCTTCGGCTTATGGACAGCCTTTGTCCAAAAGTAAAAAGAGATGTGGCAAAGATGTCAACTGTTTGCTGGAGGAATCCAAAGTGACCATGTTCTAAGAGACCTTTGAAGGTCATGAAATTATTCCCTTAAGACTAGAGCTGGCTGCTTCATGCTTATCGTAAGCAAGCAAGGAGTCAGTAAGAGAGCTTTGGAGAATGTGGGCATCGACCCCACTACCTCTCGCATGCAAAGCGAGCGCTCTACCACTTGAGCTAATCCCCCTCTCAAGAGTTTATAGTTTTGATTGGAGTTTTAAGGAAAGCTTACGGATCAGCTCAGCCCGACTAGGAAATAATACCGAATCCAGCATTGACCCACAAGGTTTTCTCATGTTGGCATCATGATAAACATTGCCAAATTAGGTCTTGCCGTACCTGTCCGTGAATTTCACTGTGCCGAAACCGTTACGCTGTGAAAGCATGTTGCAAGAACCTAAGGAAAGGTGACAGTCGTTGATAAAGTTTCGTTTGCATCTCGACGTGGTTTATCTGCAGCTTGCCGAAATAGCTCAGTTGGGAGAGCGTTAGACTGAAGATCTAAAGGTCCCTGGTTCGATCCCGGGTTTCGGCATGAACTCGACCTAGCTAGGTGGAAAGCCTCAGCTTTTGAATGACCTGTGCATTCTGTTGAAAAATTATAAACAGACATAAACTGTTTGATGTTTTGTTGTGAGATTTCACAGTGGGATTGTCAGAACTCGAGACTCTAGATGTTCAATTCATCTGCTGATAAAGCATTTGGAGAAGGAAATGTGTAGGTGTCAACTTGCATGTACGCGTTGTCCAAAAGCATAGGTGTACCACTTCACGACATGCTTAAGTTTTGACTGAATTGGACTTTCCTCTGCTTCCTTCGGCTTATGGACAGCCTTTGTCCAAAAGTAAAAAGAGATGTGGCAAAGATGTCAACTGTTTGCTGGAGGAATCCAAAGTGACCATGTTCTAAGAGACCTTTGAAGGTCATGAAATTATTCCCTTAAGACTAGAGCTGGCTGCTTCATGCTTATCGTAAGCAAGCAAGGAGTCAGTAAGAGAGCTTTGGAGAATGTGGGCATCGACCCCACTACCTCTCGCATGCAAAGCGAGCGCTCTACCACTTGAGCTAATCCCCCTCTCAAGAGTTTATAGTTTTGATTGGAGTTTTAAGGAAAGCTTACGGATCAGCTCAGCCCGACTAGGAAATAATACCGAATCCAGCATTGACCCACAAGGTTTTCTCATGTTGGCATCATGATAAACATTGCCAAATTAGGTCTTGCCGTACCTGTCCGTGAATTTCACTGTGCCGAAACCGTTACGCTGTGAAAGCATGTTGCAAGAACCTAAGGAAAGGTAACAGTCGTTGATAAAGTTTCGTTTGCATCTCGACGTGGTTTATCTGCAGCTTGCCGAAATAGCTCAGTTGGGAGAGCGTTAGACTGAAGATCTAAAGGTCCCTGGTTCGATCCCGGGTTTCGGCATGAATTCGACCTAGCTAGGTGGAAAGCCTCAGCTTTTGAATGACCTGTGCATTCTGTTGAAAAATTATAAACAGACATAAACTGTTTGATGTTTTGTTGTGAGATTTCACAGTGGGATTGTCAGAACTCGAGACTCTAGATGTTCAATTCATCTGCTGATAAAGCATTTGGAGAAGGAAATGTGTAGGTGTCAACTTGCATGTACGCGTTGTCCAAAAGCATAGGTGTACCACTTCACGACATGCTTAAGTTTTGACTGAATTGGACTTTCCTCTGCTTCCTTCGGCTTATGGACAGCCTTTGTCCAAAAGTAAAAAGAGATGTGGCAAAGATGTCAACTGTTTGCTGGAGGAATCCAAAGTGACCATGTTCTAAGAGACCTTTGAAGGTCATGAAATTATTCCCTTAAGACTAGAGCTGGCTGCTTCATGCTTATCGTAAGCAAGCAAGGAGTCAGTAAGAGAGCTTTGGAGAATGTGGGCATCGACCCCACTACCTCTCGCATGCAAAGCGAGCGCTCTACCACTTGAGCTAATCCCCCTCTCAAGAGTTTATAGTTTTGATTGGAGTTTTAAGGAAAGCTTACGGATCAGCTCAGCCCGACTAGGAAATAATACCGAATCCAGCATTGACCCACAAGGTTTTCTCATGTTGGCATCATGATAAACATTGCCAAATTAGGTCTTGCCGTACCTGTCCGTGAATTTCACTGTGCCGAAACCGTTACGCTGTGAAAGCATGTTGCAAGAACCTAAGGAAAGGTAACAGTCGTTGATAAAGTTTCGTTTGCATCTCGACGTGGTTTATCTGCAGCTTGCCGAAATAGCTCAGTTGGGAGAGCGTTAGACTGAAGATCTAAAGGTCCCTGGTTCGATCCCGGGTTTCGGCATGAATTCGACCTAGCTAGGTGGAAAGCCTCAGCTTTTGAATGACCTGTGCATTCTGTTGAAAAATTATAAACAGACATAAACTGTTTGATGTTTTGTTGTGAGATTTCACAGTGGGATTGTCAGAACTCGAGACTCTAGATGTTCAATTCATCTGCTGATAAAGCATTTGGAGAAGGAAATGTGTAGGTGTCAACTTGCATGTACGCGTTGTCCAAAAGCATAGGTGTACCACTTCACGACATGCTTAAGTTTTGACTGAATTGGACTTTCCTCTGCTTCCTTCGGCTTATGGACAGCCTTTGTCCAAAAGTAAAAAGAGATGTGGCAAAGATGTCAACTGTTTGCTGGAGGAATCCAAAGTGACCATGTTCTAAGAGACCTTTGAAGGTCATGAAATTATTCCCTTAAGACTAGAGCTGGCTGCTTCATGCTTATCGTAAGCAAGCAAGGAGTCAGTAAGAGAGCTTTGGAGAATGTGGGCATCGACCCCACTACCTCTCGCATGCAAAGCGAGCGCTCTACCACTTGAGCTAATCCCCCTCTCAAGAGTTTATAGTTTTGATTGGAGTTTTAAGGAAAGCTTACGGATCAGCTCAGCCCGACTAGGAAATAATACCGAATCCAGCATTGACCCACAAGGTTTTCTCATGTTGGCATCATGATAAACATTGCCAAATTAGGTCTTGCTGTACCTGTCCGTGAATTTCACTGTGCCGAAACCGTTACGCTGTGAAAGCATGTTGCAAGAACCTAAGGAAAGGTAACAGTCGTTGATAAAGTTTCGTTTGCATCTCGACGTGGTTTATCTGCAGCTTGCCGAAATAGCTCAGTTGGGAGAGCGTTAGACTGAAGATCTAAAGGTCCCTGGTTCGATCCCGGGTTTCGGCATGAATTCGACCTAGCTAGGTGGAAAGCCTCAGCTTTTGAATGACCTGTGCATTCTGTTGAAAAATTATAAACAGACATAAACTGTTTGATGTTTTGTTGTGAGATTTCACAGTGGGATTGTCAGAACTCGAGACTCTAGATGTTCAATTCATCTGCTGATAAAGCATTTGGAGAAGGAAATGTGTAGGTGTCAACTTGCATGTACGCGTTGTCCAAAAGCATAGGTGTACCACTTCACGACATGCTTAAGTTTTGACTGAATTGGACTTTCCTCTGCTTCCTTCGGCTTATGGACAGCCTTTGTCCAAAAGTAAAAAGAGATGTGGCAAAGATGTCAACTGTTTGCTGGAGGAATCCAAAGTGACCATGTTCTAAGAGACCTTTGAAGGTCATGAAATTATTCCCTTAAGACTAGAGCTGGCTGCTTCATGCTTATCGTAAGCAAGCAAGGAGTCAGTAAGAGAGCTTTGGAGAATGTGGGCATCGACCCCACTACCTCTCGCATGCAAAGCGAGCGCTCTACCACTTGAGCTAATCCCCCTCTCAAGAGTTTATAGTTTTGATTGGAGTTTTAAGGAAAGCTTACGGATCAGCTCAGCCCGACTAGGAAATAATACCGAATCCAGCATTGACCCACAAGGTTTTCTCATGTTGGCATCATGATAAACATTGCCAAATTAGGTCTTGCCGTACCTGTCCGTGAATTTCACTGTGCCGAAACCGTTACGCTGTGAAAGCATGTTGCAAGAACCTAAGGAAAGGTAACAGTCGTTGATAAAGTTTCGTTTGCATCTCGACGTGGTTTATCTGCAGCTTGCCGAAATAGCTCAGTTGGGAGAGCGTTAGACTGAAGATCTAAAGGTCCCTGGTTCGATCCCGGGTTTTGGCATGAATTCGACCTAGCTAGGTGGAAAGCCTCAGCTTTTGAATGACCTGTGCATTCTGTTGAAAAATTATAAACAGACATAAACTGTTTGATGTTTTGTTGTGAGATTTCACAGTGGGATTGTCAGAACTCGAGACTCTAGATGTTCAATTCATCTGCTGATAAAGCATTTGGAGAAGGAAATGTGTAGGTGTCAACTTGCATGTACGCGTTGTCCAAAAGCATAGGTGTACCACTTCACGACATGCTTAAGTTTTGACTGAATTGGACTTTCCTCTGCTTCCTTCGGCTTATGGACAGCCTTTGTCCAAAAGTAAAAAGAGATGTGGCAAAGATGTCAACTGTTTGCTGGAGGAATCCAAAGTGACCATGTTCTAAGAGACCTTTGAAGGTCATGAAATTATTCCCTTAAGACTAGAGCTGGCTGCTTCATGCTTATCGTAAGCAAGCAAGGAGTCAGTAAGAGAGCTTTGGAGAATGTGGGCATCGACCCCACTACCTCTCGCATGCAAAGCGAGCGCTCTACCACTTGAGCTAATCCCCCTCTCAAGAGTTTATAGTTTTGATTGGAGTTTTAAGGAAAGCTTACGGATCAGCTCAGCCCGACTAGGAAATAATACCGAATCCAGCATTGACCCACAAGGTTTTCTCATGTTGGCATCATGATAAACATTGCCAAATTAGGTCTTGCCGTACCTGTCCGTGAATTTCACTGTGCCGAAACCGTTACGCTGTGAAAGCATGTTGCAAGAACCTAAGGAAAGGTAACAGTCGTTGATAAAGTTTCGTTTGCATCTCGACGTGGTTTATCTGCAGCTTGCCGAAATAGCTCAGTTGGGAGAGCGTTAGACTGAAGATCTAAAGGTCCCTGGTTCGATCCCGGGTTTCGGCATGAATTCGACCTAGCTAGGTGGAAAGCCTCAGCTTTTGAATGACCTGTGCATTCTGTTGAAAAATTATAAACAGACATAAACTGTTTGATGTTTTGTTGTGAGATTTCACAGTGGGATTGTCAGAACTCGAGACTCTAGATGTTCAATTCATCTGCTGATAAAGCATTTGGAGAAGGAAATGTGTAGGTGTCAACTTGCATGTACGCGTTGTCCAAAAGCATAGGTGTACCACTTCACGACATGCTTAAGTTTTGACTGAATTGGACTTTCCTCTGCTTCCTTCGGCTTATGGACAGCCTTTGTCCAAAAGTAAAAAGAGATGTGGCAAAGATGTCAACTGTTTGCTGGAGGAATCCAAAGTGACCATGTTCTAAGAGACCTTTGAAGGTCATGAAATTATTCCCTTAAGACTAGAGCTGGCTGCTTCATGCTTATCGTAAGCAAGCAAGGAGTCAGTAAGAGAGCTTTGGAGAATGTGGGCATCTATCCCACTACCTCTCGCATGCAAAGCGAGCGCTCTACCACTTGAGCTAATCCCCCTCTCAAGAGTTTATTCTTTTGATTGGAGTTTTAAGGAAAGCTTACGGATCAGCTCAGCCCGACTAGGTAATAATACCGAATCCAGCATTGACCCACAAGGTTTTCTCATGTTGGCATCATGATAAACATTGCCAAATTAGGTCTTGCTGTACCTGTCCGTGAATTTCACTGTGCCGAAACCGTTACGCTGTGAAAGCATGTTGCAAGAACCTAAGAAAAGGTAACAGTCGTTGATAAAGTTTCGTTTGCATCTCGACGTGGTTTATCTGCAGCTTGCCGAAATAGCTCAGTTGGGAGAGCGTTAGACTGAAGATCTAAAGGTCCCTGGTTCGATCCCGGGTTTCGGCATGAATTCGACCTAGCTAGGTGGAAAGCCTCAGCTTTTGAATGACCTGTGCATTCTGTTGAAAAATTATAAACAGACATAAACTGTTTGATGTTTTGTTGTGAGATTTCACAGTGGGATTGTCAGAACTCGAGACTCTAGATGTTCAATTCATCTGCTGATAAAGCATTTGGAGAAGGAAATGTGTAGGTGTCAACTTGCATGTACGCGTTGTCCAAAAGCATAGGTGTACCACTTCACGACATGCTTAAGTTTTGACTGAATTGGACTTTCCTCTGCTTCCTTCGGCTTATGGACAGCCTTTGTCCAAAAGTAAAAAGAGATGTGGCAAAGATGTCAACTGTTTGCTGGAGGAATCCAAAGTGACCATGTTCTAAGAGACCTTTGAAGGTCATGAAATTATTCCCTTAAGACTAGAGCTGGCTGCTTCATGCTTATCGTAAGCAAGCAAGGAGTCAGTAAGAGAGCTTTGGAGAATGTGGGCATCTATCCCACTACCTCTCGCATGCAAAGCGAGCGCTCTACCACTTGAGCTAATCCCCCTCTCAAGAGTTTATTCTTTTGATTGGAGTTTTAAGGAAAGCTTACGGATCAGCTCAGCCCGACTAGGTAATAATACCGAATCCAGCATTGACCCACAAGGTTTTCTCATGTTGGCATCATGATAAACATTGCCAAATTAGGTCTTGCTGTACCTGTCCGTGAATTTCACTGTGCCGAAACCGTTACGCTGTGAAAGCATGTTGCAAGAACCTAAGGAAAGGTAACAGTCGTTGATAAAGTTTCGTTTGCATCTCGACGTGGTTTATCTGCAGCTTGCCGAAATAGCTCAGTTGGGAGAGCGTTAGACTGAAGATCTAAAGCTCCCTGGTTCGATCCCGGGTTTCTGCATGAACTCGACCTAGCTAGGCGGAAAGCCTCAGCTTTTGAATGACCTGTGCATTCTGTTGAAAAATTATAAACAGACATAAACTGTTTGATGTTTTGTTGTGAGATTTCACAGTGGGATTGTCAGAACTCGAGACTCTAGATGTTCAATTCATCTGCTGATAAAGCATTTGGAGAAGGAAATGTGTAGGTGTCAACTTGCATGTACGCGTTGTCCAAAAGCATAGGTGTACCACTTCACGACATGCTTAAGTTTTGACTGAATTGGACTTTCCTCTGCTTCCTTCGGCTTATGGACAGCCTTTGTCCAAAAGTAAAAAGAGATGTGGCAAAGATGTCAACTGTTTGCTGGAGGAATCCAAAGTGACCATGTTCTAAGAGACCTTTGAAGGTCATGAAATTATTCCCTTAAGACTAGAGCTGGCTGCTTCATGCTTATCGTAAGCAAGCAAGGAGTCAGTAAGAGAGCTTTGGAGAATGTGGGCATCGACCCCACTACCTCTCGCATGCAAAGCGAGCGCTCTACCACTTGAGCTAATCCCCCTCTCAAGAGTTTATAGTTTTGATTGGAGTTTTAAGGAAAGCTTACGGATCAGCTCAGCCCGACTAGGAAATAATACCGAATCCAGCATTGACCCACAAGGTTTTCTCATGTTGGCATCATGATAAACATTGCCAAATTAGGTCTTGCTGTACCTGTCCGTGAATTTCACTGTGCCGAAACCGTTACGCTGTGAAAGCATGTTGCAAGAACCTAAGGAAAGGTAACAGTCGTTGATAAAGTTTCGTTTGCATCTCGACGTGGTTTATCTGCAGCTTGCCGAAATAGCTCAGTTGGGAGAGCGTTAGACTGAAGATCTAAAGGTCCCTGGTTCGATCCCGGGTTTCGGCATGAATTCGACCTAGCTAGGTGGAAAGCCTCAGCTTTTGAATGACCTGTGCATTCTGTTGAAAAATTATAAACAGACATAAACTGTTTGATGTTTTGTTGTGAGATTTCACAGTGGGATTGTCAGAACTCGAGACTCTAGATGTTCAATTCATCTGCTGATAAAGCATTTGGAGAAGGAAATGTGTAGGTGTCAACTTGCATGTACGCGTTGTCCAAAAGCATAGGTGTACCACTTCACGACATGCTTAAGTTTTGACTGAATTGGACTTTCCTCTGCTTCCTTCGGCTTATGGACAGCCTTTGTCCAAAAGTAAAAAGAGATGTGGCAAAGATGTCAACTGTTTGCTGGAGGAATCCAAAGTGACCATGTTCTAAGAGACCTTTGAAGGTCATGAAATTATTCCCTTAAGACTAGAGCTGGCTGCTTCATGCTTATCGTAAGCAAGCAAGGAGTCAGTAAGAGAGCTTTGGAGAATGTGGGCATCGACCCCACTACCTCTCGCATGCAAAGCGAGCGCTCTACCACTTGAGCTAATCCCCCTCTCAAGAGTTTATAGTTTTGATTGGAGTTTTAAGGAAAGCTTACGGATCAGCTCAGCCCGACTAGGAAATAATACCGAATCCAGCATTGACCCACAAGGTTTTCTCATGTTGGCATCATGATAAACATTGCCAAATTAGGTCTTGCCGTACCTGTCCGTGAATTTCACTGTGCCGAAACCGTTACGCTGTGAAAGCATGTTGCAAGAACCTAAGGAAAGGTAACAGTCGTTGATAAAGTTTCGTTTGCATCTCGACGTGGTTTATCTGCAGCTTGCCGAAATAGCTCAGTTGGGAGAGCGTTAGACTGAAGATCTAAAGGTCCCTGGTTCGATCCCGGGTTTTGGCATGAATTCGACCTAGCTAGGTGGAAAGCCTCAGCTTTTGAATGACCTGTGCATTCTGTTGAAAAATTATAAACAGACATAAACTGTTTGATGTTTTGTTGTGAGATTTCACAGTGGGATTGTCAGAACTCGAGACTCTAGATGTTCAATTCATCTGCTGATAAAGCATTTGGAGAAGGAAATGTGTAGGTGTCAACTTGCATGTACGCGTTGTCCAAAAGCATAGGTGTACCACTTCACGACATGCTTAAGTTTTGACTGAATTGGACTTTCCTCTGCTTCCTTCGGCTTATGGACAGCCTTTGTCCAAAAGTAAAAAGAGATGTGGCAAAGATGTCAACTGTTTGCTGGAGGAATCCAAAGTGACCATGTTCTAAGAGACCTTTGAAGGTCATGAAATTATTCCCTTAAGACTAGAGCTGGCTGCTTCATGCTTATCGTAAGCAAGCAAGGAGTCAGTAAGAGAGCTTTGGAGAATGTGGGCATCGACCCCACTACCTCTCGCATGCAAAGCGAGCGCTCTACCACTTGAGCTAATCCCCCTCTCAAGAGTTTATAGTTTTGATTGGAGTTTTAAGGAAAGCTTACGGATCAGCTCAGCCCGACTAGGAAATAATACCGAATCCAGCATTGACCCACAAGGTTTTCTCATGTTGGCATCATGATAAACATTGCCAAATTAGGTCTTGCCGTACCTGTCCGTGAATTTCACTGTGCCGAAACCGTTACGCTGTGAAAGCATGTTGCAAGAACCTAAGGAAAGGTAACAGTCGTTGATAAAGTTTCGTTTGCATCTCGACGTGGTTTATCTGCAGCTTGCCGAAATAGCTCAGTTGGGAGAGCGTTAGACTGAAGATCTAAAGGTCCCTGGTTCGATCCCGGGTTTCGGCATGAATTCGACCTAGCTAGGTGGAAAGCCTCAGCTTTTGAATGACCTGTGCATTCTGTTGAAAAATTATAAACAGACATAAACTGTTTGATGTTTTGTTGTGAGATTTCACAGTGGGATTGTCAGAACTCGAGACTCTAGATGTTCAATTCATCTGCTGATAAAGCATTTGGAGAAGGAAATGTGTAGGTGTCAACTTGCATGTACGCGTTGTCCAAAAGCATAGGTGTACCACTTCACGACATGCTTAAGTTTTGACTGAATTGGACTTTCCTCTGCTTCCTTCGGCTTATGGACAGCCTTTGTCCAAAAGTAAAAAGAGATGTGGCAAAGATGTCAACTGTTTGCTGGAGGAATCCAAAGTGACCATGTTCTAAGAGACCTTTGAAGGTCATGAAATTATTCCCTTAAGACTAGAGCTGGCTGCTTCATGCTTATCGTAAGCAAGCAAGGAGTCAGTAAGAGAGCTTTGGAGAATGTGGGCATCGACCCCACTACCTCTCGCATGCAAAGCGAGCGCTCTACCACTTGAGCTAATCCCCCTCTCAAGAGTTTATAGTTTTGATTGGAGTTTTAAGGAAAGCTTACGGATCAGCTCAGCCCGACTAGGAAATAATACCGAATCCAGCATTGACCCACAAGGTTTTCTCATGTTGGCATCATGATAAACATTGCCAAATTAGGTCTTGCCGTACCTGTCCGTGAATTTCACTGTGCCGAAACCGTTACGCTGTGAAAGCATGTTGCAAGAACCTAAGGAAAGGTAACAGTCGTTGATAAAGTTTCGTTTGCATCTCGACGTGGTTTATCTGCAGCTTGCCGAAATAGCTCAGTTGGGAGAGCGTTAGACTGAAGATCTAAAGGTCCCTGGTTCGATCCCGGGTTTCGGCATGAATTCGACCTAGCTAGGTGGAAAGCCTCAGCTTTTGAATGACCTGTGCATTCTGTTGAAAAATTATAAACAGACATAAACTGTTTGATGTTTTGTTGTGAGATTTCACAGTGGGATTGTCAGAACTCGAGACTCTAGATGTTCAATTCATCTGCTGATAAAGCATTTGGAGAAGGAAATGTGTAGGTGTCAACTTGCATGTACGCGTTGTCCAAAAGCATAGGTGTACCACTTCACGACATGCTTAAGTTTTGACTGAATTGGACTTTCCTCTGCTTCCTTCGGCTTATGGACAGCCTTTGTCCAAAAGTAAAAAGAGATGTGGCAAAGATGTCAACTGTTTGCTGGAGGAATCCAAAGTGACCATGTTCTAAGAGACCTTTGAAGGTCATGAAATTATTCCCTTAAGACTAGAGCTGGCTGCTTCATGCTTATCGTAAGCAAGCAAGGAGTCAGTAAGAGAGCTTTGGAGAATGTGGGCATCTATCCCACTACCTCTCGCATGCAAAGCGAGCGCTCTACCACTTGAGCTAATCCCCCTCTCAAGAGTTTATTCTTTTGATTGGAGTTTTAAGGAAAGCTTACGGATCAGCTCAGCCCGACTAGGTAATAATACCGAATCCAGCATTGACCCACAAGGTTTTCTCATGTTGGCATCATGATAAACATTGCCAAATTAGGTCTTGCTGTACCTGTCCGTGAATTTCACTGTGCCGAAACCGTTACGCTGTGAAAGCATGTTGCAAGAACCTAAGGAAAGGTAACAGTCGTTGATAAAGTTTCGTTTGCATCTCGACGTGGTTTATCTGCAGCTTGCCGAAATAGCTCAGTTGGGAGAGCGTTAGACTGAAGATCTAAAGGTCCCTGGTTCGATCCCGGGTTTCGGCATGAATTCGACCTAGCTAGGTGGAAAGCCTCAGCTTTTGAATGACCTGTGCATTCTGTTGAAAAATTATAAACAGACATAAACTGTTTGATGTTTTGTTGTGAGATTTCACAGTGGGATTGTCAGAACTCGAGACTCTAGATGTTCAATTCATCTGCTGATAAAGCATTTGGAGAAGGAAATGTGTAGGTGTCAACTTGCATGTACGCGTTGTCCAAAAGCATAGGTGTACCACTTCACGACATGCTTAAGTTTTGACTGAATTGGACTTTCCTCTGCTTCCTTCGGCTTATGGACAGCCTTTGTCCAAAAGTAAAAAGAGATGTGGCAAAGATGTCAACTGTTTGCTGGAGGAATCCAAAGTGACCATGTTCTAAGAGACCTTTGAAGGTCATGAAATTATTCCCTTAAGACTAGAGCTGGCTGCTTCATGCTTATCGTAAGCAAGCAAGGAGTCAGTAAGAGAGCTTTGGAGAATGTGGGCATCTATCCCACTACCTCTCGCATGCAAAGCGAGCGCTCTACCACTTGAGCTAATCCCCCTCTCAAGAGTTTATTCTTTTGATTGGAGTTTTAAGGAAAGCTTACGGATCAGCTCAGCCCGACTAGGTAATAATACCGAATCCAGCATTGACCCACAAGGTTTTCTCATGTTGGCATCATGATAAACATTGCCAAATTAGGTCTTGCTGTACCTGTCCGTGAATTTCACTGTGCCGAAACCGTTACGCTGTGAAAGCATGTTGCAAGAACCTAAGGAAAGGTAACAGTCGTTGATAAAGTTTCGTTTGCATCTCGACGTGGTTTATCTGCAGCTTGCCGAAATAGCTCAGTTGGGAGAGCGTTAGACTGAAGATCTAAAGCTCCCTGGTTCGATCCCGGGTTTCTGCATGAACTCGACCTAGCTAGGCGGAAAGCCTCAGCTTTTGAATGACCTGTGCATTCTGTTGAAAAATTATAAACAGACATAAACTGTTTGATGTTTTGTTGTGAGATTTCACAGTGGGATTGTCAGAACTCAAGACTCTAGATGTTCAATTCATCTGCTGATAAAGCATTTGGAGAAGGAAATGTGTAGGTGTCAACTTGCATGTACGCGTTGTCCAAAAGCATAGGTGTACCACTTCACGACATGCTTAAGTTTTGACTGAATTGGACTTTCCTCTGCTTCTTTCGGCTTATGGACAGTCTTTGTCCAAAAGTAAAAAGAGATGTGGCAAAGATGTCAACTGTTTGCTGGAGGAATCCAAAGTGACCATGTTCTAAGAGACCTTTGAAGGTCATGAAATTATTCCCTTAAGACTAGAGCTGGCTGCTTCATGCTTATCGTAAGCAAGCAAGGAGTCAGTAAGAGAGCTTTGGAGAATGTGGGCATCGACCCCACTACCTCTCGCATGCAAAGCGAGCGCTCTACCACTTGAGCTAATCCCCCTCTCAAGAGTTTATAGTTTTGATTGGAGTTTTAAGGAAAGCTTACGGATCAGCTCAGCCCGACTAGGAAATAATACCGAATCCAGCATTGACCCACAAGGTTTTCTCATGTTGGCATCATGATAAACATTGCCAAATTAGGTCTTGCCGTACCTGTCCGTGAATTTCACTGTGCCGAAACCGTTACGCTGTGAAAGCATGTTGCAAGAACCTAAGGAAAGGTAACAGTCGTTGATAAAGTTTCGTTTGCATCTCGACGTGGTTTATCTGCAGCTTGCCGAAATAGCTCAGTTGGGAGAGCGTTAGACTGAAGATCTAAAGGTCCCTGGTTCGATCCCGGGTTTCGGCATGAATTCGACCTAGCTAGGTGGAAAGCCTCAGCTTTTGAATGACCTGTGCATTCTGTTGAAAAATTATAAACAGACATAAACTGTTTGATGTTTTGTTGTGAGATTTCACAGTGGGATTGTCAGAACTCGAGACTCTAGATGTTCAATTCATCTGCTGATAAAGCATTTGGAGAAGGAAATGTGTAGGTGTCAACTTGCATGTACGCGTTGTCCAAAAGCATAGGTGTACCACTTCACGACATGCTTAAGTTTTGACTGAATTGGACTTTCCTCTGCTTCCTTCGGCTTATGGACAGCCTTTGTCCAAAAGTAAAAAGAGATGTGGCAAAGATGTCAACTGTTTGCTGGAGGAATCCAAAGTGACCATGTTCTAAGAGACCTTTGAAGGTCATGAAATTATTCCCTTAAGACTAGAGCTGGCTGCTTCATGCTTATCGTAAGCAAGCAAGGAGTCAGTAAGGGAGCTTTGGAGAATGTGGGCATCGACCCCACTACCTCTCGCATGCAAAGCGAGCGCTCTACCACTTGAGCTAATCCCCCTCTCAAGAGTTTATAGTTTTGATTGGAGTTTTAAGGAAAGCTTACGGATCAGCTCAGCCCGACTAGGAAATAATACCGAATCCAGCATTGACCCACAAGGTTTTCTCATGTTGGCATCATGATAAACATTGCCAAATTAGGTCTTGCTGTACCTGTCCGTGAATTTCACTGTGCCGAAACCGTTACGCTGTGAAAGCATGTTGCAAGAACCTAAGGAAAGGTAACAGTCGTTGATAAAGTTTCGTTTGCATCTCGACGTGGTTTATCTGCAGCTTGCCGAAATAGCTCAGTTGGGAGAGCGTTAGACTGAAGATCTAAAGGTCCCTGGTTCGATCCCGGGTTTCGGCATGAATTCGACCTAGCTAGGTGGAAAGCCTCAGCTTTTGAATGACCTGTGCATTCTGTTGAAAAATTATAAACAGACATAAACTGTTTGATGTTTTGTTGTGAGATTTCACAGTGGGATTGTCAGAACTCGAGACTCTAGATGTTCAATTCATCTGCTGATAAAGCATTTGGAGAAGGAAATGTGTAGGTGTCAACTTGCATGTACGCGTTGTCCAAAAGCATAGGTGTACCACTTCACGACATGCTTAAGTTTTGACTGAATTGGACTTTCCTCTGCTTCCTTCGGCTTATGGACAGCCTTTGTCCAAAAGTAAAAAGAGATGTGGCAAAGATGTCAACTGTTTGCTGGAGGAATCCAAAGTGACCATGTTCTAAGAGACCTTTGAAGGTCATGAAATTACTCCCTTAAGACTAGAGCTGGCTGCTTCATGCTTATCGTAAGCAAGCAAGGAGTCAGTAAGAGAGCTTTGGAGAATGTGGGCATCGACCCCACTACCTCTCGCATGCAAAGCGAGCGCTCTACCACTTGAGCTAATCCCCCTCTCAAGAGTTTATAGTTTTGATTGGAGTTTTAAGGAAAGCTTACGGATCAGCTCAGCCCGACTAGGAAATAATACCGAATCCAGCATTGACCCACAAGGTTTTCTCATGTTGGCATCATGATAAACATTGCCAAATTAGGTCTTGCCGTACCTGTCCGTGAATTTCACTGTGCCGAAACCGTTACGCTGTGAAAGCATGTTGCAAGAACCTAAGGAAAGGTAACAGTCGTTGATAAAGTTTCGTTTGCATCTCGACGTGGTTTATCTGCAGCTTGCCGAAATAGCTCAGTTGGGAGAGCGTTAGACTGAAGATCTAAAGGTCCCTGGTTCGATCCCGGGTTTTGGCATGAATTCGACCTAGCTAGGTGGAAAGCCTCAGCTTTTGAATGACCTGTGCATTCTGTTGAAAAATTATAAACAGACATAAACTGTTTGATGTTTTGTTGTGAGATTTCACAGTGGGATTGTCAGAACTCGAGACTCTAGATGTTCAATTCATCTGCTGATAAAGCATTTGGAGAAGGAAATGTGTAGGTGTCAACTTGCATGTACGCGTTGTCCAAAAGCATAGGTGTACCACTTCACGACATGCTTAAGTTTTGACTGAATTGGACTTTCCTCTGCTTCCTTCGGCTTATGGACAGCCTTTGTCCAAAAGTAAAAAGAGATGTGGCAAAGATGTCAACTGTTTGCTGGAGGAATCCAAAGTGACCATGTTCTAAGAGACCTTTGAAGGTCATGAAATTATTCCCTTAAGACTAGAGCTGGCTGCTTCATGCTTATCGTAAGCAAGCAAGGAGTCAGTAAGAGAGCTTTGGAGAATGTGGGCATCGACCCCACTACCTCTCGCATGCAAAGCGAGCGCTCTACCACTTGAGCTAATCCCCCTCTCAAGAGTTTATAGTTTTGATTGGAGTTTTAAGGAAAGCTTACGGATCAGCTCAGCCCGACTAGGAAATAATACCGAATCCAGCATTGACCCACAAGGTTTTCTCATGTTGGCATCATGATAAACATTGCCAAATTAGGTCTTGCCGTACCTGTCCGTGAATTTCACTGTGCCGAAACCGTTACGCTGTGAAAGCATGTTGCAAGAACCTAAGGAAAGGTAACAGTCGTTGATAAAGTTTCGTTTGCATCTCGACGTGGTTTATCTGCAGCTTGCCGAAATAGCTCAGTTGGGAGAGCGTTAGACTGAAGATCTAAAGGTCCCTGGTTCGATCCCGGGTTTCGGCATGAATTCGACCTAGCTAGGTGGAAAGCCTCAGCTTTTGAATGACCTGTGCATTCTGTTGAAAAATTATAAACAGACATAAACTGTTTGATGTTTTGTTGTGAGATTTCACAGTGGGATTGTCAGAACTCGAGACTCTAGATGTTCAATTCATCTGCTGATAAAGCATTTGGAGAAGGAAATGTGTAGGTGTCAACTTGCATGTACGCGTTGTCCAAAAGCATAGGTGTACCACTTCACGACATGCTTAAGTTTTGACTGAATTGGACTTTCCTCTGCTTCCTTCGGCTTATGGACAGCCTTTGTCCAAAAGTAAAAAGAGATGTGGCAAAGATGTCAACTGTTTGCTGGAGGAATCCAAAGTGACCATGTTCTAAGAGACCTTTGAAGGTCATGAAATTATTCCCTTAAGACTAGAGCTGGCTGCTTCATGCTTATCGTAAGCAAGCAAGGAGTCAGTAAGAGAGCTTTGGAGAATGTGGGCATCTATCCCACTACCTCTCGCATGCAAAGCGAGCGCTCTACCACTTGAGCTAATCCCCCTCTCAAGAGTTTATTCTTTTGATTGGAGTTTTAAGGAAAGCTTACGGATCAGCTCAGCCCGACTAGGTAATAATACCGAATCCAGCATTGACCCACAAGGTTTTCTCATGTTGGCATCATGATAAACATTGCCAAATTAGGTCTTGCTGTACCTGTCCGTGAATTTCACTGTGCCGAAACCGTTACGCTGTGAAAGCATGTTGCAAGAACCTAAGGAAAGGTAACAGTCGTTGATAAAGTTTCGTTTGCATCTCGACGTGGTTTGTCTGCAGCTTGCCGAAATAGCTCAGTTGGGAGAGCGTTAGACTGAAGATCTAAAGGTCCCTGGTTCGATCCCGGGTTTCGGCATGAATTCGACCTAGCTAGGTGGAAAGCCTCAGCTTTTGAATGACCTGTGCATTCTGTTGAAAAATTATAAACAGACATAAACTGTTTGATGTTTTGTTGTGAGATTTCACAGTGGGATTGTCAGAACTCGAGACTCTAGATGTTCAATTCATCTGCTGATAAAGCATTTGGAGAAGGAAATGTGTAGGTGTCAACTTGCATGTACGCGTTGTCCAAAAGCATAGGTGTACCACTTCACGACATGCTTAAGTTTTGACTGAATTGGACTTTCCTCTGCTTCCTTCGGCTTATGGACAGCCTTTGTCCAAAAGTAAAAAGAGATGTGGCAAAGATGTCAACTGTTTGCTGGAGGAATCCAAAGTGACCATGTTCTAAGAGACCTTTGAAGGTCATGAAATTATTCCCTTAAGACTAGAGCTGGCTGCTTCATGCTTATCGTAAGCAAGCAAGGAGTCAGTAAGAGAGCTTTGGAGAATGTGGGCATCTATCCCACTACCTCTCGCATGCAAAGCGAGCGCTCTACCACTTGAGCTAATCCCCCTCTCAAGAGTTTATTCTTTTGATTGGAGTTTTAAGGAAAGCTTACGGATCAGCTCAGCCCGACTAGGTAATAATACCGAATCCAGCATTGACCCACAAGGTTTTCTCATGTTGGCATCATGATAAACATTGCCAAATTAGGTCTTGCTGTACCTGTCCGTGAATTTCACTGTGCCGAAACCGTTACGCTGTGAAAGCATGTTGCAAGAACCTAAGGAAAGGTAACAGTCGTTGATAAAGTTTCGTTTGCATCTCGACGTGGTTTATCTGCAGCTTGCCGAAATAGCTCAGTTGGGAGAGCGTTAGACTGAAGATCTAAAGCTCCCTGGTTCGATCCCGGGTTTCTGCATGAACTCGACCTAGCTAGGCGGAAAGCCTCAGCTTTTGAATGACCTGTGCATTCTGTTGAAAAATTATAAACAGACATAAACTGTTTGATGTTTTGTTGTGAGATTTCACAGTGGGATTGTCAGAACTCAAGACTCTAGATGTTCAATTCATCTGCTGATAAAGCATTTGGAGAAGGAAATGTGTAGGTGTCAACTTGCATGTACGCGTTGTCCAAAAGCATAGGTGTACCACTTCACGACATGCTTAAGTTTTGACTGAATTGGACTTTCCTCTGCTTCTTTCGGCTTATGGACAGTCTTTGTCCAAAAGTAAAAAGAGATGTGGCAAAGATGTCAACTGTTTGCTGGAGGAATCCAAAGTGACCATGTTCTAAGAGACCTTTGAAGGTCATGAAATTATTCCCTTAAGACTAGAGCTGGCTGCTTCATGCTTATCGTAAGCAAGCAAGGAGTCAGTAAGAGAGCTTTGGAGAATGTGGGCATCGACCCCACTACCTCTCGCATGCAAAGCGAGCGCTCTACCACTTGAGCTAATCCCCCTCTCAAGAGTTTATAGTTTTGATTGGAGTTTTAAGGAAAGCTTACGGATCAGCTCAGCCCGACTAGGAAATAATACCGAATCCAGCATTGACCCACAAGGTTTTCTCATGTTGGCATCATGATAAACATTGCCAAATTAGGTCTTGCCGTACCTGTCCGTGAATTTCACTGTGCCGAAACCGTTACGCTGTGAAAGCATGTTGCAAGAACCTAAGGAAAGGTAACAGTCGTTGATAAAGTTTCGTTTGCATCTCGACGTGGTTTATCTGCAGCTTGCCGAAATAGCTCAGTTGGGAGAGCGTTAGACTGAAGCTCTAAAGGTCCCTGGTTCGATCCCGGGTTTCGGCATGAATTCGACCTAGCTAGGTGGAAAGCCTCAGCTTTTGAATGACCTGTGCATTCTGTTGAAAAATTATAAACAGACATAAACTGTTTGATGTTTTGTTGTGAGATTTCACAGTGGGATTGTCAGAACTCGAGACTCTAGATGTTCAATTCATCTGCTGATAAAGCATTTGGAGAAGGAAATGTGTAGGTGTCAACTTGCATGTACGCGTTGTCCAAAAGCATAGGTGTACCACTTCACGACATGCTTAAGTTTTGACTGAATTGGACTTTCCTCTGCTTCCTTCGGCTTATGGACAGCCTTTGTCCAAAAGTAAAAAGAGATGTGGCAAAGATGTCAACTGTTTGCTGGAGGAATCCAAAGTGACCATGTTCTAAGAGACCTTTGAAGGTCATGAAATTATTCCCTTAAGACTAGAGCTGGCTGCTTCATGCTTATCGTAAGCAAGCAAGGAGTCAGTAAGAGAGCTTTGGAGAATGTGTGCATCTATCCCACTACCTCTCGCATGCAAAGCGAGCGCTCTACCACTTGAGCTAATCCCCCTCTCAAGAGTTTATTCTTTTGATTGGAGTTTTAAGGAAAGCTTACGGATCAGCTCAGCCCGACTAGGAAATAATACCGAATCCAGCATTGACCCACAAGGTTTTCTCATGTTGGCATCATGATAAACATTGCCAAATTAGGTCTTGCTGTACCTGTCCGTGAATTTCACTGTGCCGAAACCGTTACGCTGTGAAAGCATGTTGCAAGAACCTAAGGAAAGGTAACAGTCGTTGATAAAGTTTCGTTTGCATCTCGACGTGGTTTATCTGAAGCTTGCCGAAATAGCTCAGTTGGGAGAGCGTTAGACTGAAGATATAAAGGTCCCTGGTTCGATCCCGGGTTTCGGCATGAACTCGACCTAGCTAGGCGGAAAGCCTCAGCTTTTGAATGACCTGTGCATTCTGTTGAAAAATTATAAACAGACATAAACTGTTTGATGTTTTGTTGTGAGATTTCACAGTGGGATTGTCAGAACTCGAGACTCTAGATGTTCAATTCATCTGCTGATAAAGCATTTGGAGAAGGAAATGTGTAGGTGTCAACTTGCATGTACGCGTTGTCCAAAAGCATAGGTGTACCACTTCACGACATGCTTAAGTTTTGACTGAATTGGACTTTCCTCTGCTTCCTTCGGCTTATGGACAGCCTTTGTCCAAAAGTAAAAAGAGATGTGGCAAAGATGTCAACTGTTTGCTGGAGGAATCCAAAGTGACCATGTTCTAAGAGACCTTTGAAGGACATGAAATTATTCCCTTAAGACTAGAGCTGGCTGCTTCATGCTTATCGTAAGCAAGCAAGGAGTCAGTAAGAGAGCTTTGGAGAATGTGGGCATCTATCCCACTACCTCTCGCATGCAAAGCGAGCGCTCTACCACTTGAGCTAATCCCCCTCTCAAGAGTTTATTCTTTTGATTGGAGTTTTAAGGAAAGCTTACGGATCAGCTCAGCCCGACTAGGAAATAATACCGAATCCAGCATTGACCCACAAGGTTTTCTCATGTTGGCATCATGATAAACATTGCCAAATTAGGTCTTGCTGTACCTGTCCGTGAATTTCACTGTGCCGAAACCGTTACGCTGTGAAAGCATGTTGCAAGAACCTAAGGAAAGGTAACAGTCGTTGATAAAGTTTCGTTTGCATCTCGACGTGGTTTATCTGCAGCTTGCCGAAATAGCTCAGTTGGGAGAGCGTTAGACTGAAGATCTAAAGCTCCCTGGTTCGATCCCGGGTTTCAGCATGAACTCGACCTAGCTAGGCGGAAAGCCTCAGCTTTTGAATGACCTGTGCATTCTGTTGAAAAATTATAAACAGACATAAACTGTTTGATGTTTTGTTGTGAGATTTCACAGTGGGATTGTCAGAACTCAAGACTCTAGATGTTCAATTCATCTGCTGATAAAGCATTTGGAGAAGGAAATGTGTAGGTGTCAACTTGCATGTACGCGTTGTCCAAAAGCATAGGTGTACCACTTCACGACATGCTTAAGTTTTGACTGAATTGGACTTTCCTCTGCTTCTTTCGGCTTATGGACAGTCTTTGTCCAAAAGTAAAAAGAGATGTGGCAAAGATGTCAACTGTTTGCTGGAGGAATCCAAAGTGACCATGTTCTAAGAGACCTTTGAAGGTCATGAAATGATTCCCTTAAGACTAGAGCTGGCTGCTTCATGCTTATCGTAAGCAAGCAAGGAGTCAGTAAGAGAGCTTTGGAGAATGTGGGCATCGACCCCACTACCTCTCGCATGCAAAGCGAGCGCTCTACCACTTGAGCTAATCCCCCTCTCAAGAGTTTATAGTTTTGATTGGAGTTTTAAGGAAAGCTTACGGATCAGCTCAGCCCGACTAGGAAATAATACCGAATCCAGCATTGACCCACAAGGTTTTCTCATGTTGGCATCATGATAAACATTGCCAAATTAGGTCTTGCCGTACCTGTCCGTGAATTTCACTGTGCCGAAACCGTTACGCTGTGAAAGCATGTTGCAAGAACCTAAGGAAAGGTAACAGTCGTTGATAAAGTTTCGTTTGCATCTCGACGTGGTTTATCTGCAGCTTGCCGAAATAGCTCAGTTGGGAGAGCGTTAGACTGAAGATCTAAAGGTCCTTGGTTCGATCCCGGGTTTCGGCATGAATTCGACCTAGCTAGGTGGAAAGCCTCAGCTTTTGAATGACCTGTGCATTCTGTTGAAAAATTATAAACAGACATAAACTGTTTGATGTTTTGTTGTGAGATTTCACAGTGGGATTGTCAGAACTCGAGACTCTAGATGTTCAATTCATCTGCTGATAAAGCATTTGGAGAAGGAAATGTGTAGGTGTCAACTTGCATGTACGCGTTGTCCAAAAGCATAGGTGTACCACTTCACGACATGCTTAAGTTTTGACTGAATTGGACTTTCCTCTGCTTCCTTCGGCTTATGGACAGCCTTTGTCCAAAAGTAAAAAGAGATGTGGCAAAGATGTCAACTGTTTGCTGGAGGAATCCAAAGTGACCATGTTCTAAGAGACCTTTGAAGGTCATGAAATTATTCCCTTAAGACTAGAGCTGGCTGCTTCATGCTTATCGTAAGCAAGCAAGGAGTCAGTAAGAGAGCTTTGGAGAATGTGGGCATCTATCCCACTACCTCTCGCATGCAAAGCGAGCGCTCTACCACTTGAGCTAATCCCCCTCTCAAGAGTTTATTCTTTTGATTGGAGTTTTAAGGAAAGCTTACGGATCAGCTCAGCCCGACTAGGAAATAATACCGAATCCAGCATTGACCCACAAGGTTTTCTCATGTTGGCATCATGATAAACATTGCCAAATTAGGTCTTGCTGTACCTGTCCGTGAATTTCACTGTGCCGAAACCGTTACGCTGTGAAAGCATGTTGCAAGAACCTAAGGAAAGGTAACAGTCGTTGATAAAGTTTCGTTTGCATCTCGACGTGGTTTATCTGCAGCTTGCCGAAATAGCTCAGTTGGGAGAGCGTTAGACTGAAGATCTAAAGGTCCCTGGTTCGATCCCGGGTTTCGGCATGAACTCGACCTAGCTAGGCGGAAAGCCTCAGCTTTTGAATTACCTGTGCATTCTGTTGAAAAATTATAAACTGTTTGATGTTTTGTTGTGAGATTTCACAGTGGGATTGTCAGAACTCGAGACTCTAGATGTTCAATTCATCTGCTGATAAAGCATTTGGAGAAGGAAATGTGTAGGTGTCAACTTGCATGTACGCGTTGTCCAAAAGCATAGGTGTACCACTTCACGACATGCTTAAGTTTTGACTGAATTGGACTTTCCTCTGCTTCCTTCGGCTTATGGACAGCCTTTGTCCAAAAGTAAAAAGAGATGTGGCAAAGATGTCAACTGTTTGCTGGAGGAATCCAAAGTGACCATGTTCTAAGAGACCTTTGAAGGTCATGAAATTATTCCCTTAAGACTAGAGCTGGCTGCTTCATGCTTATCGTAAGCAAGCAAGGAGTCAGTAAGAGAGCTTTGGAGAATGTGGGCATCGACCCCACTACCTCTCGCATGCAAAGCGAGCGCTCTACCACTTGAGCTAATCCCCCTCTCAAGAGTTTATAGTTTTGATTGGAGTTTTAAGGAAAGCTTACGGATCAGCTCAGCCCGACTAGGAAATAATACCGAATCCAGCATTGACCCACAAGGTTTTCTCATGTTGGCATCATGATAAACATTGCCAAATTAGGTCTTGCCGTACCTGTCCGTGAATTTCACTGTGCCGAAACCGTTACGCTGTGAAAGCATGTTGCAAGAACCTAAGGAAAGGTAACAGTCGTTGATAAAGTTTCGTTTGCATCTCGACGTGGTTTATCTGCAGCTTGCCGAAATAGCTCAGTTGGGAGAGCGTTAGACTGAAGATCTAAAGGTCCCTGGTTCGATCCCGGGTTTCGGCATGAATTCGACCTAGCTAGGTGGAAAGCCTCAGCTTTTGAATGACCTGTGCATTCTGTTGAAAAATTATAAACAGACATAAACTGTTTGATGTTTTGTTGTGAGATTTCACAGTGGGATTGTCAGAACTCGAGACTCTAGATGTTCAATTCATCTGCTGATAAAGCATTTGGAGAAGGAAATGTGTAGGTGTCAACTTGCATGTACGCGTTGTCCAAAAGCATAGGTGTACCACTTCACGACATGCTTAAGTTTTGACTGAATTGGACTTTCCTCTGCTTCCTTCGGCTTATGGACAGCCTTTGTCCAAAAGTAAAAAGAGATGTGGCAAAGATGTCAACTGTTTGCTGGAGGAATCCAAAGTGACCATGTTCTAAGAGACCTTTGAAGGTCATGAAATTATTCCCTTAAGACTAGAGCTGGCTGCTTCATGCTTATCGTAAGCAAGCAAGGAGTCAGTAAGAGAGCTTTGGAGAATGTGGGCATCGACCCCACTACCTCTCGCATGCAAAGCGAGCGCTCTACCACTTGAGCTAATCCCCCTCTCAAGAGTTTATAGTTTTGATTGGAGTTTTAAGGAAAGCTTACGGATCAGCTCAGCCCGACTAGGAAATAATACCGAATCCAGCATTGACCCACAAGGTTTTCTCATGTTGGCATCATGATAAACATTGCCAAATTAGGTCTTGCCGTACCTGTCCGTGAATTTCACTGTGCCGAAACCGTTACGCTGTGAAAGCATGTTGCAAGAACCTAAGGAAAGGTAACAGTCGTTGATAAAGTTTCGTTTGCATCTCGACGTGGTTTATCTGCAGCTTGCCGAAATGGCGGTACCTGCAAGCCACCCGTCTGTAAAAAACATCCAATGCCTGAGCCCCATTCCATTTTTGCTCGGCCAATGGCGCGCGAACCATTCCATTTTCTTCGTTTTCCTCGGCCTATCCCTGGCCACCATTCCATTTTTCCTCGGCCAATGCCTGGCCACCATTCCATTTTTCCTCTGGCCAATGCCTGACCATCATTCCATTTTTCCTCGGCCAATGACACGACGAAGGTGAACTTGCCCCGGTCACGTCATAGTTTATAAACTTACACCGCGTAGAAGAAACACCGTCTCGGATTTGGGATTTCTCAACAAGACACAGGTATGCCTTATTTGTTTGTGTAAGGAACCAATAAATTAATACTGTAGATATATTTTGCGATCATCAGAAAGGTAGTCAGCTAAAAAATACTCTGTAGTAGTCTCCTGCGGTGACTGTCATGAACGTAGCTCGTTAGCAAACTATCATATAACTTCTAACTAGCCTAAATTAATTCTAATCTTGAAGAATAATTTAATTAATGTTTTTCTGTGTTAGCCATCTATCCTCTTTTTCGATTTTCAACGGACAATTGCAGAAATCGTGAGGTAATTTACCGGTATATAAACGCGTTATTTATCGGTTTTTAAACGCCTTAGAAAATACGTGCCCCTGCTTAACATGTTATTGTTTTGTTATTACTAAGTATCTACGTAGAAACGAACATTATAAAGTATATGGTTAAGTGAGTAATACGAATCCTTGGACTATTAAAAGGGTTAAAAACACATTAGTAACTAGTGAGTTGGTACCAACTGCTCACATGCATTCTTAGTTGCCATGGATTGACTTATTTGTTAATTTATGTTTGTTTTAATTATAAAGTATATGTGTTTGTGGATTTCATAAGGTAACTTTAATTAAACCTGCAATCTGCAAATACAGAATAATGTATTACTAGGGTTGACTGTTTATGATGAGTTTTAGTAACTATATTTATTTGCTCCCTATATTTAAAAAGTATTTCTGCTACATTTTCAGGCACGTTCCATGACTCGGTCCAGCCTTCACCAGTGACCTCGGCCCAGCCTCCACCAGTGACCTCGGTCCAGCCTTCACCAGTGACCTCGGCCCAGCCTCCACCAGTGACCTCGGCCCAGCCTCCACCAGTGACCTCGGCCCAGCCTCCACCAGTGACCTCGGCCCAGCCTCCACCAGTGACCTCGGCCCAGCCTCCACCAGTGCCTATTCAGTCTCCATCAGAGCCTTCAGCTCAACAAATGGTAAGTGATAGTACCTTACTTTCATTGTTAAACATGCTCATTGTTAAATTCTCCAATAAACAGCACACAAATAAGAATGCTACACACAAATGTTTTATTTTCTCATGCTTTATTGTAATTAAAACTTTATTGTATATAGAAAATGCACATTTATACAGACATTATAACATTTCATATTATTATTTTTTTTATTTCTAGGCTGTGGATGTCCATAACATTCCTGGAATGGAAAGGGTGGATGAATTATCAGAGTATCTGGTTGAGCTTCGCACTCAAACACGCCTCACCCTGACAAACCAGCAGACCACCACGATTGTTAGTTTGTGGCAAAACCTAAACCAGTTTGATAAAAACAGACTGGTGTATGCAGCTCGGCATCAGGATAGGCTGCTGACTGCCCGCTTTAGATCCCCCAAAAAGAAGGCAGTTTTCACCCCTGGTGTTGAGAGCACAAAAAGGTGTGTTCTGGGATCAAGTGGCTCCCCTGCTCAGTGGCCTGACTGCTGTCGGCTCATTAAAACCATCTTTGTAAGACTGGCCAACATCCACAGAAGCCCCACAACTCAGGTCAAGTAAGTCTGTCAAGGTGGGCACTGATGTTGGAGGACTACAGGAACATTAGGCAGCTTGTTTTAAACAATGGGACAGTGTTGGAGCAGGCCATCCTTCAGCTGGTAGAGGTGCCACCAAACACAGCAGGTCAGGCAAAAACTAAGTTTAGAAAAATTCTGCCCAGTGCCACACCACCATTAGCCCCTACTCAACGACATCAGGACACTTCCATTCAGCCTCCTGTTGCTTCCATGGAGTCTGGTTCACAGGCCTCTTTGAGAATGATACAGATGACCTTCACCTGTACTGATGATGTTACCCGCAGGACCAGCTATGTCTGTCATGCCTCAGGTGTTGTTGCCCAGTTCTGTCCCTCAGCCTGCTACCCCCACTGAGCGACATTACAAGCAGACAGTCCCATATAATACCTGTAGGAAGTGTGGACAGTCACGCAAAACAGCAACTGGCCATAGCCAGTACAAGGGGAAGATCTTCTGTCCTATGACAGAGACTAATACCAAGGAACAGTGGCTGGAAAAGATGAGAAAACTGTGATTAATGTGTATACTTTATTTTCATACATTACTATTGTATTTTTATAATACTAAAATATAATTATTATTATCTTTAATGGTTTAAAATGTTGTAAATGTTTTGCTGTAGTTTATTGGAATTTTTTATAGTTCAGCTGCTGTGGCATTAATATGTGTATATATGTATTAGTGTAGATTTAATATTTTATTTTTATGTAAATTGTAGTATAATTTTGTTAATTGTATTAGAATATCATTTTGTTAATTTTATTCATGTTTATTATATATATATATATATATATATATATATATACATAAAGTGTATAAAGTATATAAAGTGTGAATAAATATATAAAGTGTGAATACAAATACAGAGTGTGAATTTATTAAATCAAGCAATAAGCCTAATATGATGAAACAACTCATATGTATGTGTATGAAATGCACATATATATTACAATATATAAATTGTGACACGGGTGCCCCGTAATTGTAGGCACTGCTGACAGCCATAAAATAAAATTTTGCAATATATTTCTTAGAATATTATCACACAAAATATCCACGGCAAGATTCTCAGTTACAAATATTTATATCCAGGCTGGATTCGAACCTGCGACCTCCCGATCTTTTCTCAATTTTTTTTTCCTTTTTCTTCCCCTTCTTCCCCCCCTCATACAGACGATTGTTCCCCAGCTTTGGCGGAGTTGGGAGAGCGTTAGACTGAAGATCTAAAGGTCCCTGGTTCGATCCCGGGTTTCGGCATGAATTCGACCTAGCTAGGTGGAAAGCCTCAGCTTTTGAATGACCTGTGCATTCTGTTGAAAAATTATAAACAGACATAAACTGTTTGATGTTTTGTTGTGAGATTTCACAGTGGGATTGTCAGAACTCGAGACTCTAGATGTTCAATTCATCTGCTGATAAAGCATTTGGAGAAGGAAATGTGTAGGTGTCAACTTGCATGTACGCGTTGTCCAAAAGCATAGGTGTACCACTTCACGACATGCTTAAGTTTTGACTGAATTGGACTTTCCTCTGCTTCCTTCGGCTTATGGACAGCCTTTGTCCAAAAGTAAAAAGAGATGTGGCAAAGATGTCAACTGTTTGCTGGAGGAATCCAAAGTGACCATGTTCTAAGAGACCTTTGAAGGTCATGAAATTATTCCCTTAAGACTAGAGCTGGCTGCTTCATGCTTATCGTAAGCAAGCAAGGAGTCAGTAAGAGAGCTTTGGAGAATGTGGGCATCGACCCCACTACCTCTCGCATGCAAAGCGAGCGCTCTACCACTTGAGCTAATCCCCCTCTCAAGAGTTTATAGTTTTGATTGGAGTTTTAAGGAAAGCTTACGGATCAGCTCAGCCCGACTAGGAAATAATACCGAATCCAGCATTGACCCACAAGGTTTTCTCATGTTGGCATCATGATAAACATTGCCAAATTAGGTCTTGCCGTACCTGTCCGTGAATTTCACTGTGCCGAAACCGTTACGCTGTGAAAGCATGTTGCAAGAACCTAAGGAAAGGTAACAGTCGTTGATAAAGTTTCGTTTGCATCTCGACGTGGTTTATCTGCAGCTTGCCGAAATAGCTCAGTTGGGAGAGCGTTAGACTGAAGATCTAAAGGTCCCTGGTTCGATCCCGGGTTTTGGCATGAATTCGACCTAGCTAGGTGGAAAGCCTCAGCTTTTGAATGACCTGTGCATTCTGTTGAAAAATTATAAACAGACATAAACTGTTTGATGTTTTGTTGTGAGATTTCACAGTGGGATTGTCAGAACTCGAGACTCTAGATGTTCAATTCATCTGCTGATAAAGCATTTGGAGAAGGAAATGTGTAGGTGTCAACTTGCATGTACGCGTTGTCCAAAAGCATAGGTGTACCACTTCACGACATGCTTAAGTTTTGACTGAATTGGACTTTCCTCTGCTTCCTTCGGCTTATGGACAGCCTTTGTCCAAAAGTAAAAAGAGATGTGGCAAAGATGTCAACTGTTTGCTGGAGGAATCCAAAGTGACCATGTTCTAAGAGACCTTTGAAGGTCATGAAATTATTCCCTTAAGACTAGAGCTGGCTGCTTCATGCTTATCGTAAGCAAGCAAGGAGTCAGTAAGAGAGCTTTGGAGAATGTGGGCATCGACCCCACTACCTCTCGCATGCAAAGCGAGCGCTCTACCACTTGAGCTAATCCCCCTCTCAAGAGTTTATAGTTTTGATTGGAGTTTTAAGGAAAGCTTACGGATCAGCTCAGCCCGACTAGGAAATAATACCGAATCCAGCATTGACCCACAAGGTTTTCTCATGTTGGCATCATGATAAACATTGCCAAATTAGGTCTTGCCGTACCTGTCCGTGAATTTCACTGTGCCGAAACCATTACGCTGTGAAAGCATGTTGCAAGAACCTAAGGAAAGGTAACAGTCGTTGATAAAGTTTCGTTTGCATCTCGACGTGGTTTATCTGCAGCTTGCCGAAATAGCTCAGTTGGGAGAGCGTTAGACTGAAGATCTAAAGGTCCCTGGTTCGATCCCGGGTTTCGGCATGAATTCGACCTAGCTAGGTGGAAAGCCTCAGCTTTTGAATGACCTGTGCATTCTGTTGAAAAATTATAAACAGACATAAACTGTTTGATGTTTTGTTGTGAGATTTCACAGTGGGATTGTCAGAACTCGAGACTCTAGATGTTCAATTCATCTGCTGATAAAGCATTTGGAGAAGGAAATGTGTAGGTGTCAACTTGCATGTACGCGTTGTCCAAAAGCATAGGTGTACCACTTCACGACATGCTTAAGTTTTGACTGAATTGGACTTTCCTCTGCTTCCTTCGGCTTATGGACAGCCTTTGTCCAAAAGTAAAAAGAGATGTGGCAAAGATGTCAACTGTTTGCTGGAGGAATCCAAAGTGACCATGTTCTAAGAGACCTTTGAAGGTCATGAAATTATTCCCTTAAGACTAGAGCTGGCTGCTTCATGCTTATCGTAAGCAAGCAAGGAGTCAGTAAGAGAGCTTTGGAGAATGTGGGCATCTATCCCACTACCTCTCGCATGCAAAGCGAGCGCTCTACCACTTGAGCTAATCCCCCTCTCAAGAGTTTATTCTTTTGATTGGAGTTTTAAGGAAAGCTTACGGATCAGCTCAGCCCGACTAGGTAATAATACCGAATCCAGCATTGACCCACAAGGTTTTCTCATGTTGGCATCATGATAAACATTGCCAAATTAGGTCTTGCTGTACCTGTCCGTGAATTTCACTGTGCCGAAACCGTTACGCTGTGAAAGCATGTTGCAAGAACCTAAGGAAAGGTAACAGTCGTTGATAAAGTTTCGTTTGCATCTCGACGTGGTTTATCTGCAGCTTGCCGAAATAGCTCAGTTGGGAGAGCGTTAGACTGAAGATCTAAAGGTCCCTGGTTCGATCCCGGGTTTCGGCATGAATTCGACCTAGCTAGGTGGAAAGCCTCAGCTTTTGAATGACCTGTGCATTCTGTTGAAAAATTATAAACAGACATAAACTGTTTGATGTTTTGTTGTGAGATTTCACAGTGGGATTGTCAGAACTCGAGACTCTAGATGTTCAATTCATCTGCTGATAAAGCATTTGGAGAAGGAAATGTGTAGGTGTCAACTTGCATGTACGCGTTGTCCAAAAGCATAGGTGTACCACTTCACGACATGCTTAAGTTTTGACTGAATTGGACTTTCCTCTGCTTCCTTCGGCTTATGGACAGCCTTTGTCCAAAAGTAAAAAGAGATGTGGCAAAGATGTCAACTGTTTGCTGGAGGAATCCAAAGTGACCATGTTCTAAGAGACCTTTGAAGGTCATGAAATTATTCCCTTAAGACTAGAGCTGGCTGCTTCATGCTTATCGTAAGCAAGCAAGGAGTCAGTAAGAGAGCTTTGGAGAATGTGGGCATCTATCCCACTACCTCTCGCATGCAAAGCGAGCGCTCTACCACTTGAGCTAATCCCCCTCTCAAGAGTTTATTCTTTTGATTGGAGTTTTAAGGAAAGCTTACGGATCAGCTCAGCCCGACTAGGTAATAATACCGAATCCAGCATTGACCCACAAGGTTTTCTCATGTTGGCATCATGATAAACATTGCCAAATTAGGTCTTGCTGTACCTGTCCGTGAATTTCACTGTGCCGAAACCGTTACGCTGTGAAAGCATGTTGCAAGAACCTAAGGAAAGGTAACAGTCGTTGATAAAGTTTCGTTTGCATCTCGACGTGGTTTATCTGCAGCTTGCCGAAATAGCTCAGTTGGGAGAGCGTTAGACTGAAGATCTAAAGCTCCCTGGTTCGATCCCGGGTTTCTGCATGAACTCGACCTAGCTAGGCGGAAAGCCTCAGCTTTTGAATGACCTGTGCATTCTGTTGAAAAATTATAAACAGACATAAACTGTTTGATGTTTTGTTGTGAGATTTCACAGTGGGATTGTCAGAACTCAAGACTCTAGATGTTCAATTCATCTGCTGATAAAGCATTTGGAGAAGGAAATGTGTAGGTGTCAACTTGCATGTACGCGTTGTCCAAAAGCATAGGTGTACCACTTCACGACATGCTTAAGTTTTGACTGAATTGGACTTTCCTCTGCTTCTTTCGGCTTATGGACAGTCTTTGTCCAAAAGTAAAAAGAGATGTGGCAAAGATGTCAACTGTTTGCTGGAGGAATCCAAAGTGACCATGTTCTAAGAGACCTTTGAAGGTCATGAAATTATTCCCTTAAGACTAGAGCTGGCTGCTTCATGCTTATCGTAAGCAAGCAAGGAGTCAGTAAGAGAGCTTTGGAGAATGTGTGCATCGACCCCACTACCTCTCGCATGCAAAGCGAGCGCTCTACCACTTGAGCTAATCCCCCTCTCAAGAGTTTATAGTTTTGATTGGAGTTTTAAGGAAAGCTTACGGATCAGCTCAGCCCGACTAGGAAATAATACCGAATCCAGCATTGACCCACAAGGTTTTCTCATGTTGGCATCATGATAAACATTGCCAAATTAGGTCTTGCCGTACCTGTCCGTGAATTTCACTGTGCCGAAACCGTTACGCTGTGAAAGCATGTTGCAAGAACCTAAGGAAAGGTAACAGTCGTTGATAAAGTTTCGTTTGCATCTCGACGTGGTTTATCTGCAGCTTGCCGAAATAGCTCAGTTGGGAGAGCGTTAGACTGAAGATCTAAAGGTCCCTGGTTCGATCCCGGGTTTTGGCATGAATTCGACCTAGCTAGGTGGAAAGCCTCAGCTTTTGAATGACCTGTGCATTCTGTTGAAAAATTATAAACAGACATAAACTGTTTGATGTTTTGTTGTGAGATTTCACAGTGGGATTGTCAGAACTCGAGACTCTAGATGTTCAATTCATCTGCTGATAAAGCATTTGGAGAAGGAAATGTGTAGGTGTCAACTTGCATGTACGCGTTGTCCAAAAGCATAGGTGTACCACTTCACGACATGCTTAAGTTTTGACTGAATTGGACTTTCCTCTGCTTCCTTCGGCTTATGGACAGCCTTTGTCCAAAAGTAAAAAGAGATGTGGCAAAGATGTCAACTGTTTGCTGGAGGAATCCAAAGTGACCATGTTCTAAGAGACCTTTGAAGGTCATGAAATTATTCCCTTAAGACTAGAGCTGGCTGCTTCATGCTTATCGTAAGCAAGCAAGGAGTCAGTAAGAGAGCTTTGGAGAATGTGGGCATCGACCCCACTACCTCTCGCATGCAAAGCGAGCGCTCTACCACTTGAGCTAATCCCCCTCTCAAGAGTTTATAGTTTTGATTGGAGTTTTAAGGAAAGCTTACGGATCAGCTCAGCCCGACTAGGAAATAATACCGAATCCAGCATTGACCCACAAGGTTTTCTCATGTTGGCATCATGATAAACATTGCCAAATTAGGTCTTGCCGTACCTGTCCGTGAATTTCACTGTGCCGAAACCATTACGCTGTGAAAGCATGTTGCAAGAACCTAAGGAAAGGTAACAGTCGTTGATAAAGTTTCGTTTGCATCTCGACGTGGTTTATCTGCAGCTTGCCGAAATAGCTCAGTTGGGAGAGCGTTAGACTGAAGATCTAAAGGTCCCTGGTTCGATCCCGGGTTTCGGCATGAATTCGACCTAGCTAGGTGGAAAGCCTCAGCTTTTGAATGACCTGTGCATTCTGTTGAAAAATTATAAACAGACATAAACTGTTTGATGTTTTGTTGTGAGATTTCACAGTGGGATTGTCAGAACTCGAGACTCTAGATGTTCAATTCATCTGCTGATAAAGCATTTGGAGAAGGAAATGTGTAGGTGTCAACTTGCATGTACGCGTTGTCCAAAAGCATAGGTGTACCACTTCACGACATGCTTAAGTTTTGACTGAATTGGACTTTCCTCTGCTTCCTTCGGCTTATGGACAGCCTTTGTCCAAAAGTAAAAAGAGATGTGGCAAAGATGTCAACTGTTTGCTGGAGGAATCCAAAGTGACCATGTTCTAAGAGACCTTTGAAGGTCATGAAATTATTCCCTTAAGACTAGAGCTGGCTGCTTCATGCTTATCGTAAGCAAGCAAGGAGTCAGTAAGAGAGCTTTGGAGAATGTGGGCATCTATCCCACTACCTCTCGCATGCAAAGCGAGCGCTCTACCACTTGAGCTAATCCCCCTCTCAAGAGTTTATTCTTTTGATTGGAGTTTTAAGGAAAGCTTACGGATCAGCTCAGCCCGACTAGGTAATAATACCGAATCCAGCATTGACCCACAAGGTTTTCTCATGTTGGCATCATGATAAACATTGCCAAATTAGGTCTTGCTGTACCTGTCCGTGAATTTCACTGTGCCGAAACCGTTACGCTGTGAAAGCATGTTGCAAGAACCTAAGGAAAGGTAACAGTCGTTGATAAAGTTTCGTTTGCATCTCGACGTGGTTTATCTGCAGCTTGCCGAAATAGCTCAGTTGGGAGAGCGTTAGACTGAAGATCTAAAGGTCCCTGGTTCGATCCCGGGTTTCGGCATGAATTCGACCTAGCTAGGTGGAAAGCCTCAGCTTTTGAATGACCTGTGCATTCTGTTGAAAAATTATAAACAGACATAAACTGTTTGATGTTTTGTTGTGAGATTTCACAGTGGGATTGTCAGAACTCGAGACTCTAGATGTTCAATTCATCTGCTGATAAAGCATTTGGAGAAGGAAATGTGTAGGTGTCAACTTGCATGTACGCGTTGTCCAAAAGCATAGGTGTACCACTTCACGACATGCTTAAGTTTTGACTGAATTGGACTTTCCTCTGCTTCCTTCGGCTTATGGACAGCCTTTGTCCAAAAGTAAAAAGAGATGTGGCAAAGATGTCAACTGTTTGCTGGAGGAATCCAAAGTGACCATGTTCTAAGAGACCTTTGAAGGTCATGAAATTATTCCCTTAAGACTAGAGCTGGCTGCTTCATGCTTATCGTAAGCAAGCAAGGAGTCAGTAAGAGAGCTTTGGAGAATGTGGGCATCTATCCCACTACCTCTCGCATGCAAAGCGAGCGCTCTACCACTTGAGCTAATCCCCCTCTCAAGAGTTTATTCTTTTGATTGGAGTTTTAAGGAAAGCTTACGGATCAGCTCAGCCCGACTAGGTAATAATACCGAATCCAGCATTGACCCACAAGGTTTTCTCATGTTGGCATCATGATAAACATTGCCAAATTAGGTCTTGCTGTACCTGTCCGTGAATTTCACTGTGCCGAAACCGTTACGCTGTGAAAGCATGTTGCAAGAACCTAAGGAAAGGTAACAGTCGTTGATAAAGTTTCGTTTGCATCTCGACGTGGTTTATCTGCAGCTTGCCGAAATAGCTCAGTTGGGAGAGCGTTAGACTGAAGATCTAAAGCTCCCTGGTTCGATCCCGGGTTTCTGCATGAACTCGACCTAGCTAGGCGGAAAGCCTCAGCTTTTGAATGACCTGTGCATTCTGTTGAAAAATTATAAACAGACATAAACTGTTTGATGTTTTGTTGTGAGATTTCACAGTGGGATTGTCAGAACTCAAGACTCTAGATGTTCAATTCATCTGCTGATAAAGCATTTGGAGAAGGAAATGTGTAGGTGTCAACTTGCATGTACGCGTTGTCCAAAAGCATAGGTGTACCACTTCACGACATGCTTAAGTTTTGACTGAATTGGACTTTCCTCTGCTTCTTTCGGCTTATGGACAGTCTTTGTCCAAAAGTAAAAAGAGATGTGGCAAAGATGTCAACTGTTTGCTGGAGGAATCCAAAGTGACCATGTTCTAAGAGACCTTTGAAGGTCATGAAATTATTCCCTTAAGACTAGAGCTGGCTGCTTCATGCTTATCGTAAGCAAGCAAGGAGTCAGTAAGAGAGCTTTGGAGAATGTGGGCATCGACCCCACTACCTCTCGCATGCAAAGCGAGCGCTCTACCACTTGAGCTAATCCCCCTCTCAAGAGTTTATAGTTTTGATTGGAGTTTTAAGGAAAGCTTACGGATCAGCTCAGCCCGACTAGGAAATAATACCGAATCCAGCATTGACCCACAAGGTTTTCTCATGTTGGCATCATGATAAACATTGCCAAATTAGGTCTTGCCGTACCTGTCCGTGAATTTCACTGTGCCGAAACCGTTACGCTGTGAAAGCATGTTGCAAGAACCTAAGGAAAGGTAACAGTCGTTGATAAAGTTTCGTTTGCATCTCGACGTGGTTTATCTGCAGCTTGCCGAAATAGCTCAGTTGGGAGAGCGTTAGACTGAAGATCTAAAGGTCCCTGGTTCGATCCCGGGTTTCGGCATGAATTCGACCTAGCTAGGTGGAAAGCCTCAGCTTTTGAATGACCTGTGCATTCTGTTGAAAAATTATAAACAGACATAAACTGTTTGATGTTTTGTTGTGAGATTTCACAGTGGGATTGTCAGAACTCGAGACTCTAGATGTTCAATTCATCTGCTGATAAAGCATTTGGAGAAGGAAATGTGTAGGTGTCAACTTGCATGTACGCGTTGTCCAAAAGCATAGGTGTACCACTTCACGACATGCTTAAGTTTTGACTGAATTGGACTTTCCTCTGCTTCCTTCGGCTTATGGACAGCCTTTGTCCAAAAGTAAAAAGAGATGTGGCAAAGATGTCAACTGTTTGCTGGAGGAATCCAAAGTGACCATGTTCTAAGAGACCTTTGAAGGTCATGAAATTATTCCCTTAAGACTAGAGCTGGCTGCTTCATGCTTATCGTAAGCAAGCAAGGAGTCAGTAAGAGAGCTTTGGAGAATGTGTGCATCTATCCCACTACCTCTCGCATGCAAAGCGAGCGCTCTACCACTTGAGCTAATCCCCCTCTCAAGAGTTTATTCTTTTGATTGGAGTTTTAAGGAAAGCTTACGGATCAGCTCAGCCCGACTAGGAAATAATACCGAATCCAGCATTGACCCACAAGGTTTTCTCATGTTGGCATCATGATAAACATTGCCAAATTAGGTCTTGCTGTACCTGTCCGTGAATTTCACTGTGCCGAAACCGTTACGCTGTGAAAGCATGTTGCAAGAACCTAAGGAAAGGTAACAGTCGTTGATAAAGTTTCGTTTGCATCTCGACGTGGTTTATCTGAAGCTTGCCGAAATAGCTCAGTTGGGAGAGCGTTAGACTGAAGATATAAAGGTCCCTGGTTCGATCCCGGGTTTCGGCATGAACTCGACCTAGCTAGGCGGAAAGCCTCAGCTTTTGAATGACCTGTGCATTCTGTTGAAAAATTATAAACAGACATAAACTGTTTGATGTTTTGTTGTGAGATTTCACAGTGGGATTGTCAGAACTCGAGACTCTAGATGTTCAATTCATCTGCTGATAAAGCATTTGGAGAAGGAAATGTGTAGGTGTCAACTTGCATGTACGCGTTGTCCAAAAGCATAGGTGTACCACTTCACGACATGCTTAAGTTTTGACTGAATTGGACTTTCCTCTGCTTCCTTCGGCTTATGGACAGCCTTTGTCCAAAAGTAAAAAGAGATGTGGCAAAGATGTCAACTGTTTGCTGGAGGAATCCAAAGTGACCATGTTCTAAGAGACCTTTGAAGGACATGAAATTATTCCCTTAAGACTAGAGCTGGCTGCTTCATGCTTATCGTAAGCAAGCAAGGAGTCAGTAAGAGAGCTTTGGAGAATGTGGGCATCTATCCCACTACCTCTCGCATGCAAAGCGAGCGCTCTACCACTTGAGCTAATCCCCCTCTCAAGAGTTTATTCTTTTGATTGGAGTTTTAAGGAAAGCTTACGGATCAGCTCAGCCCGACTAGGAAATAATACCGAATCCAGCATTGACCCACAAGGTTTTCTCATGTTGGCATCATGATAAACATTGCCAAATTAGGTCTTGCCGTACCTGTCCGTGAATTTCACTGTGCCGAAACCGTTACGCTGTGAAAGCATGTTGCAAGAACCTAAGGAAAGGTAACAGTCGTTGATAAAGTTTCGTTTGCATCTCGACGTGGTTTATCTGCAGCTTGCCGAAATAGCTCAGTTGGGAGAGCGTTAGACTGAAGATCTAAAGGTCCTTGGTTCGATCCCGGGTTTCGGCATGAATTCGACCTAGCTAGGTGGAAAGCCTCAGCTTTTGAATGACCTGTGCATTCTGTTGAAAAATTATAAACAGACATAAACTGTTTGATGTTTTGTTGTGAGATTTCACAGTGGGATTGTCAGAACTCGAGACTCTAGATGTTCAATTCATCTGCTGATAAAGCATTTGGAGAAGGAAATGTGTAGGTGTCAACTTGCATGTACGCGTTGTCCAAAAGCATAGGTGTACCACTTCACGACATGCTTAAGTTTTGACTGAATTGGACTTTCCTCTGCTTCCTTCGGCTTATGGACAGCCTTTGTCCAAAAGTAAAAAGAGATGTGGCAAAGATGTCAACTGTTTGCTGGAGGAATCCAAAGTGACCATGTTCTAAGAGACCTTTGAAGGTCATGAAATTATTCCCTTAAGACTAGAGCTGGCTGCTTCATGCTTATCGTAAGCAAGCAAGGAGTCAGTAAGAGAGCTTTGGAGAATGTGGGCATCTATCCCACTACCTCTCGCATGCAAAGCGAGCGCTCTACCACTTGAGCTAATCCCCCTCTCAAGAGTTTATTCTTTTGATTGGAGTTTTAAGGAAAGCTTACGGATCAGCTCAGCCCGACTAGGAAATAATACCGAATCCAGCATTGACCCACAAGGTTTTCTCATGTTGGCATCATGATAAACATTGCCAAATTAGGTCTTGCTGTACCTGTCCGTGAATTTCACTGTGCCGAAACCGTTACGCTGTGAAAGCATGTTGCAAGAACCTAAGGAAAGGTAACAGTCGTTGATAAAGTTTCGTTTGCATCTCGACGTGGTTTATCTGCAGCTTGCCGAAATAGCTCAGTTGGGAGAGCGTTAGACTGAAGATATAAAGGTCCCTGGTTCGATCCCGGGTTTCGGCATGAACTCGACCTAGCTAGGCGGAAAGCCTCAGCTTTTGAATGACCTGTGCATTCTGTTGAAAAATTATAAACTGTTTGATGTTTTGTTGTGAGATTTCACAGTGGGATTGTCAGAACTCGAGACTCTAGATGTTCAATTCATCTGCTGATAAAGCATTTGGAGAAGGAAATGTGTAGGTGTCAACTTGCATGTACGCGTTGTCCAAAAGCATAGGTGTACCACTTCACGACATGCTTAAGTTTTGACTGAATTGGACTTTCCTCTGCTTCCTTCGGCTTATGGACAGTCTTTGTCCAAAAGTAAAAAGAGATGTGGCAAAGATGTCAACTGTTTGCTGGAGGAATCCAAAGTGACCATGTTCTAAGAGACCTTTGAAGGTCATGAAATGATTCCCTTAAGACTAGAGCTGGCTGCTTCATGCTTATCGTAAGCATGCAAGGAGTGAGTAAGAGAGCTTTGGAGAATGTGGGCATCGATCCCACTACCTCTCGCATGCAAAGCGAGCGCTCTACCACTTGAGCTAATCCCCCTCTCAAGAGTTTATTCTTTTGATTGGAGTTTTAAGGAAAGCTTACGGATCAGCTCAGCCCGACTAGGAAATAATACCGAATCCAGCATTGACCCACAAGGTTTTCTCATGTTGGCATCATGATAAACATTGCCAAATTAGGTCTTGCCGTACCTGTCCGTGAATTTCACTGTGCCGAAACCGTTACGCTGTGAAAGCATGTTGCAAGAACCTAAGGAAAGGTAACAGTCGTTGATAAAGTTTCGATTGCATCTCGACGTGGTTTATCTGCAGCTTGCTGAAATAGCTCAGGTGGGCGAGCGTTAGACTGAAGATCTAAAGGTCCCTGGTTCGATCCCGGGTTTCGGCTTGAATTCGACCTAGCTAGGTGGAAAGCCTCAGCTTTTGAATGACCTGTGCATTCTGTTGAAAAATTATAAACAGACATAAACTGTTTGATGTTTTGTTGTGAGATTTCACAGTGGGATTGTCAGAACTCGAGACTCTAGATGTTCAATTCATCTGCTGATAAAGCATTTGGAGAAGGAAATGTGTAGGTGTCAACTTTGCATGTACGCGTTGTCCAAAAGCATAGGTGTACCACTTCACGACATGCTTAAGTTTTGACTGAATTGGACTTTCCTCTGCTTCCTTCGGCTTATGGACAGTCTTTGTCAAAAAGTAAAAAGAGATGTGGCAAAGATGTCAACTGTTTGCTGGAGGAATCCAAAGTGACCATGTTCTAAGAGACCTTTGAAGGTCATGAAATGATTCCCTTAAGACTAGAGCTGGCTGCTTCATGCTTATCGTAAGCAAGCAAGGAGTGAGTAAGAGAGCTTTGGAGAATGTGGGCATCGATCCCACTACCTCTCGCATGCAAAGCGAGCGCTCTACCACTTGAGCTAATCCCCCTCTCAAGAGTTTATTCTTTTGATTGGAGTTTTAAGGAAAGCTTACGGATCAGCTCAGCCCGACTAGGAAATAATACCGAATCCAGCATTGACCCACAAGGTTTTCTCATGTTGGCATCATGATAAACATTGCCAAATTAGGTCTTGCCGTACCTGTCCGTGAATTTCACTGTGCCGAAACCGTTACGCTGTGAAAGCATGTTGCAAGAACCTAAGGAAAGGTAACAGTCGTTGATAAAGTTTCGATTGCATCTCGACGTGGTTTATCTGCAGCTTGCTGAAATAGCTCAGGTGGGCGAGCGTTAGACTGAAGATCTAAAGGTCCCTGGTTCGATCCCGGGTTTCGGCATGAATTCGACCTAGCTAGGTGGAAAGCCTCAGCTTTTGAATGACCTGTGCATTCTGTTGAAAAATTATAAACAGACATAAACTGTTTGATGTTTTGTTGTGAGATTTCACAGTGGGATTGTCAGAACTCGAGACTCTAGATGTTCAATTCATCTGCTGATAAAGCATTTGGAGAAGGAAATGTGTAGGTGTCAACTTTGCATGTACGCGTTGTCCAAAAGCATAGGTGTACCACTTCACGACATGCTTAAGTTTTGATTGAATTGGACTTTCCTCTGCTTCCTTCGGCTTATGGACAGTCTTTGTCAAAAAGTAAAAAGAGATGTGGCAAAGATGTCAACTGTTTGCTGGAGGAATCCAAAGTGACCATGTTCTAAGAGACCTTTGAAGGTCATGAAATGATTCCCTTAAGACTAGAGCTGGCTGCTTCATGCTTATAGTAAGCAAGCAAGGAGTCAGTAAGAGAGCTTTGGAGAATGTGGGCATTGATCCCACTACCTCTCACATGCAAAGCGAGCGCTCTACCACTTGAGCTAATCCTCCTCTCAAGAGTTTATTCTTTTGATTGGAGTTTTAAGGAAAGCTTACGGATCAGCTCAGCCCGACTAGGAAATAATACCGAATCCAGCATTGACCCACAAGGTTTTCTCATGTTGGCATCATGATAAACATTGCCAAAATAGGTCTTGCCGTACCTGTCCGTGAATTTCACTGTGCCGTTACGCTGTGAAAGCATGTTGCAAGAACCTAAGGAAAGGTAACAGTCGTTGATAAAGTTTCGTTTGCATCTCGACGTGGTTTATCTGCAGCTTGCCGAAATAGCTCAGTTGGGAGAGTGTTAGACTGAAGATCTAAAGGTCCCTGGTTCGATCCCGGGTTTCGGCATGAATTCGACCTATCTAGGTGGAAAGCCTCAGCTTTTGAATGACCTGTGCATTCTGTTGAAAAATTATAAACAGACATAAACTGTTTGATGTTTTGTTGTGAGATTTCACAGTGGGATTGTCAGAACTCGAGACTCTAGATGTTCAATTCATCTGCTGATAAAGCATTTGGAGAAGGAAATGTGTAGGTGTCAACTTGCATGTACGCGTTGTCCAAAAGCATAGGTGTACCACTTCACGACATGCTTAAGTTTTGACTGAATTGGACTTTCCTCTGCTTCTTTCGGCTTATGGACAGTCTTTGTCCAGAAGTAAAAAGAGATGTGGCAAAGATGTCAACTGTTTGCTGGAGGAATCCAAAGTGACCATGTTCTAAGAGACCTTTGAAGGTCATGAAATGATTCCCTTAAGACTAGAGCTGGCTGCTTCATGCTTATCGTAAGCAAGCAAGGAGTCAGTAAGAGAGCTTTGGAGAATGTGGGCATCGACCCCACTACCTCTCGCATGCAAAGCGAGCGCTCTACCACTTGAGCTAATCCCCCTCTCAAGAGTTTATAGTTTTGATTGGAGTTTTAAGGAAAGCTTATGGATCAGCTCAGCCCGACTAGGAAATAATACCGAATCCAGCATTGACCCACAAGGTTTTCTCATGTTGGCATCATGATAAACATTGCCAAATTAGGTCTTGCCGTACCTGTCCGTGAATTTCACTGTGCCGAAACCGTTACGCTGTGAAAGCATGTTGCAAGAACCTAAGGAAAGGTAACAGTCGTTGATAAAGTTTCGTTTGCATCTCGACGTGGTTTATCTGCAGCTTGCCGAAATAGCTCAGTTGGGAGAGCGTTAGACTGAAGATCTAAAGGTCCCTTGTTCGATCCCGGGTTTCGGCATGAATTCGACCTAGCTAGGTGGAAAGCCTCAGCTTTTGAATGACCTGTGCATTCTGTTGAAAAATTATAAACAGACATAAACTGTTTGATGTTTTGTTGTGAGATTTCACAGTGGGATTGTGAGAACTCGAGACTCTAGATGTTCAATTCATCTGCTGATAAAGCATTTGGAGAAGGAAATGTGTAGGTGTCAACTTGCATGTACGCGTTGTCCAAAAGCATAGGTGTACCACTTCACGACATGCTTAAGTTTTGACTGAATTGGACTTTCCTCTGCTTCCTTCGGCTTATGGACAGCCTTTGTCCAAAAGTAAAAAGAGATGTGGCAAAGATGTCAACTGTTTGCTGGAGGAATCCAAAGTGACCATGTTCTAAGAGACCTTTGAAGGTCATGAAATGATTCCCTTAAGACTAGAGCTGGCTGCTTCATGCTTATAGTAAGCATGCAAGGAGTCAGTAAGAGAGCTTTGGAGAATGTGGGCATTGATCCCACTACCTCTCGCATGCAAAGTGAGCGCTCTACCACTTGAGCTAATCCTCCTCTCAAGAGTTTATCCTTTTGATTGGAGTTTTAAGGAAAGCTTACGGATCAGCTCAGCCCGACTAGGAAATAATACCGAATCCAGCATTGACCCACAAGGTTTTCTCATGTTGACATCATGTTAAACATTGCCAAAATAGGTCTTGCCGTACCTGTCCGTGAATTTCACTGTGCCGTTACACTGTGAAAGCATGTTGCAAGAACCTAAGGAAAGGTAACAGTCGTTGATAAAGTTTCGTTTGCATCTCGACGTGGTTTATCTGCAGCTTGCCGAAATAGCTCAGTTGGGAGAGCGTTAGACTGAAGATCTGAAGGTCCCTGGTTCGATCCCGGGTTTCGGCATGAATTCAACCTAGCTAGGTGGAAAGCCTCAGCTTTTGAATGACCTGTGCATTCTGTTGAAAAATTATAAACAGACATAAACTGTTTCATGTTTTGTTGTGAGATTTCACAGTGGGATTGTCAGAACTCGAGACTCTAGATGTTCAATTCATCTGCTGATAAAGCATTTGGAGAAGGAAATGTGTAGGTGTCAACTTGCATGTACGCGTTGTCCAAAAGCATAGGTGTACCACTTCACGACATGCTTAAGTTTTGACTGAATTGGACTTTCCTCTGCTTCCTTCGGCTTATGGACAGCCTTTGTCCAAAAGTAAAAAGAGATGTGGCAAAGATGTCAACTGTTTGCTGGAGGAATCCAAAGTGACCATGTTCTAAGAGACCTTTGAAGGTCATGAAATTATTCCCTTAAGACTAAAGCTGGCTGCTTCATGCTTATCGTAAGCAAGCAAGGAGTCAGTAAGAGAGCTTTGGAGAATGTGGGCATCGATCCCACTACCTCTCGCATGCAAAGCGAGCGCTCTACCACTTGAGCTAATCCCCCTCTCAAGAGTTTATTCTTTTGATTGGAGTTTTAAGGAAAGCTTACGGATCAGCTCAGCCCGACTAGGAAATAATACCGAATCCAGCATTGACCCACAAGGTTTTCTCATGTCGGCATCATGATAAACATTGCCAAATTAGGTCTTGCTGTACCTGTCCGTGAATTTCACTGTGCCGAAACCGTTACGCTGTGAAAGCATGTTGCAAGAACCTAAGGAAAGGTAACAGTCGTTGATAAAGTTTCGTTTGCATCTCGACGTGGTTTATCTGCAGCTTGCCGAAATAGCTCAGTTGGGAGAGCTTTAGACTGAAGATCTAAAGGTCCCTGGTTCGATCCCGGGTTTCGGCATGAACTCGACCTAGCTAGGTGGAAAGCCTCAGCTTTTGAATGACCTGTGCATTCTGTTGAAAAATTATAAACAGACATAAACTGTTTGATGTTTTGTTGTGAGATTTCACAGTGGGATTGTCAGAACTCAAGACTCTAGATGTTCAATTCATCTGCTGATAAAGCATTTGGAGAAGGAAATGTGTAGGTGTCAACTTGCATGTACGCGTTGTCCAAAAGCATAGGTGTACCACTTCACGACATGCTTAAGTTTTGACTGAATTGGACTTTCCTCTGCTTCCTTTGGCTTATGGACAGCCTTTGTCCAAAAGTAAAAAGAGATGTGGCAAAGATGTCAACTGTTTGCTGGAGGAATCCAAAGTGACCATGTTCTAAGAGACCTTTGAAGGTCATGAAATGATTCCCTTAAGACTAGAGCTGGCTGCTTCATGCTTATCGTAAGCAAGCAAGGAGTCAGTAAGAGAGCTTTGGAGAATGTGGGCATCGATCCCACTACCTCTCGCATGCAAAGCTAGCGCTCTACCACTTGAGCTAATCCCCCTCTCAAGAGTTTATCCTTTTGATTGGAGTTTTAAGGAAAGCTTACGGATCAGCTCAGCCCGACTAGGAAATAATACCGAATCCAGCATTGACCCACAAGGTTTTCTCATGTTGGCATCATGATAAACATTGCCAAATTAGGTCTTGCCATACCTGTCCGTGAATTTCACTGTGCCGAAACCGTTACGCTGTGAAAGCATGTTGCAAGAACCTAAGGAAAGGTAACAGTCGTTGATAAAGTTTCGTTTGCATCTCGACGTGGTTTATCTGCAGCTTGCCGAAATAGCTCAGTTGGGAGAGTGTTAGACTGAAGATCTAAAGGTCCCTGGTTCGATCCCGGGTTTCGGCATGAATTCGACCTAGCTAGGTGGAAAGCCTCAGCTTTTGAATGACCTGTGCATTCTGTTGAAAAATTATAAACAGACATAAACTGTTTGATGTTTTGTTGTGAGATTTCACAGTGGGATTGTCAGAACTCGAGACTCTAGATATTCAATTCATCTGCTGATAAAGCATTTGGAGAAGGAAATGTGTAGGTGTCAACTTGCATGTACGCGTTGTCCAAAAGCATAGGTGTACCACTTCACGACATGCTTAAGTTTTGACTGAATTGGACTTTCCTCTGCTTCCTTCGGCTTATGGACAGCCTTTGTCCAAAAGTAAAAAGAGATGTGGCAAAGATGTCAACTGTTTGCTGGAGGAATCCAAAGTGACCATGTTCTAAGAGACCTTTGAAGGTCATGAAATTATTCCCTTAAGACTAAAGCTGGCTGCTTCATGCTTATCGTAAGCAAGCAAGGAGTAAGTAAGAGAGCTTTGGAGAATGTGGGCATCGATCCCACTACCTCTCGCATGCAAAGCGAGCGCTCTACCACTTGAGCTAATCCCCCTCTCAAGAGTTTATTCTTTTGATTGGAGTTTTAAGGAAAGCTTACGGATCAGCTCAGCCCGACTAGGAAATAATACCGAATCCAGCATTGACCCACAAGGTTTTCTCATGTTGGCATCATGATAAACATTGCCAAATTAGGTCTTGCTGTACCTGTCCGTGAATTTCACTGTGCCGAAACCGTTACGCTGTGAAAGCATGTTGCAAGAACCTAAGGAAAGGTAACAGTCGTTGATAAAGTTTCGTTTGCATCTCGACGTGGCTTATCTGCAGTTTGCCGGAATAGCTCAGTTGGGAGAGCGTTAGACTGAAGATCTAAAGGTCCCTGGTTCGATCCCGGGTTTCGGCATGAACTCGACCTAGCTAGGCGGAAAGCCTCAGCTTTTGAATGACCTGTGCATTCAGTTGAAAAATTATAAACAGACATAAACTGTTTGATGTTTTGTTGTGAGATTTCACAGTGGGATTGTCAGAACTCGAGACTCTAGATGTTCAATTCATCTGCTGATAAAGCATTTGGAGAAGGAAATGTGTAGGTGTCAACTTGCATGTACGCGTTGTCCAAAAGCATAGGTGTACCACTTCACGACATGCTTAAGTTTTGACTGAATTGGACTTTCCTCTGCTTCCTTCGGCTTATGGACAGCCTTTGTCCAAAAGTAAAAAGAGATGTGGCAAAGATGTCAACTGTTTGCTGGAGGAATCCAAAGTGACCATGTTCTAAGAGACCTTTGAAGGTCATGAAATTATTCCCTTAAGACTAAAGCTGGCTGCTTCATGCTTATCGTAAGCAAGCAAGGAGTAAGTAAGAGAGCTTTGGAGAATGTGGGCATCGATCCCACTACCTCTTGCATGCAAAGCGAGCGCTCTACCACTTGAGCTAATCCCCCTCTCAAGAGTTTATTCTTTTGATTGGAGTTTTAAGGAAAGCTTACGGATCAGCTCAGCCCGACTAGGAAATAATACCGAATCCAGCATTGACCCACAAGGTTTTCTCATGTTGGCATCATGATAAACATTGCCAAATTAGGTCTTGCTGTACCTGTCCGTGAATTTCACTGTGCCGAAACCGTTACGCTGTGAAAGCATGTTGCAAGAACCTAAGGAAAGGTAACAGTCGTTGATAAAGTTTCGTTTGCATCTCGACGTGGTTTATCTGCAGTTTGCCGGAATAGCTCAGTTGGGAGAGCGTTAGACTGAAGATCTAAAGGTCCCTGGTTCGATCCCGGGTTTCGGCATGAACTCGACCTAGCTAGGCGGAAAGCCTCAGCTTTTGAATGACCTGTGCATTCAGTTGAAAAATTATAAACAGACATAAACTGTTTGATGTTTTGTTGTGAGATTTCACAGTGGGATTGTCAGAACTCGAGACTCTAGATGTTCAATTCATCTGCTGATAAAGCATTTGGAGAAGGAAATGTGTAGGTGTCAACTTGCATGTACGCGTTGTCCAAAAGCATAGGTGTACCACTTCACGACATGCTTAAGTTTTGACTGAATTGGACTTTCCTCTGCTTCCTTCGGCTTATGGACAGCCTTTGTCCAAAAGTAAAAAGAGATGTGGCAAAGATGTCAACTGTTTGCTGGAGGAATCCAAAGTGACCATGTTCTAAGAGACCTTTGAAGGTCATGAAATTATTCCCTTAAGACTAAAACTGGCTGCTTCATGCTTATCGTAAGCAAGCAAGGAGTCAGTAAGAGAGCTTTGGAGAATGTGGGCATCGATCCCACTACCTCTCACATGCAAAGCGAGCGCTCTACCACTTGAGCTAATCCCCCTCTCAAGAGTTTATTCTTTTGATTGGAGTTTTAAGGAAAGCTTATGGATCAGCTCAGCCCGACTAGGAAATAATACCGAATCCAGCATTGACCCACAAGGTTTTCTCATGTTGGCATCATGATAAACATTGCCAAATTAGGTCTTGCCGTACCTGTCCGTGAATTTCACTGTGCCGAAACCGTTACGCTGTGAAAGCATGTTGCAAGAACCTAAGGAAAGGTAACAGTCGTTGATAAAGTTTCGATTGCATCTCGACGTGGTTTACCTGCAGCTTGCCGAAATAGCTCAGTTGGGAGAGCGTTAGACTGAAGATCTAAAGGTCCCTGGTTCGATCCCGGGTTTCGGCATGAACTCGACCTAGCTAGGTGGAAAGCCTCAGCTTTTGAATGACCTGTGCATTCTGTTGAAAAAATTATAAACAGACATAAACTGTTTGATGTTTTGTTGTGAGATTTCACAGTGGGATTGTCAGAACTCGAGACTCTAGATGTTCAATTCATCTGCTGATAAAGCATTTGGAGAAGGAAATGTGTAGGTGTCAACTTGCATGTACGCGTTGTCCAAAAGCATAGGTGTACCACTTCACGACATGCTTAAGTTTTGACTGAATTGGACTTTCCTCTGCTTCCTTCGGCTTATGGACAGCCTTTGTCCAAAAGTAAAAAGAGATGTGGCAAAGATGTCAACTGTTTGCTGGAGGAATCCAAAGTGACCATGTTCTAAGAGACCTTTGAAGGTCATGAAATTATTCCCTTAAGACTAAAGCTGGCTGCTTCATGCTTATCGTAAGCAAGCAAGGAGTAAGTAAGAGAGCTTTGGAGAATGTGGGCATCGATCCCACTACCTCTCGCATGCAAAGCGAGCGCTCTACCACTTGAGCTAATCCCCCTCTCAAGAGTTTATTCTTTTGATTGGAGTTTTAAGGAAAGCTTACGGATCAGCTCAGCCCGACTAGGAAATAATACCGAATCCAGCATTGACCCACAAGGTTTTCTCATGTTGGCATCATGATAAACATTGCCAAATTAGGTCTTGCTGTACCTGTCCGTGAATTTCACTGTGCCGAAACCGTTACGCTGTGAAAGCATGTTGCAAGAACCTAAGGAAAGGTAACAGTCGTTGATAAAGTTTCGTTTGCATCTCGACGTGGTTTATCTGAAGCTTGCCGAAATAGCTCAGTTGGGAGAGCGTTAGACTGAAGATATAAAGGTCCCTGGTTCGATCCCGGGTTTCGGCATGAACTCGACCTAGCTAGGCGGAAAGCCTCAGCTTTTGAATGACCTGTGCATTCAGTTGAAAAATTATAAACAGACATAAACTGTTTGATGTTTTGTTGTGAGATTTCACAGTGGGATTGTCAGAACTCGAGACTCTAGATGTTCAATTCATCTGCTGATAAAGCATTTGGAGAAGGAAATGTGTAGGTGTCAACTTGCATGTACGCGTTGTCCAAAAGCATAGGTGTACCACTTCACGACATGCTTAAGTTTTGACTGAATTGGACTTTCCTCTGCTTCCTTCGGCTTATGGACAGCCTTTGTCCAAAAGTAAAAAGAGATGTGGCAAAGATGTCAACTGTTTGCTGGAGGAATCCAAAGTGACCATGTTCTAAGAGACCTTTGAAGGTCATGAAATTATTCCCTTAAGACTAAAGCTGGCTGCTTCATGCTTATCGTAAGCAAGCAAGGAGTAAGTAAGAGAGCTTTGGAGAATGTGGGCATCGATCCCACTACCTCTCGCATGCAAAGCGAGCGCTCTACCACTTGAGCTAATCCCCCTCTCAAGAGTTTATTCTTTTGATTGGAGTTTTAAGGAAAGCTTACGGATCAGCTCAGCCCGACTAGGAAATAATACCGAATCCAGCATTGACCCACAAGGTTTTCTCATGTTGGCATCATGATAAACATTGCCAAATTAGGTCTTGCTGTACCTGTCCGTGAATTTCACTGTGCCGAAACCGTTACGCTGTGAAAGCATGTTGCAAGAACCTAAGGAAAGGTAACAGTCGTTGATAAAGTTTCGTTTGCATCTCGACGTGGTTTATCTGCAGTTTGCCGGAATAGCTCAGTTGGGAGAGCGTTAGACTGAAGATCTAAAGGTCCCTGGTTCGATCCCGGGTTTCGGCATGAACTCGACCTAGCTAGGCGGAAAGCCTCAGCTTTTGAATGACCTGTGCATTCAGTTGAAAAATTATAAACAGACATAAACTGTTTGATGTTTTGTTGTGAGATTTCACAGTGGGATTGTCAGAACTCGAGACTCTAGATGTTCAATTCATCTGCTGATAAAGCATTTGGAGAAGGAAATGTGTAGGTGTCAACTTGCATGTACGCGTTGTCCAAAAGCATAGGTGTACCACTTCACGACATGCTTAAGTTTTGACTGAATTGGACTTTCCTCTGCTTCCTTCGGCTTATGGACAGCCTTTGTCCAAAAGTAAAAAGAGATGTGGCAAAGATGTCAACTGTTTGCTGGAGGAATCCAAAGTGACCATGTTCTAAGAGACCTTTGAAGGTCATGAAATTATTCCCTTAAGACTAAAGCTGGCTGCTTCATGCTTATCGTAAGCAAGCAAGGAGTAAGTAAGAGAGCTTTGGAGAATGTGGGCATCGATCCCACTACCTCTCGCATGCAAAGCGAGCGCTCTACCACTTGAGCTAATCCCCCTCTCAAGAGTTTATTCTTTTGATTGGAGTTTTAAGGAAAGCTTACGGATCAGCTCAGCCCGACTAGGAAATAATACCGAATCCAGCATTGACCCACAAGGTTTTCTCATGTTGGCATCATGATAAACAATGCCAAATTAGGTCTTGCCGTACCTGTCCGTGAATTTCACTGTGCCGAAACCGTTACGCTGTGAAAGCATGTTGCAAGAACCTAAGGAAAGGTAACAGTCGTTGATAAAGTTTCGATTGCATCTCGACGTGGTTTACCTACAGCTTGCCGAAATAGCTCAGTTGGGAGAGCGTTAGACTGAAGATCTAAAGGTCCCTGGTTCGATCCCGGGTTTCGGCATGAACTCGACCTAGCTAGGTGGAAAGCCTCAGCTTTTGAATGACCTGTGCATTCTGTTGAAAAAATTATAAACAGACATAAACTGTTTGATGTTTTGTTGTGAGATTTCACAGTGGGATTGTCAGAACTCGAGACTCTAGATGTTCAATTCATCTGCTGATAAAGCATTTGGAGAAGGAAATGTGTAGGTGTCAACTTGCATGTACGCGTTGTCCAAAAGCATAGGTGTACCACTTCACGACATGCTTAAGTTTTGACTGAATTGGACTTTCCTCTGCTTCCTTCGGCTTATGGACAGCCTTTGTCCAAAAGTAAAAAGAGATGTGGCAAAGATGTCAACTGTTTGCTGGAGGAATCCAAAGTGACCATGTTCTAAGAGACCTTTGAAGGTCATGAAATTATTCCCTTAAGACTAAAGCTGGCTGCTTCATGCTTATCGTAAGCAAGCAAGGAGTCAGTAAGAGAGCTTTGGAGAATGTGGGCATCGATCCCACTACCTCTCGCATGCAAAGCGAGCGCTCTACCACTTGAGCTAATCCCCCTCTCAAGAGTTTATTCTTTTGATTGGAGTTTTAAGGAAAGCTTACGGATCAGCTCAGCCCGACTAGGAAATAATACCGAATCCAGCATTGACCCACAAGGTTTTCTCATGTTGGCATCATGATAAACATTGCCAAATTAGGTCTTGCTGTACCTGTCCGTGAATTTCACTGTGCCGAAACCGTTACGCTGTGAAAGCATGTTGCAAGAACCTAAGGAAAGGTAACAGTCGTTGATAAAGTTTCGTTTGCATCTCGACGTGGTTTATCTGCAGCTTGCCGAAATAGCTCAGTTGGGAGAGCGTTAGACTGAAGATCTAAAGGTCCCTGGTTCGATCCTGGGTTTCGGCATGAACTCGACCTAGCTAGGTGGAAAGCCTCAGCTTTTGAATGACCTGTGCATTCTGTTGAAAAATTATAAACAGACATAAACTGTTTGATGTTTTGTTGTGAGATTTCACAGTGGGATTGTCAGAACTCGAGACTCTAGATGTTCAATTCATCTGCTGATAAAGCATTTGGAGAAGGAAATGTGTAGGTGTCAACTTGCATGTACGCGTTGTCCAAAAGCATAGGTGTACCACTTCACGACATGCTTAAGTTTTGACTGAATTGGACTTTCCTCTGCTTCTTTCGGCTTATGGACAGTCTTTGTCCAGAAGTAAAAAGAGATGTGGCAAAGATGTCAACTGTTTGCTGGAGGAATCCAAAGTGACCATGTTCTAAGAGACCTTTGAAGGTCATGAAATGATTCCCTTAAGACTAGAGCTGGCTGCTTCATGCTTATCGTAAGCAAGCAAGGAGTCAGTAAGAGAGCTTTGGAGAATGTGGGCATCGACCCCACTACCTCTCGCATGCAAAGCGAGCGCTCTACCACTTGAGCTAATCCCCCTCTCAAGAGTTTATAGTTTTGATTGGAGTTTTAAGGAAAGCTTATGGATCAGCTCAGCCCGACTAGGAAATAATACCGAATCCAGCATTGACCCACAAGGTTTTCTCATGTTGGCATCATGATAAACATTGCCAAATTAGGTCTTGCCGTACCTGTCCGTGAATTTCACTGTGCCGAAACCGTTACGCTGTGAAAGCATGTTGCAAGAACCTAAGGAAAGGTAACAGTCGTTGATAAAGTTTCGTTTGCATCTCGACGTGGTTTATCTGCAGCTTGCCGAAATAGCTCAGTTGGGAGAGCGTTAGACTGAAGATCTAAAGGTCCCTGGTTCGATCCCGGGTTTCGGCATGAATTCGACCTAGCTAGGTGGAAAGCCTCAGCTTTTGAATGACCTGTGCATTCTGTTGAAAAATTATAAACAGACATAAACTGTTTGATGTTTTGTTGTGAGATTTCACAGTGGGATTGTGAGAACTCGAGACTCTAGATGTTCAATTCATCTGCTGATAAAGCATTTGGAGAAGGAAATGTGTAGGTGTCAACTTGCATGTACGCGTTGTCCAAAAGCATAGGTGTACCACTTCACGACATGCTTAAGTTTTGACTGAATTGGACTTTCCTCTGCTTCCTTCGGCTTATGGACAGCCTTTGTCCAAAAGTAAAAAGAGATGTGGCAAAGATGTCAACTGTTTGCTGGAGGAATCCAAAGTGACCATGTTCTAAGAGACCTTTGAAGGTCATGAAATTATTCCCTTAAGACTAAAGCTGGCTGCTTCATGCTTATCGTAAGCAAGCAAGGAGTCAGTAAGAGAGCTTTGGAGAATGTGGGCATCGATCCCACTACCTCTCGCATGCAAAGCGAGCGCTCTACCACTTGAGCTAATCCCCCTCTCAAGAGTTTATTCTTTTGATTGGAGTTTTAAGGAAAGCTTACGGATCAGCTCAGCCCGACTAGGAAATAATACCGAATCCAGCATTGACCCACAAGGTTTTCTCATGTTGGCATCATGATAAACATTGCCAAATTAGGTCTTGCTGTACCTGTCCGTGAATTTCACTGTGCCGAAACCGTTACGCTGTGAAAGCATGTTGCAAGAACCTAAGGAAATGTAACAGTCGTTGATAAAGTTTCGTTTGCATCTCGACGTGGTTTATCTGCAGCTTGCCGAAATAGCTCAGTTGGGAGAGCGTTAGACTGAAGATCTAAAGGTCCCTGGTTCGATCCCGGGTTTCGGCATGAACTCGACCTAGCTAGGTGGAAAGCCTCAGCTTTTGAATGACCTGTGCATTCTGTTGAAAAATTATAAACAGACATAAACTGTTTGATGTTTTGTTGTGAGATTTCACAGTGGGATTGTCAGAACTCGAGACTCTAGATGTTCAATTCATCTGCTGATAAAGCATTTGGAGAAGGAAATGTGTAGGTGTCAACTTGCATGTACGCGTTGTCCAAAAGCATAGGTGTACCACTTCACGACATGCTTAAGTTTTGACTGAATTGGACTTTCCTCTGCTTCCTTCGGCTTATGGACAGCCTTTGTCCAAAAGTAAAAAGAGATGTGGCAAAGATGTCAACTGTTTGCTGGAGGAATCCAAAGTGACCATGTTCTAAGAGACCTTTGAAGGTCATGAAATTATTCCCTTAAGACAAAAGCTGGCTGCTTCATGCTTATCGTAAGCAAGCAAGGAGTCAGTAAGAGAGCTTTGGAGAATGTGGGCATCGATCCCACTACCTCTCGCATGCAAAGCGAGCGCTCTACCACTTGAGCTAATCCCCCTCTCAAGAGTTTATTCTTTTGATTGGAGTTTTAAGGAAAGCTTACGGATCAGCTCAGCCCGACTAGGAAATAATACCGAATCCAGCATTGACCCACAAGGTTTTCTCATGTTGGCATCATGATAAACATTGCCAAATTAGGTCTTGCTGTACCTGTCCGTGAATTTCACTGTGCCGAAACCGTTACGCTGTGAAAGCATGTTGCAAGAACCTAAGGAAAGGTAACAGTCGTTGATAAAGTTTCGTTTGCATCTCGACGTGGTTTATCTGCAGCTTGCTGAAATAGCTCAGTTGGGAGAGCGTTAGACTGAAGATCTAAAGGTCCCTGGTTCGATCCCGGGTTTCGGCATGAACTCGACCTAGCTAGGTGGAAAGCCTCAGCTTTTGAATGACCTGTGCATTCTGTTGAAAAATTATAAACAGACATAAACTGTTTGATGTTTTGTTGTGAGATTTCACAGTGGGATTGTCAGAACTCAAGACTCTAGATGTTCAATTCATCTGCTGATAAAGCATTTGGAGAAGGAAATGTGTAGGTGTCAACTTGCATGTACGCGTTGTCCAAAAGCATAGGTGTACCACTTCACGACATGCTTAAGTTTTGACTGAATTGGACTTTCCTCTGCTTCTTTCGGCTTATGGACAGTCTTTGTCCAAAAGTAAAAAGAGATGTGGCAAAGATGTCAACTGTTTGCTGGAGGAATCCAAAGTGACCATGTTCTAAGAGACCTTTGAAGGTCATGAAATGATTCCCTTAAGACTAGAGCTGGCTGCTTCATGCTTATCGTAAGCAAGCAAGGAGTCAGTAAGAGAGCTTTGGAGAATGTGGGCATCGATCCCACTACCTCTCGCATGCAAAGCGAGCGCTCTACCACTTGAGCTAATCCCCCTCTCAAGAGTTTATTCTTTTGATTGGAGTTTTAAGGAAAGCTTACGGATCAGCTCAGCCCGACTAGGAAATAATACCGAATCCAGCATTGACCCACAAGGTTTTCTCATGTTGGCATCATGATAAACATTGCCAAATTAGGTCTTGCTGTACCTGTCCGTGAATTTCACTGTGCCGAAACCGTTACGCTGTGAAAGCATGTTGCAAGAACCTAAGGAAAGGTAACAGTCGTTGATAAAGTTTCGTTTGCATCTCGACGTGGTTTATCTGCAGTTTGCCGGAATAGCTCAGTTGGGAGAGCGTTAGACTGAAGATCTAAAGGTCCCTGGTTCGATCCCGGGTTTCGGCATGAACTCGACCTAGCTAGGCGGAAAGCCTCAGCTTTTGAATGACCTGTGCATTCAGTTGAAAAATTATAAACAGACATAAACTGTTTGATGTTTTGTTGTGAGATTTCACAGTGGGATTGTCAGAACTCGAGACTCTAGATGTTCAATTCATCTGCTGATAAAGCATTTGGAGAAGGAAATGTGTAGGTGTCAACTTGCATGTACGCGTTGTCCAAAAGCATAGGTGTACCACTTCACGACATGCTTAAGTTTTGACTGAATTGGACTTTCCTCTGCTTCCTTCGGCTTATGGACAGCCTTTGTCCAAAAGTAAAAAGAGATGTGGCAAAGATGTCAACTGTTTGCTGGAGGAATCCAAAGTGACCATGTTCTAAGAGACCTTTGAAGGTCATGAAATTATTCCCTTAAGACTAAAACTGGCTGCTTCATGCTTATCGTAAGCAAGCAAGGAGTCAGTAAGAGAGCTTTGGAGAATGTGGGCATCGATCCCACTACCTCTCACATGCAAAGCGAGCGCTCTACCACTTGAGCTAATCCCCCTCTCAAGAGTTTATTCTTTTGATTGGAGTTTTAAGGAAAGCTTACGGATCAGCTCAGCCCGACTAGGAAATAATACCGAATCCAGCATTGACCCACAAGGTTTTCTCATGTTGGCATCATGATAAACATTGCCAAATTAGGTCTTGCTGTACCTGTCCGTGAATTTCACTGTGCCGAAACCGTTACGCTGTGAAAGCATGTTGCAAGAACCTAAGGAAAGGTAACAGTCGTTGATAAAGTTTCGTTTGCATCTCGACGTGGTTTATCTGCAGCTTGCTGAAATAGCTCAGTTGGGAGAGCGTTAGACTGAAGATCTAAAGGTCCCTGGTTCGATCCCGGGTTTCGGCATGAACTCGACCTAGCTAGGTGGAAAGCCTCAGCTTTTGAATGACCTGTGCATTCTGTTGAAAAATTATAAACAGACATAAACTGTTTGATGTTTTGTTGTGAGATTTCACAGTGGGATTGTCAGAACTCAAGACTCTAGATGTTCAATTCATCTGCTGATAAAGCATTTGGAGAAGGAAATGTGTAGGTGTCAACTTGCATGTACGCGTTGTCCAAAAGCATAGGTGTACCACTTCACGACATGCTTAAGTTTTGACTGAATTGGACTTTCCTCTGCTTCTTTCGGCTTATGGACAGTCTTTGTCCAGAAGTAAAAAGAGATGTGGCAAAGATGTCAACTGTTTGCTGGAGGAATCCAAAGTGACCATGTTCTAAGAGACCTTTGAAGGTCATGAAATGATTCCCTTAAGACTAGAGCTGGCTGCTTCATGCTTATCGTAAGCAAGCAAGGAGTCAGTAAGAGAGCTTTGGAGAATGTGGGCATCGACCCCACTACCTCTCGCATGCAAAGCGAGCGCTCTACCACTTGAGCTAATCCCCCTCTCAAGAGTTTATAGTTTTGATTGGAGTTTTAAGGAAAGCTTACGGATCAGCTCAGCCCGACTAGGAAATAATACCGAATCCAGCATTGACCCACAAGGTTTTCTCATGTTGGCATCATGATAAACATTGCCAAATTAGGTCTTGCTGTACCTGTCCGTGAATTTCACTGTGCCGAAACCGTTACGCTGTGAAAGCATGTTGCAAGAACCTAAGGAAAGGTAACAGTCGTTGATAAAGTTTCGTTTGCATCTCGACGTGGTTTATCTGCAGCTTGCCGAAATAGCTCAGTTGGGAGAGCGTTAGACTGAAGATCTAAAGGTCCCTGGTTCGATCCTGGGTTTCGGCATGAACTCGACCTAGCTAGGTGGAAAGCCTCAGCTTTTGAATGACCTGTGCATTCTGTTGAAAAATTATAAACAGACATAAACTGTTTGATGTTTTGTTGTGAGATTTCACAGTGGGATTGTCAGAACTCGAGACTCTAGATGTTCAATTCATCTGCTGATAAAGCATTTGGAGAAGGAAATGTGTAGGTGTCAACTTGCATGTACGCGTTGTCCAAAAGCATAGGTGTACCACTTCACGACATGCTTAAGTTTTGACTGAATTGGACTTTCCTCTGCTTCCTTCGGCTTATGGACAGCCTTTGTCCAAAAGTAAAAAGAGATGTGGCAAAGATGTCAACTGTTTGCTGGAGGAATCCAAAGTGACCATGTTCTAAGAGACCTTTGAAGGTCATGAAATTATTCCCTTAAGACAAAAGCTGGCTGCTTCATGCTTATCGTAAGCAAGCAAGGAGTCAGTAAGAGAGCTTTGGAGAATGTGGGCATCGATCCCACTACCTCTCGCATGCAAAGCGAGCGCTCTACCACTTGAGCTAATCCCCCTCTCAAGAGTTTAATCTTTTGATTGGAGTTTTAAGGAAAGCTTACGGATCAGCTCAGCCCGACTAGGAAATAATACCGAATCCAGCATTGACCCACAAGGTTTTCTCATGTTGGCATCATGATAAACATTGCCAAATTAGGTCTTGCTGTACCTGTCCGTGAATTTCACTGTGCCGAAACCGTTACGCTGTGAAAGCATGTTGCAAGAACCTAAGGAAAGGTAACAGTCGTTGATAAAGTTTCGTTTGCATCTCGACGTGGTTTATCTGCAGCTTGCTGAAATAGCTCAGTTGGGAGAGCGTTAGACTGAAGATCTAAAGGTCCCTGGTTCGATCCCGGGTTTCGGCATGAACTCGACCTAGCTAGGTGGAAAGCCTCAGCTTTTGAATGACCTGTGCATTCTGTTGAAAAATTATAAACAGACATAAACTGTTTGATGTTTTGTTGTGAGATTTCACAGTGGGATTGTCAGAACTCAAGACTCTAGATGTTCAATTCATCTGCTGATAAAGCATTTGGAGAAGGAAATGTGTAGGTGTCAACTTGCATGTACGCGTTGTCCAAAAGCATAGGTGTACCACTTCACGACATGCTTAAGTTTTGACTGAATTGGACTTTCCTCTGCTTCTTTCGGCTTATGGACAGTCTTTGTCCAGAAGTAAAAAGAGATGTGGCAAAGATGTCAACTGTTTGCTGGAGGAATCCAAAGTGACCATGTTCTAAGAGACCTTTGAAGGTCATGAAATGATTCCCTTAAGACTAGAGCTGGCTGCTTCATGCTTATCGTAAGCAAGCAAGGAGTCAGTAAGAGAGCTTTGGAGAATGTGGGCATCGACCCCACTACCTCTCGCATGCAAAGCGAGCGCTCTACCACTTGAGCTAATCCCCCTCTCAAGAGTTTATAGTTTTGATTGGAGTTTTAAGGAAAGCTTATGGATCAGCTCAGCCCGATTAGGAAATAATACCGAATCCAGCATTGACCCACAAGGTTTTCTCATGTTGGCATCATGATAAACATTGCCAAATTAGGTCTTGCCGTACCTGTCCGTGAATTTCACTGTGCCGAAACCGTTACGCTGTGAAAGCATGTTGCAAGAACCTAAGGAAAGGTAACAGTCGTTGATAAAGTTTCGTTTGCATCTCGACGTGGTTTATCTGCAGCTTGCCGAAATAGCTCAGTTGGGAGAGCGTTAGACTGAAGATCTAAAGGTCCCTGGTTCGATCCCGGGTTTCGGCATGAATTCGACCTAGCTAGGTGGAAAGCCTCAGCTTTTGAATGACCTGTGCATTCTGTTGAAAAATTATAAACAGACATAAACTGTTTGATGTTTTGTTGTGAGATTTCACAGTGGGATTGTGAGAACTCGAGACTCTAGATGTTCAATTCATCTGCTGATAAAGCATTTGGAGAAGGAAATGTGTAGGTGTCAACTTGCATGTACGCGTTGTCCAAAAGCATAGGTGTACCACTTCACGACATGCTTAAGTTTTGACTGAATTGGACTTTCCTCTGCTTCCTTCGGCTTATGGACAGCCTTTGTCCAAAAGTAAAAAGAGATGTGGCAAAGATGTCAACTGTTTGCTGGAGGAATCCAAAGTGACCATGTTCTAAGAGACCTTTGAAGGTCATGAAATTATTCCCTTAAGACTAAAGCTGGCTGCTTCATGCTTATCGTAAGCAAGCAAGGAGTCAGTAAGAGAGCTTTGGAGAATGTGGGCATCGATCCCACTACCTCTCGCATGCAAAGCGAGCGCTCTACCACTTGAGCTAATCCCCCTCTCAAGAGTTTATTCTTTTGATTGGAGTTTTAAGGAAAGCTTACGGATCAGCTCAGCCCGACTAGGAAATAATACCGAATCCAGCATTGACCCACAAGGTTTTCTCATGTTGGCATCATGATAAACATTGCCAAATTAGGTCTTGCTGTACCTGTCCGTGAATTTCACTGTGCCGAAACCGTTACGCTGTGAAAGCATGTTGCAAGAACCTAAGGAAATGTAACAGTCGTTGATAAAGTTTCGTTTGCATCTCGACGTGGTTTATCTGCAGCTTGCCGAAATAGCTCAGTTGGGAGAGCGTTAGACTGAAGATCTAAAGGTCCCTGGTTCGATCCCGGGTTTCGGCATGAACTCGACCTAGCTAGGTGGAAAGCCTCAGCTTTTGAATGACCTGTGCATTCTGTTGAAAAATTATAAACAGACATAAACTGTTTGATGTTTTGTTGTGAGATTTCACAGTGGGATTGTCAGAACTCGAGACTCTAGATGTTCAATTCATCTGCTGATAAAGCATTTGGAGAAGGAAATGTGTAGGTGTCAACTTGCATGTACGCGTTGTCCAAAAGCATAGGTGTACCACTTCACGACATGCTTAAGTTTTGACTGAATTGGACTTTCCTCTGCTTCCTTCGGCTTATGGACAGCCTTTGTCCAAAAGTAAAAAGAGATGTGGCAAAGATGTCAACTGTTTGCTGGAGGAATCCAAAGTGACCATGTTCTAAGAGACCTTTGAAGGTCATGAAATTATTCCCTTAAGACAAAAGCTGGCTGCTTCATGCTTATCGTAAGCAAGCAAGGAGTCAGTAAGAGAGCTTTGGAGAATGTGGGCATCGATCCCACTACCTCTCGCATGCAAAGCGAGCGCTCTACCACTTGAGCTAATCCCCCTCTCAAGAGTTTAATCTTTTGATTGGAGTTTTAAGGAAAGCTTACGGATCAGCTCAGCCCGACTAGGAAATAATACCGAATCCAGCATTGACCCACAAGGTTTTCTCATGTTGGCATCATGATAAACATTGCCAAATTAGGTCTTGCTGTACCTGTCCGTGAATTTCACTGTGCCGAAACCGTTACGCTGTGAAAGCATGTTGCAAGAACCTAAGGAAAGGTAACAGTCGTTGATAAAGTTTCGTTTGCATCTCGACGTGGTTTATCTGCAGCTTGCTGAAATAGCTCAGTTGGGAGAGCGTTAGACTGAAGATCTAAAGGTCCCTGGTTCGATCCCGGGTTTCGGCATGAACTCGACCTAGCTAGGTGGAAAGCCTCAGCTTTTGAATGACCTGTGCATTCTGTTGAAAAATTATAAACAGACATAAACTGTTTGATGTTTTGTTGTGAGATTTCACAGTGGGATTGTCAGAACTCAAGACTCTAGATGTTCAATTCATCTGCTGATAAAGCATTTGGAGAAGGAAATGTGTAGGTGTCAACTTGCATGTACGCGTTGTCCAAAAGCATAGGTGTACCACTTCACGACATGCTTAAGTTTTGACTGAATTGGACTTTCCTCTGCTTCTTTCGGCTTATGGACAGTCTTTGTCCAGAAGTAAAAAGAGATGTGGCAAAGATGTCAACTGTTTGCTGGAGGAATCCAAAGTGACCATGTTCTAAGAGACCTTTGAAGGTCATGAAATGATTCCCTTAAGACTAGAGCTGGCTGCTTCATGCTTATCGTAAGCAAGCAAGGAGTCAGTAAGAGAGCTTTGGAGAATGTGGGCATCGACCCCACTACCTCTCGCATGCAAAGCGAGCGCTCTACCACTTGAGCTAATCCCCCTCTCAAGAGTTTATAGTTTTGATTGGAGTTTTAAGGAAAGCTTATGGATCAGCTCAGCCCGACTAGGAAATAATACCGAATCCAGCATTGACCCACAAGGTTTTCTCATGTTGGCATCATGATAAACATTGCCAAATTAGGTCTTGCCGTACCTGTCCGTGAATTTCACTGTGCCGAAACCGTTACGCTGTGAAAGCATGTTGCAAGAACCTAAGGAAAGGTAACAGTCGTTGATAAAGTTTCGTTTGCATCTCGACGTGGTTTATCTGCAGCTTGCCGAAATAGCTCAGTTGGGAGAGCGTTAGACTGAAGATCTAAAGGTCCCTGGTTCGATCCCGGGTTTCGGCATGAATTCGACCTAGCTAGGTGGAAAGCCTCAGCTTTTGAATGACCTGTGCATTCTGTTGAAAAATTATAAACAGACATAAACTGTTTGATGTTTTGTTGTGAGATTTCACAGTGGGATTGTGAGAACTCGAGACTCTAGATGTTCAATTCATCTGCTGATAAAGCATTTGGAGAAGGAAATGTGTAGGTGTCAACTTGCATGTACGCGTTGTCCAAAAGCATAGGTGTACCACTTCACGACATGCTTAAGTTTTGACTGAATTGGACTTTCCTCTGCTTCCTTTGGCTTATGGACAGTCTTTGTCCAAAAGTAAAAAGAGATGTGGCAAAGATGTCAACTGTTTGCTGGAGGAATCCAAAGTGACCATGTTCTAAGAGACCTTTGAAGGTCATGAAATGATTCCCTAAAGACTAGAGCTGGCTGCTTCATGCTTATCGTAAGCAAGCAAGGAGTCAGTAAGAGAGCTTTGGAGAATGTGGGCATCGATCCCACTACCTCTCGCATGCAAAGCGAGCGCTCTACCACTTGAGCTAATCCCCCTCTCAAGAGTTTATCCTTTTGATTGGAGTATTAAGGAAAGCTTACGGATCAGCTCAGCCCGACTAGGAAATAATACCGAATCCAGCATTGACCCACAAGGTTTTCTCATGTTGGCATCATGATAAACATTGCCAAATTAGGTCTTGCCGTACCTGTCCATGAATTTCACTGTGCCGAAACCGTTACGCTGTGAAAGCATGTTGCAAGAACCTAAGGAAAGGTAACAGTCGTTGATAAAGTTTTGTTTGCATCTCGACGTGGTTTATCTGCAGCTTGCCGAAATAGCTCAGTTGGGAGAGCGTTAGACTGAAGATCTGAAGGTCCCTATGGAGGACGAAAGGTGACAAATAAATAAATAAATAAATAAATAAATAAATATACAGCATAAAAGTAAAAAATCAATAAATAAATGCATAAATGTTCGACTTAAAACAGTATTTATTTATTTATGGATTTAAGAATTTATTTATTTCTGGATTTAAGGATTTATTTTTTGTATGGATTTATTGATTTAAGAATTTATTTATTTCTGGATTTAAGGATTTATTTATTTATGGATTTCCTTCTCCAATATGCTAATGAAGTAGACTAAATCAATACGCTATTGGGTAATCTTGGTGAAAGCTGTGTGTTCGATTACTCCTGCCTTGTTTTTGAATCTGGTGAGTAATACTTAACTACCTCAAGAAGTAGTCATGGCAGAAATGAGGAGAAGAGTTGCTGCGGAAATAAGATTAATAGCCGAAGAGTTGGACAGTGGGCACTTTGATGACTGTTCATTTAGGATTGAAGGAATAGTTTTAGAGTTGTCGGAACTCGGGGAAGAGATTGATATTGACCTTTCAATTTTGGACAACCTGCAGCAAGTTGCTCACCAAATTCAACACGAGTCCGTGTCTGCGACAGGTAACGTGGGTGGTCCAGGTCGCCCTGCTTTTTTGCTCCCATTGCAGACAATAGAGGCATATGTCCATATGGGCCTTACAGCGGGTCAAATAGCGTCTGTGTTTGGGGTCTCTGAAAGAACCATTCGTCGCAGGATGGCACAGAATGGATTAAGGTAATTGGCTAACTAGCTTATTACATTGTCTAGATAACTAGGCTACGTGTTCTGCTTTAAACGCACCCATAGTAGAAGCTCTTCGATTCAACTATCGTGTTTAGGGATGCATGCTAGGATAAACGTGCTTATAATTTGTACAGAGTCGGTGATCTGTACTCGTCGGTGGATGACAATGACCTTGATGCCATGGTGAGAGACATTCTTCTTCATCATCCAAATTCAGGATACAAACTCATGGTTGGACATCTTAATGCCCGAGGGATCTACATACAGAGTAAGTAACTACTACTATTTCATTTGTTTTGACAAATATATAAATATAAAATGTTTATAAAATAGAATAGAATAGAATAGAATAAAACTTTATTGTTCTGCTGAAGCAGAAAATATATAATATAATATAATATATAATATATATATAATATATATATAATATAAAATGTTTAAAACATCTGTCGTATTTCAGCTGAAATGAACATCAACTTTAGACCAGTCAGATAATTTTCAACCTCTCAAGTACAATTTGGCCCAGAGTATTAGAAATAGTATTTAACATCAGCTTGTATGGCCTAATCTGATGGCCTAACTCACCTGACTTCACCCTTTTTTATTATTTCAAATGATTTTGATTTTATATGGGTATGACTGCACTTGTTCAAAGTTGTTTTTTATTGTTCTTCCTTTGTAGGACAGCGAGTTCAAGATGCAATGCGGCGTGTAGATGAGCACGGAGTGGCTTTCCGCACCCTCCGCCTTAATCCACGGAGGCGCAGAAGATATAATGTGCCAGGACCTAACAGTCTATGGCATATAGATGGAAATCATAAGTTGATTCGGTAAGTCTGTGTCATAATACATTTCACAATTAACTGCTATGAAAATTCAATAGATAAGTATTACATGAAGGTTTCTCAGTGGAGACTGACGGTACATAAACAGTGTTGTTCAGTGAAAAGCTCAATAAAAAAAGGTACAGTAAAAGTTACGGTTATATTTTGTGTACAACAATAATGGCTTGTACAACTACATTTGGATTAAGACAAAGTATTAACATTCAGTTTTTTTATTTTAGATGGCGTATTGTTGTTCATGGTGGTGTAGATGGCTACAGCAGGCTCATAGTGTACCTGAAGGCAGCTACTAACAACAGAGCCTCCACAGTCTTGACCAGCTTTTTAGAAGCTGTAAGCGTCTATGGTGTGCCATCTCGTGTGAGGTCAGACAAAGGAGGGGAGAATGTTGATGTGGCACATTTCATGATTGCCAACAGAGGACAAAACCGGAATTCATTTATTACTGGTAGAAGTGTCCACAATCAAAGGTGTTAGTATTTGCTCATTCATGAACACTGTACTTGAGCTCTGATACATAACGGAGACCTCTATGCCATAACCATGTCTTAAAAATCACAGGAATTAATGCATTAGTATCTTCACAATCTACACTAGAGCTCAAAAACTTTCTGGAGGAATCTAATATTTCATTGTATCTTTTGCTCTTTTTTTCTTGTTTAAGAATTGAGAGGTTGTGGAGGGACGTTTATTCTGGAGTGTTGGATCTGTTTTACACGATCTTCACAAACCTTGAGAGAGAAGGTCTTCTGAATCCAGATGAGGATGTTCATCTTTTTGCACTGCACTGGTGCTTTCTCCCACTAATTCAGAGACATCTTCAGTTTTTTAAGGACTCCTGGAATCACCATAGACTGCGCACAGAGCAGAACCAATCTCCTTTGCAGCTCTGGGCACTTCATAAGCATGTGGAAGTACAAGACCCTGCACAGGTTAATATTAAAATACGTTTGTCTTCATCATTGTCCTAAATGCACATTTATTACTAAGAATTGTTGAGTTGAATTCAATGTTGTATAATTCACAGCTGTATAAATTACATAGATTAATGCATGATATTGGCTCTACCTACATATTAATTGCTTTATTAATATTTCAGTGGAAACTAATTTGATTAGGTTGTATGGTTCTTTTAACAGCTTGTTCTATAATTACCACATATATTGGTCCTTCAACTTGAACAACTTCATCAATTTTAGGTTAACAGCACGGAGTATGGAGTTGACTGGACAGGGTCTTACAGTCACCATCAACCAGGGCTTGAGATTCCAGAGGTTCAGCTCCAACGGCCACTTACTGAGCAGGAACTTCAAAGACTGCCAACTCCAGAAGGCCCATTGTCATGTGCACTTGACATTTATTTAGAAACAGTCAATTTAATAGAGGAAATACAATCCTAATTTGTTCCCAACATTTTCTGACACGACGTACCTAATGAGCTCCTGCACTCACTTTTAGTTGTTTGGATTCTCATCAGTCTAACATTGTATTTCAGCAGAATTTTTATTGAATGTTACATTTAAGAACAACTTCACTGTAAAAATAATACTGCATGTTTGAGTTTTTCCAGACACGCTGCAATAAACAAATGTACTGCACAATCTGACTTGTCCATAAAGAGTAACAAAAGAATATTATTATTATTAACGTTCTAGCTGGTAAGTGCAATTCTTGTCCAAATGCATAAATGTTAACGAACATGACACTTTATTTGGATTAATCAGATATTAATTAATGATGAATATCTCATAACTCCTATTGATTTTAATTAAAAGTCTCAGATCAAGCCAAATCCACTGTCCGTGCTCCAGACTGCTGCGAGCAAGTCCTTTTCAAAGGCCAGGTATTCTTTATAGTGGCCGGGTAGTTTTAGCAGATGAAAGCATGTGTTGGACTTGGGGAAGGTACATTCCACCACTTCCACATCAAGGTATCTTGGCAGCAGGCTCCAGCCCACCCAGAATCGCAGAAGAACATGCAGGATGTTTGAGGAGCCTGCATATAAAAACTCTTCAAATGAATAACAATGAAAATCATAAAATGTGAATCTATAATCAACTTCCCTAATTCAATAATCAATACACAAAATTCACGTACTATTCTCAATGAATCTGCGAAGAAATTCAGTAAGCCTACACTGGTCCTCCAGGTTAACCTCGCTGTCTTCATTGTGTACTGGCCAATTGACTTTTTCTAGAATCATCTAATAGAACAGGTTAATGAACTTTAAAACATCCATCTATAAACAGGTTTATTCTACAGACCCACATTTACCTCAGGAGTGAACTGCATGTCAGAGGACCGTGGAAAAAGAAAAGGGATTGTATCCTTTCGCTCAGTCAGCAAGGGCCAGATCAGAGTTTCTTTTAAGCCACGCCTTAACTGCTTCACTTGCTTCCATGTCCTCCCAATGACCTGCAAAAATTGAGTATTGATAACAATAAGGAGACTCATGTGTCTTACTTGCCTCTACCACCTAGACACACAATAAGAGGACAGACAACTCACTGCATGATAGAGAAGTTTGTCATGTAGCCACATTCTGTTTTGTGATGTCAACGCCGGTAAGTCCCAGGACACTGCTAGCTCAGTGATTTTTGTTTTGTCTTCTGCTGCAAGTTCCTTTGAACTCTCAAGCTAAAATATAATGTTATAATTTGTTCATACATAAATATGCAAGTGGAATTGTACAATCATCCTTGTAAAACAGTATCTAAAAGGAACATACCATACTGATTAGGTCACGGACATCAGTGTCAGCACAGTCTGCAATCTCAATTGTGGTCGTTTCTGGCGACCCACCAAACAACACATGCATAATTGCTGGGCTTAGTCCAGCAAAGGTTGGCCCTTCATGGAGGAATGAGTGACCCATCATTCGGCCAGCAACAAGAAAGAAATCGCTCTCAAAAAGAAGTTGAGATGTTGATGGAATCAGATGGTCTTTTTCACCTTCAAATAGAAGTGTTCCTCCTGGCACTTCAAAGAAGATTGCTTTGTTAATCAAAAACACATTTTAAAACATTTGACTAACATTCTCTTTCCCTGTTAAATGATCACTGCATTAAGGCAAAAAGCTGATTGATAGCCTGTTATGTATATTAATATATATTAGCATTTACTTTAGGGACATTAAAACAGCAATAACATTTCCTTTAAACAGCACAGTAATTAAAAACTAAGAAGCAAAATATGCTGGCCGAAAAGAACACTGCTTTTTGAGATGCCCTCAGATTGTCAAATCATTTAAAAAGACAGGAGAGAGGTTGCAACAATGTGCACTGATTCGCTCTATACATTTCCCTTTAAAGTGCATACAAAGATACCATGACTTACTAAAGTTTATTTCAAAACCATGTTGAATTTTAGACATAATGGTTTCAAAGAAATGGCGCATCACCCCATCTCCAATAGCTGGATCACCTAAAAAGCATAAAAAAAACATTTCATACATAACCAGATATATAAGAAAGCATTTTTATGTCCATCAAGTACACTTATTCCGAAGTCTTTGTCAACATTACCCTTGAGTGTGCAAGACAATGGGCAAGCCCAATCAATATTAGCCATCTTATAAAAAGACAGGATTGCCCTCTCCCTGTCTGCTGGAGTATCTCTGAGATCCATTTGAAGATGTAGTGGTTTTCCAGTTTCGTGTTTTTGTAACAGGCTGTCTCTGAATTTCTTTGCAGCATATGCTGGATTTGGCTCATTTTTCCAATCTGTAAATAATAAAGATTATTTGTTACAGGCTCCAACTACCGACATAAAAATAAGTATATTATGCAGGTGTACAGACCATCCGGTTCCCTCTCCTCAATGCTGTCCAAATCAATAATGTGTGAATATAGTTCATTGCCCTGAGATGGCACCAAGTTGATACTGTTGTCAGTTTCAGGCTGTCCTGAGCTTCTCAGGGGTCTCCCCTCACTGGTACTGGAGCTGGACTGTCTGGGTCTCCCCTCACTGGTACTGGAGCTGGACTGTCTGGGTCTCCCCTCACTGGTGCTGGAGCAGGGACTTTCTGGGCCTCCCTCACACACTACCTGCTCACTATCCTGTGACTTCCTTACATGCAAATATTTAAATTAAACTGACTGTTAGGCTAAAAAGAAAACCCTCATAAATTATATTCAGCCACTATGAAGGTGCAGAAGTTTCCTCTAAAGGAATAACAAGTAGTGGAGTTCATTTCAAATAACCAGAGCACAAACCAATCACACTAACTACAACCAATATCTAAAACTCAAAAGGTTTCCGTTCTCATTTTCTAAAGATGTAAATGGTGTATCCAGCTTTTCACAATGTATTTTAAATTCCACTGTAAATTACCTTAGGCACTCATCACTGTGAAACTTGATTGTTGCAAAGGGAAATTCAGCACCACATGTCATGCATTCTTGAGGTGGTCCAGCTACCTCTTCACAAATCTCTGCCTCAGGTTCCTAAGGATCAACATACATTGTTTAAAACAATAGAAAAAAGTAAAGACAAATTTCTGTCGAACTGAGTTACTTACATTGTCCATATCAAGATTCCTCTGTAGTGGGCGAATGAATACTGTAGCGTGACCTATTTGAGTCTGTGGATCCTTTAAATAATTCACATCATATCCTTCCCTGGGACAAGGTATGATACTCAGTTGCCTACTTTTAGTTGTACCAGCAATTCTCAAGAGCTCAAATCCACCACCCTGTCTCAGTTTGGGATACGCCTCCAAAAGGAACCTTTTGAATTCATCTGGACTTTTATGGTTGCCTTATAAAAAACAATTATTAATAATTAGAAAGTTTCTCAAAACTGCAATGTTATCAAAAATAATTATTTAAGATTCTTAACACACTAAAGAACGAACTATTTAAATTTTCTGTATCATAAACACAGGTCACTCACCTCGATAGGTAACGCGCTTCTCCCCTAAACCAAATGTGCTCAGTCGCCGTTTCAGCTGACGAGTAGGAACAGATTCTGCATTTTTGTCCGACAGACAGCAGAACGTATGAGTATATGAACAGGGCTGTCTTAATTGTCCAAACGTTTGACGCCTGGACAGCGGTCTTCCTTTATATGGCCGAAACAGTCTGGCAACTTCCGCTATAGTGGCACAACAAATGTATTTGTGAGTTTTTGTCATTCCAATCACGTAAATGTGCTTTCTAGCTAGTGATGTCGTTGCTAACTTAATCTGCAATTAGCTAGGCTAAGAACTAGCGGCTACAGCTGAATACTATTGGGACACGTTTCGCATTAACTTCGGCTCCTGGATGCTTGTGGGTTCTTTGACCCAAATAAGCCACATACCATCTACAGGGTGTATATGTTGAGCTGAACCTGTGCTTGACTGAGCCGCTGCAGACGAGGTTGCTGCAAGGAGAAGGATGAGGCCATTATTTAACTAAACAACAGTACAACTATGGCGTTCCTGGGTAAAACTGCATTTTAATAATCTATAGAAAAGAATGAAAACGCTAAACCTACACTGGTTCAGATCGACTGCGACTGAGGTTGCTGCAGATGTTGACGCTGCAAGGAGAGGGGCAGTTAGAACACGAGGACATTATTTCATTAAAGAGTATAACGGTGGCGTTCTTCGGTATAAATACATTTTGATAATCAGCAAAAATAATTAAAAACACGAAACTTACGCTTATCCAGCTCATCTGCGATTTCTCGCAGGACCTGGGACAACTTTCCACGTGCCATTTTGTAAGGATTAAGGATCACTAGTTATGTCTTGTCCGCCTTGCAGCTCATCCACACCTCCCTCGACCAATAGCTCGTTAGAACTGCAATAGTCCCCGCCCACTTCATTAACATGGACTTGAGGAATAAATCCATAAATAAATAAATCTTTAAATCCATAAATCCACAAATAAATTAATTCTTAAATCCATAAATAAATAAATCCACAAAAAAAACATTTAAATACATAAAAAATAAATAAAAACTATTTTATGTCGAATATTTATGTATTTGTTCATGAATTTCTACTTTTAGGCTGTACATTTATTTATTTATTTATTTATTTATTTGTCACCTTTCGTCCTCCATAGGTCCCTGGTTCGATCCCGGGTTTCGGCATGAACTCGACCTAGCTAGGCGGAAAGCCTCAGCTTTTGAATTACCTGTGCATTCTGTTGAAAAATTATAAACAGACATAAACTGTTTGATGTTTTGTTGTGAGATTTCACAGTGGGATTGTCAGAACTCGAGACTCTAGATGTTCAATTCATCTGCTGATAAAGCATTTGGAGAAGGAAATGTGTAGGTGTCAACTTGCATGTACGCGTTGTCCAAAAGCATAGGTGTACCACTTCACGACATGCTTAAGTTTTGACTGAATTGGACTTTCCTCTGCTTCCTTCGGCTTATGGACAGTCTTTGTCCAAAAGTAAAAAGAGATGTGGCAAAGATGTCAACTGTTTGCTGGAGGAATCCAAAGTGACCATGTTCTAAGAGACCTTTGAAGGTCAAGAAATGATTCCCTTAAGACTAGAGCTGGCTGCTTCATGCTTATCGTAAGCAAGCAAGAAGTCAGTAAGAGAGCTTTGGAGAATGTGGGCATCGATCCCACTACCTCTCGCATGCAAAGCGAGCGCTCTACCACTTGAGCTAATCCCCCTCTCAAGAGTTTATCCTTTTGATTGGAGTATTAAGGAAAGCTTACGGATCAGCTCAGCCCGACTAGGAAATAATACCGAATCCAGCATTGACCCACAAGGTTTTCTCATGTTGGCATCATGATAAACATTGCCAAATTAGGTCTTGCCGTACCTGTCCGTGAATTTCACTGTGCCAAAACCGTTACGCTGTGAAAGCATGTTGCAAGAACCTAAGGAAAGGTAACAGTCGTTGAAAAAGTTTCGTTTGCATCTCGACGTGGTTTATCTGCAGCTTGCCGAAATAGCTCAGTTGGGAGAGCGTTAGACTGAAGATCTAAAGGTCCCTGGTTCGATCCCGGGTTTCGGCTTGAACTCGACCTAGCTAGGCGGTAAGCCTCAGCTTTTGAATGACCTGTGCATTCTGTTGAAAAATTATAAACAGACATAAACTGTTTGATGTTTTGTTGTGAGATTTCACAGTGGGATTGTCAGAACTCGAGACTCTAGATGTTCAATTCATCTGCTGATAAAGCATTTGGAGAAGGAAATGTGTAGGTGTCAACTTGCATGTACGCGTTGTCCAAAAGCATAGGTGTACCACTTCACGACATGCTTAAGTTTTGACTGAATTGGACTTTCCTCTGCTTCCTTTGGCTTATGGACAGTCTTTGTCCAAAAGTAAAAAGAGATGTGGCAAAGATGTCAACTGTTTGCTGGAGGAATCCAAAGTGACCATGTTCTAAGAGACCTTTGAAGGTCATGAAATGATTCCCTAAAGACTAGAGCTGGCTGCTTCATGCTTATCGTAAGCAAGCAAGGAGTCAGTAAGAGAGCTTTGGAGAATGTGGGCATCGATCCCACTACCTCTCGCATGCAAAGCGAGCACTCTACCACTTGAGCTAATCCCCCTCTCAAGAGTTTATCCTTTTGATTGGAGTATTAAGGAAAGCTTACGGATCAGCTCAGCCCGACTAGGAAATAATACCGAATCCAGCATTGACCCACAAGGTTTTCTCATGTTGGCATCATGATAAACATTGCCAAATTAGGTCTTGCCGTACCTGTCCGTGAATTTCACTGTGCCGAAACCGTTACGCTGTGAAAGCATGTTGCAAGAACCTAAGGAAAGGTAACAGTCGTTGATAAAGTTTCGTTTGCATCTCGACGTGGTTTATCTGCAGCTTGCCGAAATAGCTCAGTTGGGAGAGCGTTAGACTGAAGATCTAAAGGTCCCTGGTTCGATCCCGGGTTTCGGCATGAACTCGACCTAGCTAGGCGGAAAGCCTCAGCTTTTGAATTACCTGTGCATTCTGTTGAAAAATTATAAACAGACATAAACTGTTTGATGTTTTGTTGTGAGATTTCACAGTGGGATTGTCAGAACTCGAGACTCTAGATGTTCAATTCATCTGCTGATAAAGCATTTGGAGAAGGAAATGTGTAGGTGTCAACTTGCATGTACGCGTTGTCCAAAAGCATAGGTGTACCACTTCACGACATGCTTAAGTTTTGACTGAATTGGACTTTCCTCTGCTTCCTTCGGCTTATGGACAGTCTTTGTCCAAAAGTAAAAAGAGATGTGGCAAAGATGTCAACTGTTTGCTGGAGGAATCCAAAGTGACCATGTTCTAAGAGACCTTTGAAGGTCATGAAATGATTCCCTTAAGACTATTGCTGGCTGTTTCATGCTTATCGTAAGCAAGCAAGGAGTCAGTAAGAAAGCTTTGGAGAATGTGGGCATCGATCCCATTACCTCTCGCATGCAAAGCGAGCGCTCTACCACTTGAGCTAATCCCCCTCTCAAGAGTTTATTCTTTTGATTGGAGTTTTAAGGAAAGCTTACGGATCAGCTCAGCCCGACTAGGAAATAATACCGAATCCAGCATTGACCCACAAGGTTTTCTCATGTTGGCATCATGATAAACATTGCCAAATTAGGTCTTGCCGTACCTGTCCGTGAATTTCACTGTGCCAAAACCGTTACGCTGTGAAAGCATGTTGCAAGAACCTAAGGAAAGGTAACAGTCGTTGATAAAGTTTCGTTTGCATCTCGACGTGGTTTATCTGCAGCTTGCCGAAATAGCTCAGTTGGGAGAGCGTTAGACTGAAGATCTAAAGGTCCCTGGTTCGATCCCGGGTTTCGGCATGAACTCTACCTAGCTAGGTGGAAAGCCTCAGCTTTTGAATGACCTGTGCATTCTGTTGAAAAATTATAAACAGACATAAACTGTTTGATGTTTTGTTGTGAGATTTCACAGTGGGATTGTCAGAACTCGAGACTCTAGATGTTCAATTCATCTGCTGATAAAGCATTTGGAGAAGGAAATGTGTAGGTGTCAACTTGCATGTACGCGTTGTCCAAAAGCATAGGTGTACCACTTCACGACATGCTTAAGTTTTGACTGAATTGGACTTTCCTCTGCTTCCTTCGGCTTATGGACATTCTTTGTCCAAAAGTAAAAAGAGATGTGGCAAAGATGTCAACTGTTTGCTGGAGGAATCCAAAGTGACCATGTTCTAAGAGACCTTTGAAGGTCATGAAATGATTCCCTTAAGACTAGTGCTGGCTGCTTATCGTAAGCAAGCAAGGAGTCAGTAAGAGAGCTTTGGAGAATGTGGGCATCGATCCCACTACCTCTCGCATGCAAAGCGAGCGCTCTACCACTTGAGCTAATCCCCCTCTCAAGAGTTTATTCTTTTGATTGGAGTTTTAAGGAAAGCTTACGGATCAGCTCAGCCCGACTAGGAAATAATACCGAATCCAGCATTGACCCACAAGGTTTTCTCATGTTGGCATCATGATAAACATTGCCAAATTAGGTCTTGCCGTACCTGTCCGTGAATTTCACTGTGCCAAAACCGTTACGCTGTGAAAGCATGTTGCAAGAACCTAAGGAAAGGTAACAGTCGTTGATAAAGTTTCGTTTGCATCTCGACGTGGTTTATCTGCAGCTTGCCGAAATAGCTCAGTTGGGAGACCGTTAGACTGAAGATCTAAAGGTCCCTGGTTCGATCCCGGGTTTCGGCATGAACTCTACCTAGCTAGGCGGAAAGCCTCAGCTTTTGAATGACCTGTGCATTCTGTTGAAAAATTATAAACAGACATAAACTGTTTGATGTTTTGTTGTGAGATTTCACAGTGGGATTGTCAGAACTCGAGACTCTAGATGTTCAATTCATCTGCTGATAAAGCATTTGGAGAAGGAAATGTGTAGGTGTCAACTTGCATGTACGCGTTGTCCAAAAGCATAGGTGTACCACTTCACGACATGCTTAAGTTTTGACTGAATTGGACTTTCCTCTGCTTCCTTCGGCTTATGGACATTCTTTGTCCAAAAGTAAAAAGAGATGTGGCAAAGATGTCAACTGTTTGCTGGAGGAATCCAAAGTGACCATGTTCTAAGAGACCTTTGAAGGTCATGAAATGATTCCCTTAAGACTAGAGCTGGCTGCTTCATGCTTATCGTAAGCAAGAAAGGAGTCAGTAAGAGAGCTTTGGAGAATGTGGGCATCGATCCTACTACCTCTCGCATGCAAAGCGAGCGCTCTACAACTTGAGCTAATCCCCCTGTCAAGAGTTTATCCTTTTGATTGGAGTTTTAAGGAAAGCTTACGGATCAGCTCAGCCCGACTAGGAAATAATACCGAATCCAGCATTGACCCACAAGGTTTTCTCATGTTGGCATCATGATAAACATTGCCAAATTAGGTCTTGCCGTACCTGTCCGTGAATTTCACTGTGCCGAAACCGTTACGCTGTGAAAGCATGTTGCAAGAACCTAAGGAAAGGTAACAGTCGTTGATAAAGTTTCGTTTGCATCTCGACGTGCTTTATCTGCAGCTTGCCGAAATAGCTCAGTTGGGAGAGCGTTAGACTGAAGATCTAAAGGTCCCTTGTTCGATCCCGGGTTTCTGCATGAACTCGACCTAGCTAGGCGGAAAGCCTCAGCTTTTGAATGACCTGTGCATTCTGTTGAAAAATTATAAACAGACATAAACTGTTTGATGTTTTGTTGTGAGATTTCACAGTGGGATTGTCAGAACTCGAGACTCTAGATGTTCAATTCATCTGCTGATAAAGCATTTGGAGAAGGAAATGTGTAGGTGTCAACTTGCATGTACGCGTTGTCCAAAAGCATAGGTGTACCACTTCACGACATGCTTAAGTTTTGACTGAATTGGACTTTCCTCTGCTTCCTTTGGCTTATGGACAGTCTTTGTCCAAAAGTAAAAAGAGATGTGGCAAAGATGTCAACTGTTTGCTGGAGGAATCCAAAGTGACCATGTTCTAAGAGACCTTTGAAGGTCATGAAATGATTCCCTTAAGACTAGAGCTGGCTGCTTACCGTAAGCAAGCAAGGAGTCAGTAAGAGAGCTTTGGAGAATGTGGGCATCGATCCCACTACCTCTCGCATGCAAAGCGAGCGCTCTACCACTTGAGCTAATCCCCCTCTCAAGAGTTTATTCTTTTGATTGGAGTTTTAAGGAAAGCTTACGGATCAGCTCAGCCCGACTAGGAAATAATACCGAATCCAGCATTGACCCACAAGGTTTTCTCATGTTGGCATCATGATAAACATTGCCAAATTAGGTCTTGCCGTACCTGTCCGTGAATTTCACTGTGCCAAAACCGTTACGCTGTGAAAGCATGTTGCAAGAACCTAAGGAAAGGTAACAGTCGTTGATAAAGTTTCGTTTGCATCTCGACGTGGTTTATCTGCAGCTTGCCGAAATAGCTCAGTTGGGAGAGCGTTAGACTGAAGATCTAAAGGTCCCTGGTTCGATCCCGGGTTTCGGCATGAACTCTACCTAGCTAGGCGGAAAGCCTCAGCTTTTGAATGACCTGTGCATTCTGTTGAAAAATTATAAACAGACATAAACTGTTTGATGTTTTGTTGTGAGATTTCACAGTGGGATTGTCAGAACTCGAGACTCTAGATGTTCAATTCATCTGCTGATAAAGCATTTGGAGAAGGAAATGTGTAGGTGTCAACTTGCATGTACGCGTTGTCCAAAAGCATAGGTGTACCACTTCACGACATGCTTAAGTTTTGACTGAATTGGACTTTCCTCTGCTTCCTTCGGCTTATGGACATTCTTTGTCCAAAAGTAAAAAGAGATGTGGCAAAGATGTCAACTGTTTGCTGGAGGAATCCAAAGTGACCATGTTCTAAGAGACCTTTGAAGGTCATGAAATGATTCCCTTAAGACTAGAGCTGGCTGCTTCATGCTTATCGTAAGCAAGAAAGGAGTCAGTAAGAGAGCTTTGGAGAATGTGGGCATCGATCCTACTACCTCTCGCATGCAAAGCGAGCGCTCTACCACTTGAGCTAATCCCCCTGTCAAGAGTTTATCCTTTTGATTGGAGTTTTAAGGAAAGCTTACGGATCAGCTCAGCCCGACTAGGAAATAATACCGAATCCAGCATTGACCCACAAGGTTTTCTCATGTTGGCATCATGATAAACATTGCCAAATTAGGTCTTGCCGTACCTGTCCGTGAATTTCACTGTGCCGAAACCGTTACGCTGTGAAAGCATGTTGCAAGAACCTAAGGAAAGGTAACAGTCGTTGATAAAGTTTCGTTTGCATCTCGACGTGGTTTATCTGCAGCTTGCCGAAATAGCTCAGTTGGGAGAGCGTTAGACTGAAGATCTAAAGGTCCCTGGTTCGATCCCGGGTTTCGGCATGAACTCGACCTAGCTAGGCGGAAAGCCTCAGCTTTTGAATGACCTGTGCATTCTGTTGAAAAATTATAAACAGACATAAACTGTTTGATGTTTTGTTGTGAGATTTCACAGTGGGATTGTCAGAACTCGAGACTCTAGATGTTCAATTCATCTGCTGATAAAGCATTTGGAGAAGGAAATGTGTAGGTGTCAACTTGCATGTACGCGTTGTCCAAAAGCATAGGTGTACCACTTCACGACATGCTTAAGTTTTGACTGAATTGGACTTTCCTCTGCTTCCTTTGGCTTATGGACAGTCTTTGTCCAAAAGTAAAAAGAGATGTGGCAAAGATGTCAACTGTTTGCTGGAGGAATCCAAAGTGACCATGTTCTAAGAGACCTTTGAAGGTCATGAAATGATTCCCTTAAGACTAGAGCTGGCTGCTTCATGCTTATCGTAAGCAAGCAAGGAGTCAGTAAGAGAGCTTTGGAGAATGTGGGCATCGGTCCCACTACCTCTCGCATGCAAAGCGAGCGCTCTACCACTTGAGCTAATCCCCCTCTCAAGAGTTTATCCTTTTGATTGGAGTATTAAGGAAAGCTTACGGATCAGCTCAGCCCGACTAGGAAATAATACCGAATCCAGCATCGACCCACAAGGTTTTCTCATGTTGGCATCATGATAAACATTGCCAAATTAGGTCTTGCCGTACCTGTCCGTGAATTTCACTGTGCCGAAACCGTTACGCTGTGAAAGCATGTTGCAAGAACCTAAGGAAAGGTAACAGTCGTTGATAAAGTTTCGTTTGCATCTCGACGTGGTTTATCTGCAGCTTGCCGAAATAGCTCAGTTGGGAGAGCGTTAGACTGAAGATCTAAAGGTCCCTGGTTCGATCCCGGGTTTCGGCATGAACTCGACCTAGCTAGGCGGAAAGCCTCAGCTTTTGAATTACCTGTGCATTCTGTTGAAAAATTATAAACAGACATAAACTGTTTGATGTTTTGTTGTGAGATTTCACAGTGGGATTGTCAGAACTCGAGACTCTAGATGTTCAATTCATCTGCTGATAAAGCATTTGGAGAAGGAAATGTGTAGGTGTCAACTTGCATGTACGCGTTGTCCAAAAGCATAGGTGTACCACTTCACGACATGCTTAAGTTTTGACTGAATTGGACTTTCCTCTGCTTCCTTCGGCTTATGGACAGTCTTTGTCCAAAAGTAAAAAGAGATGTGGCAAAGATGTCAACTGTTTGCTGGAGGAATCCAAAGTGACCATGTTCTAAGAGACCTTTGAAGGTCATGAAATGATTCCCTTAAGACTAGAGCTGGCTGCTTCATGCTTATCGTAAGCAAGAAAGGAGTCAGTAAGAGAGCTTTGGAGAATGTGGGCATCGATCCTACTACCTCTCGCATGCAAAGCGAGCGCTCTACCACTTGAGCTAATCCCCCTCTCAAGAGTTTATCCTTTTGATTGGAGTTTTAAGGAAAGCTTACGGGTCAGCTCAGCCCGACTAGGAAATAATACCGAATCCAGCATTGACCCACAAGGTTTTCTCATGTTGGCATCATGATAAACATTGCCAAATTAGGTCTTGCCGTACCTGTCCGTGAATTTCACTGTGCCAAAACCGTTACGCTGTGAAAGCATGTTGCAAGAACCTAAGGAAAGGTAACAGTCGTTGATAAAGTTTCGTTTGCATCTCGACGTGGTTTATCTGCAGCTTGCCGAAATAGCTCAGTTGGGAGAGCGTTAGACTGAAGATTTAAAGGTCCCTGGTTCGATCCCGGGTTTCCGCATGAACTCGACCTAGCTAGGCGGAAAGCCTCAGCTTTTGAATGACCTGTGCATTCTGTTGAAAAATTATAAACAGACATAAACTGTTTGATGTTTTGTTGTGAGATTTCACAGTGGGATTGTCAGAACTCGAGACTCTAGATGTTCAATTCATCTGCTGATAAAGCATTTGGAGAAGGAAATGTGTAGGTGTCAACATGCATGTACGCGTTGTCCAAAAGCATAGGTGTACCACTTCACAACATGCTTAAGTTTTGACTGAATTGGACTTTCCTCTGCTTCCTTCGGCTTATGGACAGTCTTTGTCCAAAAGTAAAAAGAGATGTGGCAAAGATGTCAACTGTTTGCTGGAGGAATCCAAAGTGACCATGTTCTAAGAGACCTTTGAAGGTCATGAAATGATTCCCTTAAGACTAGAGCTGGCTGCTTCATGCTTATCGTAAGCAAGCAAGGAGTCAGTAAGAGAGCTTTGGAGAATGTGGGCATCGATCCCACTACCTCTCGCATGCAAAGCGAGCGCTCTACCACTTGAGCTAATCCCCCTCTCAAGAGTTTATCCTTTTGATTGGAGTATTAAGGAAAGCTTACGGATCAGCTCAGCCCGACTAGGAAATAATACCGAATCCAGCATTGACCCACAAGGTTTTCTCATGTTGGCATCATGATAAACATTGCCAAATTAGGTCTTGCCGTACCTGTCCGTGAATTTCACTGTGCCGAAACCGTTACGCTGTGAAAGCATGTTGCAAGAACCTAAGGAAAGGTAACAGTCGTTGAAAAAGTTTCGTTTGCATCTCGACGTGGTTTATCTGCAGCTTGCCGAAATAGCTCAGTTGGGAGAGCGTTAGACTGAAGATCTAAAGGTCCCTGGTTCGATCCCGGGTTTCGGCATGAACTCGACCTAGCTAGGCGGTAAGCCTCAGCTTTTGAATGACCTGTGCATTCTGTTGAAAAATTATAAACAGACATAAACTGTTTGATGTTTTGTTGTGAGATTTCACAGTGGGATTGTCAGAACTCGAGACTCTAGATGTTCAATTCATCTGCTGATAAAGCATTTGGAGAAGGAAATGTGTAGGTGTCAACTTGCATGTACGCGTTGTCCAAAAGCATAGGTGTACCACTTCACGACATGCTTAAGTTTTGACTGAATTGGACTTTCCTCTGCTTCCTTTGGCTTATGGACAGTCTTTGTCCAAAAGTAAAAAGAGATGTGGCAAAGATGTCAACTGTTTGCTGGAGGAATCCAAAGTGACCATGTTCTAAGAGACCTTTGAAGGTCATGAAATGATTCCCTTAAGACTAGAGCTGGCTGCTTCATGCTTATCGTAAGCAAGAAAGGAGTCAGTAAGAGAGCTTTGGAGAATGTGGGCATCGATCCTACCACCTCTCGCATGCAAAGCGAGCTCTCTACCACTTGAGCTAATCCCCCTCTCAAGAGTTTATCCTTTTGATTGGAGTTTTAAGGAAAGCTTACGGATCAGCTCAGCCCGACTAGGAAATAATACCGAATCCAGCATTGACCCACAAGGTTTTCTCATGTTGGCATCATGATAAACATTGCCAAATTAGGTCTTGCCGTACCTGTCCGTGAATTTCACTGTGCCAAAACCGTTACGCTGTGAAAGCATGTTGCAAGAACCTAAGGAAAGGTAACAGTCGTTGATAAAGTTTCGTTTGCATCTCGACGTGGTTTATCTGCAGCTTGCCGAAATAGCTCAGTTGGGAGAGCGTTAGACTGAAGATTTAAAGGTCCCTGGTTCGATCCCGGGTTTCCGCATGAACTCGACCTAGCTAGGCGGAAAGCCTCAGCTTTTGAATGACCTGTGCATTCTGTTGAAAAATTATAAACAGACATAAACTGTTTGATGTTTTGTTGTGAGATTTCACAGTGGGATTGTCAGAACTCGAGACTCTAGATGTTCAATTCATCTGCTGATAAAGCATTTGGAGAAGGAAATGTGTAGGTGTCAACTTGCATGTACGCGTTGTCCAAAAGCATAGGTGTACCACTTCACAACATGCTTAAGTTTTGACTGAATTGGACTTTCCTCTGCTTCCTTCGGCTTATGGACAGTCTTTGTCCAAAAGTAAAAAGAGATGTGGCAAAGATGTCAACTGTTTGCTGGAGGAATCCAAAGTGACCATGTTCTAAGAGACCTTTGAAGGTCATGAAATGATTCCCTTAAGACTATTGCTGGCTGTTTCATGCTTATCGTAAGCAAGCAAGGAGTCAGTAAGAAAGCTTTGGAGAATGTGGGCATCGATCCCATTACCTCTCGCATGCAAAGCGAGCGCTCTACTACTTGAGCTAATCCCCCTCTCAAGAGTTTATTCTTTTGATTGGAGTTTTAAGGAAAGCTTACGGATCAGCTCAGCCCGACTAGGAAATAATACCGAATCCAGCATTGACCCACAAGGTTTTCTCATGTTGGCATCATGATAAACATTGCCAAATTAGGTCTTGCCGTACCTGTCCGTGAATTTCACTGTGCCAAAACCGTTACGCTGTGAAAGCATGTTGCAAGAACCTAAGGAAAGGTAACAGTCGTTGATAAAGTTTCGTTTGCATCTCGACGTGGTTTATCTGCAGCTTGCCGAAATAGCTCAGTTGGGAGAGCGTTAGACTGAAGATCTAAAGGTCCCTGGTTCGATCCCGGGTTTCGGCATGAACTCGACCTAGCTAGGCGGAAAGCCTCAGCTTTTGAATTACCTGTGCATTCTGTTGAAAAATTATAAACAGACATAAACTGTTTGATGTTTTGTTGTGAGATTTCACAGTGGGATTGTCAGAACTCGAGACTCTAGATGTTCAATTCATCTGCTGATAAAGCATTTGGAGAAGGAAATGTGTAGGTGTCAACTTGCATGTACGCGTTGTCCAAAAGCATAGGTGTACCACTTCACGACATGCTTAAGTTTTGACTGAATTGGACTTTCCTCTGCTTCCTTCGGCTTATGGACAGTCTTTGTCCAAAAGTAAAAAGAGATGTGGCAAAGATGTCAACTGTTTGTTGGAGGAATCCAAAGTGACCATGTTCTAAGAGACCTTTGAAGGTCATGAAATGATTCCCTTAAGACTAGAGCTGGCTGCTTCATGCTTATCGTAAGCAAGCAAGGAGTCAGTAAGAGAGCTATGGAGAATGTGGGCATTGATCCCACTACCTCTCGCATGCAAAGCAAGCGCTCTACCACTTGAGCTAATCCCCCTCTCAAGAGTTTATCCTTTTGATTGGAGTATTAAGGAAAGCTTACGGATCAGCTCAGCCCGACTAGGAAATAATACCGAATCCAGCATTGACCCACAAGGTTTTCTCATGTTGGCATCATGATAAACATTGCCAAATTAGGTCTTGCCGTACCTGTCCGTGAATTTCACTGTGCCGAAACCGTTACGCTGTGAAAGCATGTTGCAAGAACCTAAGGAAAGGTAACAGTCGTTGAAAAAGTTTCGTTTGCATCTCGACGTGGTTTATCTGCAGCTTGCCGAAATAGCTCAGTTGGGAGAGCGTTAGACTGAAGATCTAAAGGTCCCTGGTTCGATCCCGGGTTTTGGCATGAACTCGACCTAGCTAGGCGGTAAGCCTCAGCTTTTGAATGACCTGTGCATTCTGTTGAAAAATTATAAACAGACATAAACTGTTTGATGTTTTGTTGTGAGATTTCACAGTGGGATTGTCAGAACTCGAGACTCTAGATGTTCAATTCATCTGCTGATAAAGCATTTGGAGAAGGAAATGTGTAGGTGTCAACTTGCATGTACGCGTTGTCCAAAAGCATAGGTGTACCACTTCACGACATGCTTAAGTTTTGACTGAATTGGACTTTCCTCTGCTTCCTTTGGCTTATGGACAGTCTTTGTCCAAAAGTAAAAAGAGATGTGGCAAAGATGTCAACTGTTTGCTGGAGGAATCCAAAGTGACCATGTTCTAAGAGACCTTTGAAGGTCATGAAATGATTCCCTTAAGACTAGAGCTGGCTGCTTCATGCTTATCGTAAGCAAGCAAGGAGTCAGTAAGAGAGCTTTGGAGAATGTGGGCATCGATCCCACTACCTCTCGCATGCAAAGCGAGCGCTCTACCACTTGAGCTAATGCCCCTCTCAAGAGTTTATCCTTTTGATTGGAGTATTAAGAAAAGCTTACGGATCAGCTCAGCCCGACTAGGAAATAATACCGAATCCAGCATTGACCCACAAGGTTTTCTCATGTTGGCATCATGATAAACATTGCCAAATTAGGTCTTGCTGTACCTGTCCGTGAATTTCACTGTGCCAAAACCGTTACGCTGTGAAAGCATGTTGCAAGAACCTAAGGAAAGGTAACAGTCGTTGATAAAGTTTCGTTTGCATCTCGACGTGGTTTATCTGCAGCTTGCCGGAATAGCTCAGTTGGGAGAGCGTTAGACTGAAGGTCTAAAGGTCCCTGGTTTGATCCCGGGTTTCCGCATGAATTCGACCTAGCTAGGTGGAAAGCCTCAGCTTTTGAATGACCTTTGCATTCTGTTGAAAAATTATAAACAGACATAAACTGTTTGATGTTTTGTTGTGAGATTTCACAGTGGGATTGTCAGAACTCGAGACTCTAGATGTTCAATTCATCTGCTGATAAAGCATTTGGAGAAGGAAATGTGTAGGTGTCAACTTGCATGTACGCGTTGTCCAAAAGCATAGGTGTACCACTTCACGACATGCTTAAGTTTTGACTGAATTGGACTTTCCTCTGCTTCCTTCGGCTTATGGACAGCCTTTGTCCAAAAGTAAAAAGAGATGTGGCAAAGATGTTAACTGTTTGCTGGAGGAATCCAAAGTGACCATGTTCTAAGAGACCTTTGAAGGTCATGAAATGATTCCCTTAAGACTAGAGCTGGCTGCTTCATGCTTATCGTAAGCAAGCAAGGAGTCAGTAAGAGAGCTTTGGAGAATGTGGGCATCGATCCCACTACCTCTCGCATGCAAAGCGAGCGCTCTACCACTTGAGCTAATCCCCCTCTCAAGAGTTTATTCTTTTGATTGGAGTTTTAAGGAAAGCTTACGGATCAGCTCAGCCCGACTAGGAAATAATACCGAATCCAGCATTGACCCACAAGGTTTTCTCATGTTGGCATCATGATAAACATTGCCAAATTAGGTCTTGCTGTACCTGTCCGTGAATTTCACTGTGCCAAAACCGTTACGCTGTGAAAGCATGTTGCAAGAACCTAAGGAAAGGTAACAGTCGTTGATAAAGTTTCGTTTGCATCTCGACGTGGTTTATCTGCAGCTTGCCGAAATAGCTCAGTTGGGAGAGCGTTAGACTGAAGATCTAAAGGTCCCTGGTTCGATCCCGGGTTTCGGCATGAACTCGACCTAGCTAGGCGGAAAGCCTCAGCTTTTGAATTACCTGTGCATTCTGTTGAAAAATTATAAACAGACATAAACTGTTTGATGTTTTGTTGTGAGATTTCACAGTGGGATTGTCAGAACTCGAGACTCTAGATGTTCAATTCATCTGCTGATAAAGCATTTGGAGAAGGAAATGTGTAGGTGTCAACTTGCATGTACGCGTTGTCCAAAAGCATAGGTGTACCACTTCACGACATGCTTAAGTTTTGACTGAATTGGACTTTCCTCTGCTTCCTTCGGCTTATGGACAGTCTTTGTCCAAAAGTAAAAAGAGATGTGGCAAAGATGTCAACTGTTTGTTGGAGGAATCCAAAGTGACCATGTTCTAAGAGACCTTTGAAGGTCATGAAATGATTCCCTTAAGACTAGAGCTGGCTGCTTCATGCTTATCGTAAGCAAGCAAGGAGTCAGTAAGAGAGCTATGGAGAATGTGGGCATTGATCCCACTACCTCTCGCATGCAAAGCAAGCGCTCTACCACTTGAGCTAATCCCCCTCTCAAGAGTTTATCCTTTTGATTGGAGTATTAAGGAAAGCTTACGGATCAGCTCAGCCCGACTAGGAAATAATACCGAATCCAGCATTGACCCACAAGGTTTTCTCATGTTGGCATCATGATAAACATTGCCAAATTAGGTCTTGCCGTACCTGTCCGTGAATTTCACTGTGCCGAAACCGTTACGCTGTGAAAGCATGTTGCAAGAACCTAAGGAAAGGTAACAGTCGTTGAAAAAGTTTCGTTTGCATCTCGACGTGGTTTATCTGCAGCTTGCCGAAATAGCTCAGTTGGGAGAGCGTTAGACTGAAGATCTAAAGGTCCCTGGTTCGATCCCGGGTTTCGGCATGAACTCGACCTAGCTAGGCGGTAAGCCTCAGCTTTTGAATGACCTGTGCATTCTGTTGAAAAATTATAAACAGACATAAACTGTTTGATGTTTTGTTGTGAGATTTCACAGTGGGATTGTCAGAACTCGAGACTCTAGATGTTCAATTCATCTGCTGATAAAGCATTTGGAGAAGGAAATGTGTAGGTGTCAACTTGCATGTACGCGTTGTCCAAAAGCATAGGTGTACCACTTCACGACATGCTTAAGTTTTGACTGAATTGGACTTTCCTCTGCTTCCTTTGGCTTATGGACAGTCTTTGTCCAAAAGTAAAAAGAGATGTGGCAAAGATGTCAACTGTTTGCTGGAGGAATCCAAAGTGACCATGTTCTAAGAGACCTTTGAAGGTCATGAAATGATTCCCTTAAGACTAGAGCTGGCTGCTTCATGCTTATCGTAAGCAAGCAAGGAGTCAGTAAGAGAGCTTTGGAGAATGTGGGCATCGATCCCACTACCTCTCGCATGCAAAGCGAGCGCTCTACCACTTGAGCTAATGCCCCTCTCAAGAGTTTATCCTTTTGATTGGAGTATTAAGGAAAGCTTACGGATCAGCTCAGCCCGACTAGGAAATAATACCGAATCCAGCATTGACCCACAAGGTTTTCTCATGTTGGCATCATGATAAACATTGCCAAATTAGGTCTTGCTGTACCTGTTCGTGAATTTCACTGTGCCAAAACCGTTACGCTGTGAAAGCATGTTGCAAGAACCTAAGGAAAGGTAACAGTCGTTGATAAAGTTTCGTTTGCATCTCGACGTGGTTTATCTGCAGCTTGCCGGAATAGCTCAGTTGGGAGAGCGTTAGACTGAAGGTCTAAAGGTCCCTGGTTTGATCCCGGGTTTCCGCATGAATTCGACCTAGCTAGGTGGAAAGCCTCAGCTTTTGAATGACCTTTGCATTCTGTTGAAAAATTATAAACAGACATAAACTGTTTGATGTTTTGTTGTGAGATTTCACAGTGGGATTGTCAGAACTCGAGACTCTAGATGTTCAATTCATCTGCTGATAAAGCATTTGGAGAAGGAAATGTGTAGGTGTCAACTTGCATGTACGCGTTGTCCAAAAGCATAGGTGTACCACTTCACGACATGCTTAAGTTTTGACTGAATTGGACTTTCCTCTGCTTCCTTCGGCTTATGGACAGCCTTTGTCCAAAAGTAAAAAGAGATGTGGCAAAGATGTTAACTGTTTGCTGGAGGAATCCAAAGTGACCATGTTCTAAGAGACCTTTGAAGGTCATGAAATGATTCCCTTAAGACTAGAGCTGGCTGCTTCATGCTTATCGTAAGCAAGCAAGGAGTCAGTAAGAGAGCTTTGGAGAATGTGGGCATCGATCCCACTACCTCTCGCATGCAAAGCGAGCGCTCTACCACTTGAGCTAATCCCCCTCTCAAGAGTTTATCCTTTTGATTGGAGTTTTAAGGAAAGCTTACGGATCAGCTCAGCCCGACTAGGAAATAATACCGAATCCAGCATTGACCCACAAGGTTTTCTCATGTTGGCATCATGATAAACATTGCCAAATTAGGTCTTGCTGTACCTGTCCGTGAATTTCACTGTGCCGAAACCGTTACGCTGTGAAAGCATGTTGCAAGAACCTAAGGAAAGGTAACAGTCGTTGATAAAGTTTCGTTTGCATCTCGACGTGGTTTATCTGCAGCTTGCCGAAATAGCTCAGTTGGGAGAGCGTTAGACTGAAGATCTAAAGGTCCCTGGTTCGATCCCGGGTTTCGGCATGAATTCGACCTAGCTAGGTGGAAAGCCTCAGCTTTTGAATGACCTGTGCATTCTGTTGAAAAATTATAAACAGACATAAACTGTTTGATGTTTTGTTGTGAGATTTCACAGTGGGATTGTCAGAACTCGAGACTCTAGATGTTCAATTCATCTGCTGATAAAGCATTTGGAGAAGGAAATGTGTAGGTGTCAACTTGCATGTACGCGTTGTCCAAAAGCATAGGTGTACCACTTCACGACATGCTTAAGTTTTGACTGAATTGGACTTTCCTCTGCTTCCTTCGGCTTATGGACAGCCTTTGTCCAAAAGTAAAAAGAGATGTGGCAAAGATGTCAACTGTTTGCTGGAGGAATCCAAAGTGACCATGTTCTAAGAGACCTTTGAAGGTCATGAAATTATTCCCTTAAGACTAGAGCTGGCTGCTTCATGCTTATCGTAAGCAAGCAAGGAGTCAGTAAGAGAGCTTTGGAGAATGTGGGCATCGATCCCACTACCTCTCGCATGCAAAGCGAGCGCTCTACCACTTGAGCTAATCCCTCTCTCAAGAGTTTATCCTTTTGATTGGAGTTTTAAGGAAAGCTTACGGATCAGCTCAGCCCGACTAGGAAATAATACCGAATCCAGCATTGACCCACAAGGTTTTCTCATGTTGGCATCATGATAAACATTGCCAAATTAGGTCTTGCCGTACCTGTCCGTGAATTTCACTGTGCCGAAACCGTTACGCTGTGAAAGCATGTTGCAAGAACCTAAGGAAAGGTAACAGTCGTTGATAAAGTTTCGTTTGCATCTCGACGTGGTCTATCTGCAGCTTGCCGAAATAGCTCAGTTGGGAGAGCGTTAGACTGAAGATCTAAAGGTCCCTGGTTCGATCCCGGGTTTCGGCATGAACTCGACCTAGCTAGGCGGAAAGCCTCAGCTTTTGAATGACCTGTGCATTCTGTTGAAAAATTATAAACAGACATAAACTGTTTGATGTTTTGTTGTGAGATTTCACAGTGGGATTGTCAGAACTCGAGACTCTAGATGTTCAATTCATCTGCTGATAAAGCATTTGGAGAAGGAAATGTGTAGGTGTCAACTTGCATGTACGCGTTGTCCAAAAGCATAGGTGTACCACTTCACGACATGCTTAAGTTTTGACTGAATTGGACTTTCCTCTGCTTCCTTCGGCTTATGGACAGCCTTTGTCCAAAAGTAAAAAGAGATGTGGCAAAGATGTCAACTGTTTGCTGGAGGAATCCAAAGTGACCATGTTCTAAGAGACCTTTGAAGGTCATGAAATTATTCCCTTAAGACTAGAGCTGGCTGCTTCATGCTTATCGTAAGCAAGCAAGGAGTCAGTAAGAGAGCTTTGGAGAATGTGGGCATCGATCCCACTACCTCTCGCATGCAAAGCGAGCGCTCTACCACTTGAGCTAATGCCCCTCTCAAGAGTTTATCCTTTTGATTGGAGTATTAAGGAAAGCTTACGGATCAGCTCAGCCCGACTAGGAAATAATACCGAATCCAGCATTGACCCACAAGGTTTTCTCATGTTGGCATCATGATAAACATTGCCAAATTAGGTCTTGCCGTACCTGTCCGTGAATTTCACTGTGCCGAAACCGTTACGCTGTGAAAGCATGTTGCAAGAACCTAAGGAAAGGTAACAGTCGTTGAAAAAGTTTCGTTTGCATCTCGACGTGGTTTATCTGCAGCTTGCCGAAATAGCTCAGTTGGGAGAGCGTTAGACTGAAGATCTAAAGGTCCCTGGTTCGATCCCGGGTTTCGGCATGAACTCGACCTAGCTAGGCGGTAAGCCTCAGCTTTTGAATGACCTGTGCATTCTGTTGAAAAATTATAAACAGACATAAACTGTTTGATGTTTTGTTGTGAGATTTCACAGTGGGATTGTCAGAACTCGAGACTCTAGATGTTCAATTCATCTGCTGATAAAGCATTTGGAGAAGGAAATGTGTAGGTGTCAACTTGCATGTACGCGTTGTCCAAAAGCATAGGTGTACCACTTCACGACATGCTTAAGTTTTGACTGAATTGGACTTTCCTCTGCTTCCTTCGGCTTATGGACAGCCTTTGTCCAAAAGTAAAAAGAGATGTGGCAAATATGTCAACTGTTTGCTGGAGGAATCCAAAGTGACCATGTTCTAAGAGACCTTTGAAGGTCATGAAATGATTCCCTTAAGACTAGAGCTGGCTGCTTCATGCTTATCGTAAGCAAGCAAGGAGTCAGTAAGAGAGCTTTGGAGAATGTGGGCATCGATCCCACTACCTCTCGCATGCAAAGCGAGCGCTCTACCACTTGAGCTAATGCCCCTCTCAAGAGTTTATCCTTTTGATTGGAGTATTAAGGAAAGCTTACGGATCAGCTCAGCCCGACTAGGAAATAATACCGAATCCAGCATTGACCCACAAGGTTTTCTCATGTTGGCATCATGATAAACATTGCCAAATTAGGTCTTGCCGTACCTGTCCGTGAATTTCACTGTGCCTAAACCGTTACGCTGTGAAAGCATGTTGCAAGAACCTAAGGAAAGGTAACAGTCGTTGAAAAAGTTTCGTTTGCATCTCGACGTGGTTTATCTGCAGCTTGCCGAAATAGCTCAGTTGGGAGAGCGTTAGACTGAAGATCTAAAGGTCCCTGGTTCGATCCCGGGTTTCGGCATGAACTCGACCTAGCTAGGCGGTAAGCCTCAGCTTTTGAATGACCTGTGCATTCTGTTGAAAAATTATAAACAGACATAAACTGTTTGATGTTTTGTTGTGAGATTTCACAGTGGGATTGTCAGAACTCGAGACTCTAGATGTTCAATTCATCTGCTGATAAAGCATTTGGAGAAGGAAATGTGTAGGTGTCAACTTGCATGTACGCGTTGTCCAAAAGCATAGGTGTACCACTTCACGACATGCTTAAGTTTTGACTGAATTGGACTTTCCTCTGCTTCCTTTGGCTTATGGACAGTCTTTGTCCAAAAGTAAAAAGAGATGTGGCAAAGATGTCAACTGTTTGCTGGAGGAATCCAAAGTGACCATGTTCTAAGAGACCTTTGAAGGTCATGAAATGATTCCCTTAAGACTAGAGCTGGCTGCTTCATGCTTATCGTAAGCAAGCAAGGAGTCAGTAAGAGAGCTTTGGAGAATGTGGGCATCGATCCCACTACCTCTCGCATGCAAAGCGAGCGCTCTACCACTTGAGCTAATGCCCCTCTCAAGAGTTTATCCTTTTGATTGGAGTATTAAGGAAAGCTTACGGATCAGCTCAGCCCGACTAGGAAATAATACCGAATCCAGCATTGACCCACAAGGTTTTCTCATGTTGGCATCATGATAAACATTGCCAAATTAGGTCTTGCTGTACCTGTCCGTGAATTTCACTGTGCCAAAACCGTTACGCTGTGAAAGCATGTTGCAAGAACCTAAGGAAAGGTAACAGTCGTTGATAAAGTTTCGTTTGCATCTCGACGTGGTTTATCTGCAGCTTGCCGGAATAGCTCAGTTGGGAGAGCGTTAGACTGAAGGTCTAAAGGTCCCTGGTTTGATCCCGGGTTTCCGCATGAATTCGACCTAGCTAGGTGGAAAGCCTCAGCTTTTGAATGACCTTTGCATTCTGTTGAAAAATTATAAACAGACATAAACTGTTTGATGTTTTGTTGTGAGATTTCACAGTGGGATTGTCAGAACTCGAGACTCTAGATGTTCAATTCATCTGCTGATAAAGCATTTGGAGAAGGAAATGTGTAGGTGTCAACTTGCATGTACGCGTTGTCCAAAAGCATAGGTGTACCACTTCACGACATGCTTAAGTTTTGACTGAATTGGACTTTCCTCTGCTTCCTTTGGCTTATGGACAGTCTTTGTCCAAAAGTAAAAAGAGATGTGGCAAAGATGTCAACTGTTTGCTGGAGGAATCCAAAGTGACCATGTTCTAAGAGACCTTTGAAGGTCATGAAATGATTCCCTTAAGACTAGAGCTGGCTGCTTCATGCTTATCGTAAGCAAGCAAGGAGTCAGTAAGAGAGCTTTGGAGAATGTGGGCATCGGTCCCACTACCTCTCGCATGCAAAGCGAGCGCTCTACCACTTGAGCTAATCCCCCTCTCAAGAGTTTATCCTTTTGATTGGAGTATTAAGGAAAGCTTACGGATCAGCTCAGCCCGACTAGGAAATAATACCGAATCCAGCATCGACCCACAAGGTTTTCTCATGTTGGCATCATGATAAACATTGCCAAATTAGGTCTTGCCGTACCTGTCCGTGAATTTCACTGTGCCGAAACCGTTACGCTGTGAAAGCATGTTGCAAGAACCTAAGGAAAGGTAACAGTCGTTGATAAAGTTTCGTTTGCATCTCGACGTGGTTTATCTGCAGCTTGCCGAAATAGCTCAGTTGGGAGAGCGTTAGACTGAAGATCTAAAGGTCCCTGGTTCGATCCCGGGTTTCGGCATGAACTCGACCTAGCTAGGCGGAAAGCCTCAGCTTTTGAATTACCTGTGCATTCTGTTGAAAAATTATAAACAGACATAAACTGTTTGATGTTTTGTTGTGAGATTTCACAGTGGGATTGTCAGAACTCGAGACTCTAGATGTTCAATTCATCTGCTGATAAAGCATTTGGAGAAGGAAATGTGTAGGTGTCAACTTGCATGTACGCGTTGTCCAAAAGCATAGGTGTACCACTTCACGACATGCTTAAGTTTTGACTGAATTGGACTTTCCTCTGCTTCCTTCGGCTTATGGACAGTCTTTGTCCAAAAGTAAAAAGAGATGTGGCAAAGATGTCAACTGTTTGCTGGAGGAATCCAAAGTGACCATGTTCTAAGAGACCTTTGAAGGTCATGAAATGATTCCCTTAAGACTAGAGCTGGCTGCTTCATGCTTATCGTAAGCAAGAAAGGAGTCAGTAAGAGAGCTTTGGAGAATGTGGGCATCGATCCTACTACCTCTCGCATGCAAAGCGAGCGCTCTACCACTTGAGCTAATCCCCCTCTCAAGAGTTTATCCTTTTGATTGGAGTTTTAAGGAAAGCTTACGGGTCAGCTCAGCCCGACTAGGAAATAATACCGAATCCAGCATTGACCCACAAGGTTTTCTCATGTTGGCATCATGATAAACATTGCCAAATTAGGTCTTGCCGTACCTGTCCGTGAATTTCACTGTGCCAAAACCGTTACGCTGTGAAAGCATGTTGCAAGAACCTAAGGAAAGGTAACAGTCGTTGATAAAGTTTCGTTTGCATCTCGACGTGGTTTATCTGCAGCTTGCCGAAATAGCTCAGTTGGGAGAGCGTTAGACTGAAGATTTAAAGGTCCCTGGTTCGATCCCGGGTTTCCGCATGAACTCGACCTAGCTAGGCGGAAAGCCTCAGCTTTTGAATGACCTGTGCATTCTGTTGAAAAATTATAAACAGACATAAACTGTTTGATGTTTTGTTGTGAGATTTCACAGTGGGATTGTCAGAACTCGAGACTCTAGATGTTCAATTCATCTGCTGATAAAGCATTTGGAGAAGGAAATGTGTAGGTGTCAACATGCATGTACGCGTTGTCCAAAAGCATAGGTGTACCACTTCACAACATGCTTAAGTTTTGACTGAATTGGACTTTCCTCTGCTTCCTTCGGCTTATGGACAGTCTTTGTCCAAAAGTAAAAAGAGATGTGGCAAAGATGTCAACTGTTTGCTGGAGGAATCCAAAGTGACCATGTTCTAAGAGACCTTTGAAGGTCATGAAATGATTCCCTTAAGACTAGAGCTGGCTGCTTCATGCTTATCGTAAGCAAGCAAGGAGTCAGTAAGAGAGCTTTGGAGAATGTGGGCATCGATCCCACTACCTCTCGCATGCAAAGCGAGCGCTCTACCACTTGAGCTAATCCCCCTCTCAAGAGTTTATCCTTTTGATTGGAGTATTAAGGAAAGCTTACGGATCAGCTCAGCCCGACTAGGAAATAATACCGAATCCAGCATTGACCCACAAGGTTTTCTCATGTTGGCATCATGATAAACATTGCCAAATTAGGTCTTGCCGTACCTGTCCGTGAATTTCACTGTGCCGAAACCGTTACGCTGTGAAAGCATGTTGCAAGAACCTAAGGAAAGGTAACAGTCGTTGAAAAAGTTTCGTTTGCATCTCGACGTGGTTTATCTGCAGCTTGCCGAAATAGCTCAGTTGGGAGAGCGTTAGACTGAAGATCTAAAGGTCCCTGGTTCGATCCCGGGTTTCGGCATGAACTCGACCTAGCTAGGCGGTAAGCCTCAGCTTTTGAATGACCTGTGCATTCTGTTGAAAAATTATAAACAGACATAAACTGTTTGATGTTTTGTTGTGAGATTTCACAGTGGGATTGTCAGAACTCGAGACTCTAGATGTTCAATTCATCTGCTGATAAAGCATTTGGAGAAGGAAATGTGTAGGTGTCAACTTGCATGTACGCGTTGTCCAAAAGCATAGGTGTACCACTTCACGACATGCTTAAGTTTTGACTGAATTGGACTTTCCTCTGCTTCCTTTGGCTTATGGACAGTCTTTGTCCAAAAGTAAAAAGAGATGTGGCAAAGATGTCAACTGTTTGCTGGAGGAATCCAAAGTGACCATGTTCTAAGAGACCTTTGAAGGTCATGAAATGATTCCCTTAAGACTAGAGCTGGCTGCTTCATGCTTATCGTAAGCAAGAAAGGAGTCAGTAAGAGAGCTTTGGAGAATGTGGGCATCGATCCTACCACCTCTCGCATGCAAAGCGAGCTCTCTACCACTTGAGCTAATCCCCCTCTCAAGAGTTTATCCTTTTGATTGGAGTTTTAAGGAAAGCTTACGGATCAGCTCAGCCCGACTAGGAAATAATACCGAATCCAGCATTGACCCACAAGGTTTTCTCATGTTGGCATCATGATAAACATTGCCAAATTAGGTCTTGCCGTACCTGTCCGTGAATTTCACTGTGCCAAAACCGTTACGCTGTGAAAGCATGTTGCAAGAACCTAAGGAAAGGTAACAGTCGTTGATAAAGTTTCGTTTGCATCTCGACGTGGTTTATCTGCAGCTTGCCGAAATAGCTCAGTTGGGAGAGCGTTAGACTGAAGATTTAAAGGTCCCTGGTTCGATCCCGGGTTTCCGCATGAACTCGACCTAGCTAGGCGGAAAGCCTCAGCTTTTGAATGACCTGTGCATTCTGTTGAAAAATTATAAACAGACATAAACTGTTTGATGTTTTGTTGTGAGATTTCACAGTGGGATTGTCAGAACTCGAGACTCTAGATGTTCAATTCATCTGCTGATAAAGCATTTGGAGAAGGAAATGTGTAGGTGTCAACTTGCATGTACGTGTTGTCCAAAAGCATAGGTGTACCACTTCACAACATGCTTAAGTTTTGACTGAATTGGACTTTCCTCTGCTTCCTTCGGCTTATGGACAGTCTTTGTCCAAAAGTAAAAAGAGATGTGGCAAAGATGTCAACTGTTTGCTGGAGGAATCCAAAGTGACCATGTTCTAAGAGACCTTTGAAGGTCATGAAATGATTCCCTTAAGACTATTGCTGGCTGTTTCATGCTTATCGTAAGCAAGCAAGGAGTCAGTAAGAAAGCTTTGGAGAATGTGGGCATCGATCCCATTACCTCTCGCATGCAAAGCGAGCGCTCTACCACTTGAGCTAATCCCCCTCTCAAGAGTTTATTCTTTTGATTGGAGTTTTAAGGAAAGCTTACGGATCAGCTCAGCCCGACTAGGAAATAATACCGAATCCAGCATTGACCCACAAGGTTTTCTCATGTTGGCATCATGATAAACATTGCCAAATTAGGTCTTGCCGTACCTGTCCGTGAATTTCACTGTGCCAAAACCGTTACGCTGTGAAAGCATGTTGCAAGAACCTAAGGAAAGGTAACAGTCGTTGATAAAGTTTCGTTTGCATCTCGACGTGGTTTATCTGCAGCTTGCCGAAATGGCGGTACCTGCAAGCCACCCGTCTGTAAAATACATCCAATGCCTGAGCCCCATTCCATTTTTGCTCGGCCAATGGCGCGCGAACCATTCCATTTTCTTCGTTTTCCTCGGCCTATCCCTGGCCACCATTCCATTTTTCCTCGACCAATGCCTGGCCACCATTCCATTTTTCCTCTGGCCAATGCCTGACCATCATTCCATTTTTCCTCGGCCAATGACACGACGAAGGTGAACTTGCCCCGGTCACGTCATAGTTTATAAACTTACACCGCGTAGAAGAAACACCGTCTCGGATTTGGGATTTCTCAACAAGCCACAGGTATGCCTTATTTGTTTGTGTAAGGAACCAATAAATTAATACTGTAGATATATTTTGCGATCATCAGAAAGGTAGTCAGCTAAAAAATACTCTGTAGTAGTCTCCTGCGGTGACTGTCATGAACGTAGCTCGTTAGCAAACTATCATATAACTTCTAACTAGCCTAAATTAATTCTAATCTTGAAGAATAATTTAATTAATGTTTTTCTGTGTTAGCCATCTATCCTCTTTTTCGATTTTCAACGGACAATTGCAGAAATCGTGAGGTAATTTACCGGTATATAAACGCGTTATTTATCGGTTTTTAAACGCCTTAGAAAATACGTGACCCTGCTTAACATGTTATTGTTTTGTTATTACTAAGTATCTACGTAGAAACGAACATTATAAAGTATATGGTTAAGTGAGTAATACGAATCCTTGGACTATTAAAAGGGTTAAAAACACATTAGTAACTAGTGAGTTGGTACCAACTGCTCACATGCATTCTTAGTTGCCATGGATTGACTTATTTGTTAATTTATGTTTGTTTTAATTATAAAGTATATGTGTTTGTGGATTTCATAAGGTAACTTTAATTAAACCTGCAATCTGCAAATACAGAATAATGTATTACTAGGGTTGACTGTTTATGATGAGTTTTAGTAACTATATTTATTTGCTCCCTATATTTAAAAAGTATTTCTGCTACATTTTCAGGCACGTTCCATGACTCGGTCCAGCCTTCACCAGTGACCTCGGCCCAGCCTCCACCAGTGACCTCGGTCCAGCCTTCACCAGTGACCTCGGCCCAGCCTCCACCAGTGACCTCGGCCCAGCCTCCACCAGTGACCTCGGCCCAGCCTCCACCAGTGACCTCGGCCCAGCCTCCACCAGTGACCTCGGTCCAGCCTCCACCAGTGCCTATTCAGTCTCCATCAGAGCCTTCAGCTCAACAAATGGTAAGTGATAGTACCTTACTTTCATTGTTAAACATGCTCATTGTTAAATTCTCCAATAAACAGCACACAAATAAGAATGCTACACACAAATGTTTTATTTTCTCATGCTTTATTGTAATTAAAACTTTATTGTATATAGAAAATGCACATTTATACAGACATTATAACATTTCATATTATTATTATTTTTATTTCTAGGCTGTGGATGTCCATAACATTCCTGGAATGGAAAGGGTGGATGAATTAGCAGAGTATCTGGTTGAGCTTCGCACTCAAACACGCCTCACCCTGACAAACCAGCAGACCACCACGATTGTTAGTTTGTGGCAAAACCTAAACCAGTTTGATAAAAACAGACTGGTGTATGCAGCTCGGCATCAGGATAGGCTGCTGACTGCCCGCTTTAGATCCCCCAAAAAGAAGGCAGTTTTCACCCCTGGTGTTGAGAGCACAAAAAGGTGTGTTCTGGGATCAAGTGGCTCCCCTGCTCAGTGGCCTGACTGCTGTCGGCTCATTAAAACCATCTTTGTAAGACTGGCCAACATCCACAGAAGCCCCACAACTCAGGTCAAGTAAGTCTGTCAAGGTGGGCACTGATGTTGGAGGACTACAGGAACATTAGGCAGCTTGTTTTAAACAATGGGACAGTGATGGAGCAGGCCATCCTTCAGCTGGTAGAGGTGCCACCAAACACAGCAGGTCAGGCAAAAACTAAGTTTAGAAAAATTCTGCCCAGTGCCACACCACCATTAGCCCCTAGTCAACGACATCAGGACACTTCCATTCAGCCTCCTGTTGCTTCCATGGAGTCTGGTTCACAGGCCTCTTTGAGAATGATACAGCCAAGACCTTCACCTGTACTGATGATGTTACCCGCAGGACCAGCTATGTCTGTCATGCCTCAGGTGTTGTTGCCCAGTTCTGTCCCTCAGCCTGCTACCCCCACTGAGCGACATTACAAGCAGACAGTCCCATATAATACCTGTAGGAAGTGTGGACAGTCACGCAAAACAGCAACTGGCCATAGCCAGTACAAGGGGAAGATCTTCTGTCCTATGACAGAGACTAATACCAAG